>NW_028318571.1:0-300000 GCF_062004578.1 Staurois parvus | reverse complement strand
CTCTCCTGGATACCGACTCGGCTTTGGCAAGACTCCTTCCTGGCTTCTGACCTCGGCTCTGGCGACCATTCTTCCTGGCTTCTGACCCCGGCTCTGGCAACCATCCTTCCTGGCTTCTGACCCCGGCTCTGGCGATCATCCTTCCTGACTTCTGATTCCAGCTCTGGGGACCATCCTTCCTGGCTACTGTTCTACCAAGTCATCCGCTGTTGCTGTTGGACTTGCATAGACTCTGTCTTGTTTTTGTATAATAAACCTACCTTTAATTGCACCTCCTTGTGTGTCTGGCTCCTCGCTCCCTGACAAAAAGGCCATTCAAAAGTGTTGGGGACTTTCACAAGGAGTGGACTGAGGCTGGAGTCAGTGCATCAAGAGCCACCACATACAGACGGATCCTGGACATGGACTTCAAATGTCGTATTCCTCTTGTCAAGCCACTCCTGAACAACAAACGTCAGAAGCGTCTTATCTGGGCAAAAGAAAAACAGACCTGGTTTGTTGTGGTCCAAAGTCCTCTTTTCTGATGAGAGCAACTTTTGCATCTCATTTGGAAACCAAGGACCCAGAGTATGGAGGAAGAATGGAGAGGCAAACACTGCAAGATGCTTGAAATCCAGTGTGAAGTTTCCACAGTCTCTGTTGATTTGAAGAGCCATGTCATCTGCTGGTGTTGGCCCACTGTGCTTCATTAAGTCCAGGGTCAACGCAGCCGCCTACCAGGAGATTTTGGAGCACTTCATGCTTCCTTCCGCAGACGAGCTTTATGTGGATGCTGTCTTCATTTTCCAGCAGGACTTGGCACCTGCCCACACTGCCAAAAGCACCAAAACCTGGTTCAATGTCCGTGGGAATACTGTGCTTGATTGGCCAGCAAACTCGCCTGACCTGAACCCCATAGAGAATCTTTGGGGCATTGCCAAGAGAAAGATGAGAGACATGAGACCGAACAATGCAGAAGAGCTGAAGGCTGCTATTGAAGCATCCTGGTCTTCCATAACACCTCAGCAGTGCCACAGGCTGATAGCTTCCATGCCACGCCGCATTGAGGCAATAATTGCTGCAAAAGGGGCCCCAACCAAGTACTGAGTACGTTTGCATGCTTATACTTTTCAGAGGACTGATATTCTATGTAGAATCCTTGTTTTATTGATTGCATGTAATATTCAAATTTTCAGAGATTGTGGATTTGGGGTTTTCATGAGCTGTAAGCCATAATCATCACAATTATGACAAATCACAGCTTGAACTATATCTTGCTTTGCATGTAATGAGTCTATCTCATATATTAGTTTCACCTTTTAAGTTGTATTACTGAAATAAATTAACTTTTGGACGATATTCTAATTTTTGGAGTTTCACCTGTATACTGCCATTTGTAAACGCTATAACGTTCACATAAACCACTTAATATACACGTATTGGGATGGTTTTTTTTAGCAGACATGTAGCAGAGTACATTTTGGCCTAAATTTATGACGAAATTAGATTTTTTAAATTTTTTTACTGGACACGTTTAATAGAAAAATGTAAAAAATATAGTTTTTTTTCAAAATTGTCAGTCTTATTTTGTTCATGGCGCAAAAAATTAAAAACACAGAGGCAATTAAATACCATCAGCTCTATATGTGGGGGAAAAAGGACGTAAATTTAATTTGGGTGCAGCATTGCTTGACCGTGCAATTGTCAGTTAAAGTAATGCAGCGCCGTATCGTAAAAAATGGCCTGGTCAGGAAAGGGCGTAAATCCTCTGGAGGGCAAGTGGTTAAAGTGATCTAACACCTGTAGACAGAAAAGACAAACTTATTTCAATGCTGTGTATTTCTGATGCACTGCCAGCTAAAAAAATACAACAGATAACCAGACAGGCTATCGTATGTACTCTCCAGCTCCTCAGGATATGCACAGTCAAAAGGGAAGTCAAGGGAACTAAGACAGCAACAACCAAAGGAAATGCTTCAGGGGTGCAGCCCTCCTCAGACGGGGAGATCAGTCACTAGATAGAGAATAAACAGGTGGCGCACACACCTAGTTCATTATCCAAGGTTTATTGAAAGGAGTGAAAAATAAAAACCATACTCACAGACGAAGCATGTATCTAAAAAGCATTTTCATAATGACAATGGCCACAACGGCAAGCAAGGTGTTCCAACTGTCAGGGCGGTCAAATGGTTGATGCGTTTCGGGGACAAATCCCTTTCCTCAGAGCTACTGACCAGCCTGTATGAAGGTCAAGCAGTAAATAACCATGGCTAAATGCCTTGGGAGCAGAGCTCCACCTCCTCTACTTCTTATAAGGCGAGGAGTTGGAGGGGGTTATTTAAAGTGCAATATTTGGTAATTTCTATAAACGCATATACATAAATATATACACATACACATATACATAGATACATACACGCACTGAAAGCGCGAATAAAAAATTAAAAAATGATATATACATGAAAGCATCATTTGCAAATGTAAACAAATAAAAATAAATATAAAAATAATAGTAGTAGTAACACTGGCAACAATGATAAAAATAGAGGTAAAAATAATATTAGTAAAAATCATAAAAATGAAGATCATAAGACTAGTGAGTAGTAGATGATTTGCAGTTCAGAGTGCCAAGTGTGGCTGTAGACTATATATATTTATTAAAATATCATTAAAAAAAAAAGGAAAAATGGGGATAGTAAAAAATATGAAATAAAAAGTGTGTCTATGGGTAAATGAATGTTCTTTAGGAGGCAATGGTCTGGTGAATTGATAAGAAATATGAATATGGTGTAGATACCTCTAAAGCAGATGTGTAGTGGATGGATGATGGGAGCCTTGCTGGTGATGCCTGAGTAGGATGGTGTGGGAGTGTGCTTTATGCCTGTGGGGAAATGGCTGCTGGAACGCAAGCCACAAGACCAGAAGTAAACTCCGGATGACGTCACATCCGGCATCCCTGAAACAAAACATCAACACGTGCAGTGACTGCAATGCTCCTCCCAGGGGGGAAGAAGGGACCAGTGTCAGCACAGCCATGTGAAGGATAGCTGGAGGGGATGAATGTGGTATAGTGGTGATAATGGCACGGATGGCCTCTGGAACAAAGGGACTGAACTAAAGAGTGATGAGGAGGCAGAAGATGAGTGTGACAGAATGGAGGGGGGGGAGGGAGGTAGACAGAGACCTGTGTTGTGTGATGTGTACTGGAAAGGCAGCTGATAATTGTGACAGAAGGGGGGGAGAGGGAGGAGGGGACAGAGGAGACAGAGATAAGATGAATACATGAACATAAAATATGCAGCGCTAAAAATTGGATATTAAAATGGGTAGTAAAGTGTACATGATATACATGTGCAAATGAGCAAAATGATTTGGTGCTGAAACCAATGATGTGAAGCAATATCAAATATCCTGAAGGAAAAAGAAATCGGTTTGAGGAAAATTGGGGACTGGTGGAACAATACAAAAACATCCCCAGTATATATGGAAAAACCTTGAGAACTTTTGAGACTTTTTGTTGGACGTTTTGTGTGTTTGGAATTTGAACTTTATGTTGGCAGCTATTGAATATAACTAAAATCCATACTGATATGTCAGTAAGTTAGTGATCATTGGAGAGACTGAAGAGGCGAGCTGAGGAGTAAAGAGAAAAATTAAGGAGTCATTTGACTAGAGGTGGTATTTGAATCTGTGTGAGGTAATCAGTTGACTGATGGGAAGGTGTAGATACAGAATAGATGGGGTCCAAGGGCAGAGCCTTAGGGGACCACTACAGAAAGCGGGAGACAGGTAGGTGACAATGAGTGTATGTTAAGATAGGAAGAAGAAGCAGGAAAGAGTGGAGTTTTTTTTTTTTTTTTAGAATAACAGGCGGTCTACTATATCAAAAGTGGCAAAAAGGTTTAAGAATGTAAGTATGGAGTAGTAGTTATTTGTTTTAGGATTAAATACATCATTAATTGAGTTTTAGGAGGGCAGTTTTAACTGAGTGTTGCGGGTAGAGGTCAGACCACAAGGGGTCAAGAAGATTATTTAAAGTGAGGTAGCAACTCACTAATTGTAGACAAGGCGATCAAGAAGTTTGAGAGTAAACTGAAGCAAGGAGATGGGTTATAATTAGATTAAACTGGTGAGGTCCATTGAGAGCTTTTAAGTATGGGGATGACCAATAATTAATTTAGATTGGTGGGGAAGATTCCAGTAATGAGGGAGAGATTATAGACATGAGCCTATAATAGAGCAGGAAGGTGACCATAGTAGCTGGGAAGGAATAGGCTTCAAGGGGGCAAATAGGGGGCAGGTAGGCTTCAGACAAAATGTGGTGGTAGACACGTGTGTTAGGGGGTTCAGGGTATAGGGCTAGAGGAGAGCTCCTAACAAATTGCATCAAACTTGTTTTGAAAATGACTGGCAATTTTCTGGGAAGGGAGTGAGTTGGTGGGTGTAGGTACTGGACAACAAAGTAAAGTGTTAAAAGCAAAGAAGGCCAAGGACTGGATGAGGGGGTGGTAATGAGAGTAATGAAATAGGTTTATTTGGCAGAATGAAGGCGGGAATTGTATTTTAGGAGGGCAGAATTGTATAGGGTTAGATCATGCAAGGATTTCCTTTTACACCACAGCCACTCCAGAGAATGGCTATATCTCGACGTTTCTGCCCTTATATGTTTGCCAAGTGTGTAGCAGTTGGGATAAATTCTGCATGTAGTGTGCATGTGCAAGTGTGTCCGGGGTGGAAGTGTAGATACACACTTCTACCCACCACCATACCAGGCCACATGCCATCAACATGGGGGGATGATTTGGCGCAGGGGGCTCCCTCTAAAGCACCTTGTCCCCATGTTGAGGACGACAGGGGCCTCTTCCCCACAGCACTAGGCTGTAGTTGTGGGGGTCTGCGGGGAGTGACTTATCAGAATCTGGAAGCCACATTTAAGAAGGGGGCCCCCAGATCCTGGTCACCCTTTTGTGAATGAATATGGGGTACATACTGCCCCATAGCACCCCTATGTTGAGGGCAAGTGGCCTGGTATGGTTCAAGAAGGGGGGACACGCTCGTCCTCCCCCTTTCCTGATCTGCCGGGCTGAATGCTTGGATAAGGTGCATATAGTGACAATGGTGCCAAAGTCAGTCTATCCGGTGGTATTGCAAAATGATAAAAACAATCCGTGACATCTGTGGCTTAGAAAGTGAATGTTGATTGCACTAACCAGACAGCGCAATTTATTGCGCATTGGAGTAAATAGGACCTACTCCTGGTCGTCTGGATCTGGAGCACTGTAACGTGAATGGTCATCAGCTCAGCAGCATTCAGGTACTATGCGTCCGAAGGTAGAAAATTCATCTCCAGGTATTCCGTCATCAGCCACCAGAGGGATGTTACACGCTCTCATGCATCAGGAATCACCTTAGGGGGGGGCTCGCAGAACAAACAAGCCCAGAAGAGAGGTATCCGATAGTGTAGTATTTTTATTAAAGGTGTAATATAAAAACAGGTACACAACTTACATAAAATTCCAAGATGGCCGCCGGTCATCCATAAGGATAGGGTCACTGTGTGGGGGCACCTCCCTAAAGGATAGACAAGGCTCCCATCATCCATCCACTACACATCTGCATCAGAGGTATCTACACCATATTCATATTTCTTATCAATTCACCAGACCATCGCCTCCTAAAGGACATTCATTTACCCACAGACACACTTTTTATTTCATGTTTTTTACTGTCCCCATTTTTCCTTTTTATGATATTTTAATAAATATATATAGTCTACAGCCACACTTGACACTCTGAACTGCAAATCATCTACTACTCACTAGTCTTATGATCTTCATTTTTATGATTTTTACTAATATTATTTTTACCTCTATTTTTATCATTGTTGCCAGTGTTACTACTACAATTATTTTTATATTTATTTTTATTTATTTACATTTGCAAATGATACATTCATGTATATATAATTTTTTATTCGCTTTCTCTTTCAGTGCATGTATGTATCTATGTATATGTGTATGTGCATGTGTATATATTTATGTATATGCGTTTATAGAAATTTACCAAATATTGCACTTTAAATAACCCCCTCCAACTCCTCGCCTTATAACAAGTAGAGGAGGTGGAGCTCTGCTCCCAAAGCATTTAGTCATGGTTAATTACCGCTTGACCTTCATACAGGCTGGTCAGTAGCTCTGAGGAAAGGGATTCGTCCCCAAAACGCGTCACCCATTTGACCGCACTGACAGTTGGAACACCTTTCTTGCCGTTGTGGCCATTGTCATTATGCAAATGATTTTTAGATACATGCTTCGTCTGTATGTTTTTATTTTTCACTCCTTTCAATAAACCTTGGATAATGCACTAGGTGTGTGCGCCACCTGTTTATTATTATTATTATTATTATACAGTATTTATAAAGCGCCAATAGTTCACTCAGCGCTGTACATTACAAAGGGGGACAGAACATGTGACAGAACAATACCAATACAATGTGATACACGAGGGGTTCGAGGGCCCTGCTCTTTCGAGCTTACAATCTAGGAGTTTATTCTCATAACCAGACAGGACACAAACTTCAATGTTGTGTGTGTTTCTGATGTGCACGAAAATACTAAAAACAGAAAAAAACACAAACCTCAATGTTGTGTATTCCCGAAGTGCAGCTGGGTAAACAGGGACAAATGCTACCAAAGCACAAAGTCCCAGTCATGGTGTATTTGTCTAAGAAATACCCCACAAACAGCACTACCTATCATAGGTATGGCCTGGACTCTGGATACTCATCCTTTATCCATCCACTGGAGGATCCTGGATCATCAATTTAAGGTGAACACACTACCACTGTAGTACCTGTTGGTAACCAGCAATAGTTTCCACCACTAGGCTTGAACCGCACCAAAGGTTTTGGTTTGGAATAGGTGCAAACTAGGTGTCATCCTAATGCTGCATATTTAGTCATGCATCTCAGTGAATTTCCCCATCCACTAACATAAGTTTGAGTAGGTTTAGCTAGTCTATACACAGGTAGGAGCACGTCCAAGCCTTCCCTGTGGTAAACTAAGGCTGCTGTCCAAGAAGAAGTGAACACCATATTAGCTTGGAGGGTGTAACCAGCAGGCCTTAACAAGCCGTCATTAGGTGATGGAAGGAAGATCTCCAGCAACCCATGTTGGAGGAATCTTGCCGTGTTCATAGCAGCTGGCATAGTAGATTCAGATTGCCTGGTGTAGCACTGTAGACCACGGGAAACGCTGCTGTATTACTCCTGGGATATCCAAGTTCCAGCCCTCCACTGAACCTCATATCTTTTTAGGTGTGTCAGGAGTTCCTTCAGTGGCCAAAATAGCCTGTAAACAACTCACCCAGGGGAGCTAGTGTCTATCTGGCCTCAGGACTTCACTAAATCCACCACTCTAAATGTACCACAGTAGGGCTTAGAGTGGACCGACTACTTTTAGGCAGAGAAGAGATTTACTAAAGCACTCAGTAATTTTTAAGAATAACTGCTTTAAAATAATTCTAGATTTATCTGTTTTGAACTAGGTGAAATCAATCCATGTTTGGATTTTTTGAAATATATCACTTTCAAACATCTCAGTAGTGACATGACTGAGCATGCCCAGACCAGCAAAACTGAATACTGCATTCACGGTTGTTTTTTTTAAAGTGCTATAGTAAATGCCTGTGTTTGCAAGCCTGGAAATGTCGTTGAAAAGAGTGAATCTGTTCCTGTAAAACATATTTAAACAGACTAACACACATATATATATATATATATATTATTTTTTTACCGGTATACATCAATACTTGTGACTATAGAACGGTCAATATGCACAGAAACACCAACAAAGATATTCTAAGAACTTTTTAATTTCCTTTGTAAATTTATTTAGCTGTGTTTTTTTTTTTTGCTTCTTATATATATTCTTTTCTTCTCGTTTTTTTTAAATAATGCTAGTGCCATGTTTTATTCTTTTTTTTTTTGAGCATATATTCTATGCAGTATTTATACTTCTGTATGTACTGCCATGTGCATTGATCATGTCCAGGGACTTAGAATTTTGAAATATATTAACTAAATGGTAGAAAAACGGCACTTAGTGCCAAATCCAAACTTCCACAGCTGTCTTCACCAACCACACACAATACCATACTAGTGCTGAAGCAAAATTAAAAAAGATACAAATGTTGCACTGTGTTACTAAATTTGATGTGTGTTGGATATGTATCCTAATACAAAGGATAATAGCATTACAAAAAATGTGATATGTGTCCCAACATCATAAATACCACATAAAGATAATGAAAAAAAATTCAGAAGGGTGACGCCACTGTTCCACAGTGACACGCCAATGAAGAAAAATATCAATTCCTAAATCAATAAACATAGAACCATATGGAAGTCCACCACCTATATGTAAATGTAAAAATAAAATAAATATTGCCATATGTTTTCACTCGTGAATGACAATAGGCAGCCTTGTGAATTCTGCTTATTCAGTGCCACATTTGTATTCCATTTGAAATATATTGTTTGTTACACTGACCATGCCCAAGGACTTAGAACTGATCAAACCACAGAGTTGCAATCTACAGGCATGTGATAGCAAAGTGGCTTAGTGGTTAGTACTGCTGCCTAGTGGCACTAGGGTTGCTGGTTCAAATCCCCTCCATGGCACTACTTGCATGAAGTTTGCATGCTTTGCCTGTATGGGTTTCCTCCCATGCTTCAAAGACATGCTGGTATTTGTTTGGCTCCTGTCTAAATTGTTTCTAGTAAATTAATGTTAGGGACTTTACATTTTAAGCTCCTTGAAGGCAGGAACTGATATGAATGTACAATATGTATGTGCTGTGTAACTGGATGGTGATATATAAGTACGAACTAATAATGCATGTTTTTATAGGTGCTTTTTGCAATCTGGTACATTTTAGATGGGTTTCACGGAATGGAAACAAAAGAGCTGACATTACAAATAAAAAGTGTGTGGGCTCACTCTTCCAACCCCTTTTCCTGGCCTGCAGGACTGTATACTCAGATAAGGGCGTGTTAGCGATTTTGGGAGGAAGCCACAATTTTTTTTTTTAACTTTTTGGCCATGAGGTTCCCCTTCAGATCCTCACCTTCAGATCCATGACAGACTGAAGGGCCAATGCTCTTTGGTACATGATGGCTATTCTGTTTTCATTCTGCTGTCATTGGGGATGAGTCTCTGGTTGTTAAGATGCCAGCAGGTGTCATCTCCTAACAACCCACAGAATTTGTAGACAGTAATGCATGTCAGTGCATTTAGGAGGTTGTCTGGCCATGTCCCAGTGTAGATCCATGCAGAAAACATCCATCATGATCTAAATTGGTGGGCTGCACAAGAATGTGCTGTACTGGGGTAAACTACAGCCATTGGAATATATAGGAAATATATGGCTATTTTACCCAAATTTCTGACAAGCATGACCAGTACATGACTAGTCATGCTTATCAGAAATTTGGGTGAAATAGCCATCATGTGAGATTTCCTGCACTGTACCCTGCACATGCCCAATGACTTACAACTTGCTTTTTTGTTTTTTAGCACTGAGCATGCCCAGGGACTTGGACATTTCACATTTTCTGTTACATTGCACAGGTACATATGCTTAGTTAACTGTTGCTTTCTTTCTATGCATGCTAATGGACTTTGACCTTCAGTGTGTGAATTGATGCACATAGCCAAGGGATAACACATTTGTGAGGAGTATTAGCCTGCTAATCAGGTGCAATCACTTGAGACATTCATGAAGAAACAGATTGAACCCTTCGGATCTGGTATGGATTTTGAGCGGAACCCACACCAAAATTAAAAAAAAAAATGTTGTGGGGGTCCTCCCCAAAATCCATTCCAGACCCTTATCCAAGCATGCAGCCCGGCAGGTCAGGAAAGGAGGGGGGGACGAACGAGCTCCCCCCCATTCTGAACCATACCAGGCCACATGCCCTCAACATGGGGGGTGCTTTGGGGCAGGGGGGCTACCCCCCATACTGATGGGGACAAGGGCCTCTTCCCCACAACCCTGGCTGGTGGTCTGCGAGCAGGGGGCTTATTGGAATCTGGAAGCCCCCTTTAACAAGGGGGTCCCCAGATCCCGGCCCCCCCTCCATGTGAATGAGTATGGGTTACATGGTCCCGATACTCATTCACAAAAAACAAAAAGTGTAGTGTAAAAAAAGACAGTCTTTGACAAGTCCTTTATTAAAAGAAAAAACTAAAAGAATGTCCCCTGCTGTAGATCCAACGTCAATTATGAAGCCTGCCGCAGACCCGAAAAAAGAGAAAAAAAAAGGTTCCGTTCCTGACGATGGCTGCCAGCCCTCTGCCTCTGAGCTGGCTTGATAGTTCTTAAATATGTTAGGAGTGAGTGACCCCACCCCATGTGACATCATTGATGTCACATGGGGTGGGGTCACATGCGTGATGTGCCCAGGTGGCCCCGCACCTTAGCTATTTAAAAACTGTCAAACCACCGGAGCAGGCAGAGGGCTGGCAGCGGACATTGTGATTGACGTTGGATCTACTGCGGGGGACATTCTTTTAGGTTTTTCTTTTAATAAAGGACTTATCAAAGACCGTGTCCTGTCTTTTTTTCACACTACACCTTTTGTTTTTTGTGAATGAGTATCGGGACCATGTACGTCATACTCATTCACATGGGGGGGCAGGGATTGTTAAAGGGGGCTTCCAGATCCAGATTGGGGAGCTCCTTGCCCCAAAGCACCCCCCATGTTGAGGGCATGTGGTCTGGTATGGCCCCCCCCCCTTTCCTGACCTGCCGGGCTACATGCTCAGATAAGGGTCTGGTATGGATTTTGGGCGGGACCCCCACACCGTTTTTTTTTTACATTTTTAAAAAATTTTACGTTAAAAGAAACAATGTTTCCTTTTTGTTTCTTAAAAAAAACAAAGTGACAGCTAATCCTGTGAGCTGTAGTGAAGAAAAAAAAGCCGGCAATTGCATTTAAAAATCAGCACCGACATACACTTCGTATCACGAAAAAAATTTGTAAACCGAGGCATTATTTTCAATGGATTTTCATTTGCAAACCGAAAATTACGTTAACCGAGGCATTCGTAAACCGAGGTACCACTGTATTTGCAAAAGATGTAAAAAAAACACTACAAAACAAGAAAGAGAATGAGTAATATAATTAGCATAAAAAAAAAGCAAACAAATCACACCTGCCAATTGTTTCTTTCTAGAAATGGGATCTTGGCTTTTTTGCCCTCTAGGGACCAAGTTTAGAATTGCCTATTTTGTAGCCACGACTATTCCAATTGGACATTTTCCTGAGTGAAGACGTTTTTATGTTCACCACGGCAAGGTCTTAATCGTTTCAATTAGATGAAGTTTGGTGTCTAACTTCTGTTGCTTCACCTTATTCTTAGTAAATCAGCCCCTTTATGTTGCAATGACCACAGCATCTACTGAAGTAAGAGGAAGCTGGGGGAGAGAGATTATACATATCAGGTACCTGGTGACGGAGGCCAATGGAGAGAGGGTTTCCCTTGCGGCTAAGTTCCAGACTCCCCTGAGAGTGGGACAGCGGGAGTCAGGCCCAAACTGGCACAGGTCGCCTGTAGGAGTGCTTGTTGGTGGTCCACCCAGGAGCACAGCTGATGCATGGAGATGAGGTCTGCAGACAGATGGTGCCTGTGCGAGGTATGCAAGCCCTTCCGGGAATAGAGGATTACTGGATAGCTGGTTCAAGCCAAGGTCAGGTACCAGGTGGGAATCAGAGCAGACTTAGTCAGATGGGATAGCTGAGGTCATACACAGAGGAGTGAGAGAATATCCTTTAGCCAAGCTGATCAGGGGTTAAGTAGAGTAGACAGGTCCAAGAGCAAGCCAAGTCAGGATCAGGAAATCACAGGTCACAGGAAACAAGAACAAGGTACGGGAAGCTAGATTTCATCCAGCAACTTGCGGAAGTGATGAGCCTCCTTATGAAGGTCGTCTGGCACCAAACTGAGGCTGATGCATGCTTCTGTGGCCATGTAGGGTACTGGCAGAAATGCCAGATCTTCCAGAACTTCTGCCGTGGACAAGACACTGACAGTGCCCCCCTAAACGGCAGCCTCCGGATGCCCACCAGGGCCATCTTTTCAGGATACTTGGAACTAAATTCTTAGAGAAGCCTGGGGGCATGTACATTGCCTTTTGGTTCCCAGGAACTTTCTTCAGGTGGGTACCCCTTCCATCTGACTGTCAAGGTCCTACCTTTCCTCAGACCTTGTGCTGCTCCATGTGCTGGCATCCATCTTAGGTGTCTGCAAAGCATTGTGGGATCCTTATGCTTTCAGCCCTCTGCGGCTCCTCCCCCAGGAGGTGGCGGCTTATCACATATAAGTCTGCTGTTTGTGGCTGCCCATTGCATTCATGTCCTGTCTGTTGCACAACAGCAAGCTCCTGTTTAGCTACTCATTGCTTTCCTGGATACCGACTCGGCTTTGGCTAAGACTCCTGGCTTCTGACCCCGGCTCTGGCGACCATTCTTCCTGGCTCCTGATCCCGGCTCTGGCGACGATTCTTCCTGGCTCCTGATCCCGGCTCTGGTGACGATTCTTCCTGGCTCTTGACCCCGGCTTTGGCTACAATTTCCACTGTTGGACTTGCATAGACTCGTCTTATTTTTATATTAATAAACCTACCTTGTGTGTCTGGCTCTTCGCTCCCTGACACTACACGAATGCCATGAATCTTGACGGTGTAGGTACGCCCCCGCTCCCTATGTTGGTTGCCAGACTTGATCAGCAGGATCTCTTGTTGGCTCAGTTCACTCAGGCGTTGCAGACGCTGCTTGCAC
Source organism: Staurois parvus (assembly GCF_062004578.1). Lineage (NCBI taxonomy): Eukaryota > Metazoa > Chordata > Amphibia > Anura > Ranidae > Staurois > Staurois parvus. Next base: position 287,180 of record NW_028318571.1, on the reverse strand, counting down.
GCATAGCGCACCTTGCTCCTGGTGCTATTAGGCCGGTTATCACTCCTGTGGTCGCTCCCTTTGTTGCTCCGGTTGTTGCGCCTACCTCCGCATCTGCTGCCGAACCTGTGGTGCCCAGATGTATGACTGGTTCAGCCCCCCTTCCACAGCGCTTTGGGGGTGAACCGAGTCAGTGTCGGCATTTCCTTAACCAAGTGGGCATATATTTTGAATTGATACCCCACGCTTTTCCTACTGAGAGGTCAAAGGTGGGCTTCCTAATCTCGCTGCTCTCGGACAAGGCCTTGGCCTGGGCAAATCCCTTATGGGAGAAAAATAACCCTGTGATTCACGAGTTTGCCGGTTTTGTTGCCTCCTTCCGTGCGGTATTTGATGTGCCTGCTCGCTCCGCGTCTGCTGCTAAGTTGCTCATGTCCATGCATCAGGGTTCACGAACTGTTGTCGAGTACGCCATAGCATTTCGTACCCTGGCGGCAGAGGTGGGTTGGAACAATGAGGCTCTGGTGGCTGCTTTCTCTCATGGTCTCTCAGATGCGTTGAAGGACGAGATTGCAGCCAAACAACTGCCTGTGGAGCTCAAAGCACTCATTTCCTTCCTAATCCTGATTAACACCAGATTCAGGGAGAGGCCTTCACTTAAGGAGCATCTGCGGAAGCCTCCTAACCAATTGGCGCCTACGTTTTCTGTCCCACCCGTTCCTCCCTCTCCTCCCACACCTCCTGGGGATGGCTTGTCTGGCGGTGAGCCCATGCAGCTGGGGTTTGCTCGCCTTTCCGAGGGGGAGCGGGCCTCTCGGCGTCGGGAGGGTCGCTGCCTGTACTGTGGTCTTGCTGGGCATTTTCGGCAGTCCTGTCCGGTCCCCCGGGAAATGCTCCCACCTGAGATCCTGTTAGGGGCAGATCTTGGGTGGAGTTTCCTCGTCCCCAGTTTCCCGCAAAGATAAACCGCTAATCACCGTTGTCCTCTCTTGGGCGGAAGGCTCGGTGACGGCCCAGGCGTTGGTAGACTCTGGTGCTAGCGGGTTGTTTATAGACAGTTTGTTTGCTGCCCAGTACTCCATTCCTCTGCAGTCTCAAGTTACTCCATTGGTCCTCAAGGCGATAGATGGCAGGCCCCTGCAACCGCTGCAGGTTACCCACGAGACCCTGCCGGTGGAAGTAGCTATTGGGGCTGTTCACAGGGAGTTGGCCTGTTTCCAGGTAATTTCTTCCCCGCACTACTCCGTGGTTTTGGGATATCCCTGGCTTCAGAAGCACAATCCGACCTTTGATTGGCGGTCGGCCGAGATTCTCTCATGGTCTCCACAGTGTGGGTCCGGTTGCATCCGTGGACCTGTTAAGGTGTTGTGTGCCTCCTCGGACTCTGTGTTGCCCACTGACTATGGGGAGTACCTGGACGTGTTTGACAAGGTGCGCGCCGGTGCTCTGCCTCCTCATCGTCCATACGATTGTGCCATAACCTTACAACCCTGTGCCACTCCTCCGCGTGGCAGGGTGTATCCTCTTTCGGTTGCGGAGAATCAGGCCATGGAGGAGTACGTTGCGGATGCGCTTTCCCGGGGCACATTCGCAGGTCTACTTCTCCAGCAGGAGCTGGTTTTTTCTTTGTGAAAAAGAAGGGCGGTGAATCGAATCACGATTAAGAATGCTTACCCAATTCCGTTGATAACCGAGTTGTTCGACCGCCTCAAGGGAGCAACGGTCTTTACTAAACTCGACCTTAGGGCTGCGTACAACCTCGTACGGATCAAGGAGGGCGACGAGTGGAAGACCGCGTTCAACACCAGAACTGGCCACTATGAATCCCTGGTTATGCCCTTCGGGTTGTGTAACGCGCCCATGGTCTTTCAGGAGTTCATTAATGATGTCTTTCGTGACTTGTCGCAGCAGTGCGTGGTGGTTTACTTGTACGACATCCTGGTTTACTCTGCGTCCATGGAGTCTCATATCCAGGATGTTAAGCGAGTGCTGCAACGATTACGTGAGAACGAGCTTTTCTGTAAGCTTGAAAAGTGTTAATTTCACTGATCCCAGGTTGCCTTTTTGGCTACATCATTTCCGCTGTGGGATTTTCCATGGACCCTCAGAAGGTTTCGGCGGTTCTGCAGTGGCCTCGTCCCAGTGGTCTTTGGTCCATTCAGCGCTTTTTGGGATTCGCCAACTATTATTGGAAGTTTATCAGGAACTTCTCCATGCTGGCCAAGCCTCTCTCAGATCTGACCAAGAAGGGCAGTAATCCCCACGAGTGGTCATCCGAGGCCATCTTAGCTTTCGAAGCTCTGAAATCCGCCTTCGCTTCGGCTCCGATACTGTCTCATCCCAATCCTGGGTTGCCTTTTGTCCTCAAGGTTGATGCATCTGAGACGGGAGTAGGCGCTCTCCTGTCTCAGCGTCGGTCGCCCGATGGACCCCTACTTCCCTGTGGGTTCTACTCCAGGAAGCTTTCCTCCGCAGAATGCAACTACTAGATTGGAGACAGGGAGTTGTTGGCCATTATTCAGGCTCTCACGGAATGGAGGCACCTGCTCGAGGGTTCTGCGGTTCCGGTTCTCATTCTCACTGACCACAAGAACCTGACGTATCTCTCGGAAGCTAAGAGGTTGACGCCCCGTCAGGCCAGATGGGCTCTGTTCTTGTCGCGTTTTAACTATGTGGTCTCCTATTTGCCTGGCTCCAAGAATGTCAGGGCTGATGCCTTGTCACGGCAATACTCTGAGCTGTCCAGGGAGGTCTCTGAGCCGACCTCGGTCATACCTCCGAAATAGATCCTGGCTGCCATTCGTTCCAGCCTGACTTCTCCCCTTGGGGAGCAGATTTTGGCGGTTCAAACTGATGCTCCCTCTGAGAGACTGGCTGGTAGATGTTTCATACCTGAGGGATTGCGCATCTGCTTGCTGCGTACCTACCATAATTCCAAGACCGTCAGTCATCCAAGAAGGAACCAGTTGTCCTGGGTCGTTTTTCCTTTATTATGGTGGCCATCTCTCCGTTCCGACATCACCTCATATGTAGCGGCATGTTCTGTCTCGGCATCCTCCATTGGGCCTTCTGCAACCCATTCCCAATGGGGAGCGTCCCTGGTCACACCTGGGCATGGATTTTATTGTAGACCTCCCTGCGTCTCGAGGCCATACGGTCATTCTTATGGTCATTGATCGTTTCTCGAGGATGTGCCATTGTGTTCTGTTCAAGAAATTGCCGACTGCGCAAGAACTGGCTACGGTTTTCGCCAGGGGGATCTTTTGCTTGTATGGGTTGCCTAAGGTGATTGTCTCGGACTGTGGGAGCCAGTTTGTGTCCAGGTTCTGGCGCACCTTCTGCTCCCAGTTGGGTATCAAGCTCTCATTCTCTTCGGCCTACCACCCGCAGTCCAATGGGGCTGCGGAGCGTTCCAACCAGGCCCTGGAACAATTCCTACGCTGCTATATCTCTGACCATCAAGACAATTGGGTCGATCTCCTGCCATGGGCAGAGTTTGCGAGGAACTCGGCTGTCAACTCCTCCTCCGGGATGTCTCCCTTCATGGCCAACTATGGGTTCCAACCCGCTGTGTTGCCTCCGTTGTTCTCGCCACAGGACATTCCAGCTGTGGATAACCATCTTGCTGCCTGCGTTCCGCGTGGGGGCAGATCCAGAGGTCCTTGAAGGACTCAGCTCAGCGCCAGAAGCTCCAGGCTGATCGTAGATGGTTGCCCGCTCCTTCATACCAGGTCAGAGATCCGGTGTGGGTGTCCACTCGTAACCTCAATCTTCGGGTGCCCGCACCGAAACTGGCTCCCTGTTTTGTTGGTCCTTTCCGCATCCTCCGCAGGGTGAACCCGGTTGCCTATGCCCTTGCTCTTCCTCCTGGGATGCGTATCTCCAATGTCTTCCACGTATCCCTGTTGAAGCTTCTAGTCTGTAATCGCTTTACTGCCTCTCCGCCTTGGCCTCATCCTATCCGGGTCGACGGTCATAAGGAGTATGAGGTGAGTCGCATCCTGGACTCTCGGTTGGTCCACGGTCGAGTGCAGTTCCTGGTCTATTGACGTGTTTATGGTCTCGAGGAGAGTTCCTGGGTTCCTTCCGCGGATGTTCATGCTCCTGCCCTCCTCCGCGCTTTTCACGCCCGCTTTCCACAGAAGCCTTATGTTGAGCTACGGAGGGGGAGAGGCCCTTGAGCAGGAGGTACTGTCAAGGTCCTACCTTTCCTCAGACCTTGTGCTGTTCCATGTGCTGGCATCCATCTTAGGTGTCTGCAAAGCATTGTGGGATCCTTTATGCTTCAGCCCTCTGCGGCTCATCCCCCAGGAGGTGGCGGCTTATCACATATAAGTCTGCTGTTTGTGGCTGCCCATTGCATTCGTGTCCTGTCTGTTGCACAACAGCAAGCTCCTGTTTAGCTACTCATTGCTTTCCTGGATACCGACTCGGCTTTGGCTAAGACTCCTCCTGGCTTCTGACCCCGGCTCTGGCGACCATTCTTCCTGGCTCCTGATCCCAGCTCTGGCGACGATTCTTCCTGGCTCTTGACCCCGGCTTTGGCTACGATTTCCGCTGTTGGACTTGCATAGACTCTTGTCTTATTTTTATATTAATAAACCTCCTTATGTGTCTGGCTCCTCGCTCCCTGACACTGACCAAGTACTGAATTTGTCTTCTCCGCCTTCTGCAGTCCAGAATTGCTTCAACCTCGTATTCCACCTCCTCCCCAATTGTTATCGGTGGAGGTGGTTCTACTCTCCCTGGAAATGGATCTGGAACAGCTGGCTTGAGTAAGGAGACATAAAAAAACTGGATGAATCTTGTATGATTCAGGAAGAAATAGCTCATACGCCACTGGATTAATTTCCCTCTTGATCTGGAAACGGCTAATGTACCTTGGTCCAAACTTTCGTGACGGCAAGGGAGTTTTAGGTTGGCAATTGACAGCCAAACTTTGTTTCCGATCTTTAGAGGAGGGTTTCCTCTCCATTTCCTGTCGTAGTGCTTCTTATAATCAGCCTGGGATTTCTTTATAGACTCTTAGAGAACTCTACAGTTGTTCAGCATCATGGAGAGTCTTTCCTGTACTGAATCTTCAGGAATGGTGTCCGGTATGCAGGAAAGGTGGAATCCATAATTGGCCCAAAATGGTGATTGGTTTGTGGCTGAATGGACTGAGTTGCTATAGGTAAACTCTGCCAATGGGAGTAGGGATGCCCAATCATCCTGGGAAAAAGCAGAGAAGCACCGTAAGTATTGCCCCAAAGTCTGGTTTGTTCACTCCGTTTGCCCATTACTCCTGAGGATGGTAGGCAGACGATTGGCAGATTTCCACCTTAAGGGCCTTGCAGAGGGCTCTCCCAGAAACTGGAAATAAACTGCACCCCTCGGTCAGACAATATTACTGGGCAGACCATATAACCTAACGATCTCTATGATAAAGGTAAGTGCAATCTCTGGCGCAGATGGAGTACCCAGCATTGGTAAGAAGTGGGCCATCTTGGATAGCCGATCCACTACTACTAGAATGGTAGTAAACCCCTCAGAGGGCAGCAAGTCCACAATAAAGTCCATTGCGACCATCTCCCAGGGACGATCAGGAATGGGCAGGGGCCTCAGTAACCCCCAAGCCTTGGTTTTGTCTCCCTTGCTACGCAGACACACAAGATTTCACATAGGCTCTACAGTCTTGATTCAAGTTGGGCCACCAAAAGGATCGCTGGATCAGTTCCATTGTTTTACGGGCTCCAAAGTGTCCAGCCAGTTGATGATCATGGAAAGTCCTGAAAATTCGAGATCTTACTTCCTGGGGTACAAAGATCTTATCCTTGTGCCAAAGAAGACCATCCTGCCTTCTTAACGAGTTTTGTTTAGGTTCAGAACATAGTGCAGCGGCTTGCTTGATTGAAGACTTTAGGCTGGGTTGAATCAGCAAAAAATTTGGGGCCGACAAGATGGTGTTGGGGGGAGAAGGCTCTTCTGGGTCCGGGAACATACGGGAAAGAGCATCTGCCTTCCCGTTCTTGGATTCTGGGCGGTAGGTTATATGGAGATTAAACCTGGAGAAATAAAAAGCCCATCTAGCCTGCTGAGGTCTTAGGCGATTGGCAGATCTTAGATATTCCAGATTTTTATGATCTGTGAAAATCATAATTGGGTGGCTGGCTCCTTCCAAGAGGTATCTCCATTCTTTGAAGGCTATCTTGATTGTTAGAAGTTCCCTATCACCCACATCGTAGTTCCTTTCAGCTTGACTCAGTTTCCTCGAACAAAAGGCTATTGGGTGAAGCAGAGCCTTTGGGCCCTGGAGCTGAGAGAGTACGGCTCCTGTAGCCACTTCAGATGCATCCATCTCCAGGATGAAGGAAAGTTTTGGTTCTGGATGATGTAACACGGGAGCGGAAGTGAACTGATTTTTTAATTGCTCGAACGCTATTTGAGCTTCCTGGCTCCAGCAAAAAATGTGTATGCTGCCAAGTGAATTTAACAATAGGGGAAATGATGGTTGAAAAGCCCTTAATAAATTTCCGATAGAAATTGGCGAAGCCTACGAATTTTTGGACCCCTTTCCTGTTTGAAGGTGCAGGCCATTCCAGGATAGCAGATACTTTTTGAGGGTCCATGGAGATTCCCTCAGTGGAAATTATGAGCCCCAGGAACTGGATGGACTGCTTTTCCAACTCACACTTGTACGCAACAAGCCATGTATCCTTAGAGTATTTAGCACTTTCCTAACATGATCTCGATGGAGTTCCAGTGAGGTAAAAAAAATTAGGATATCATCCAAGTAGACATTTACGAAGAGATCAAGGTATTCCTCTAAAGATGTCGTTTACAAAGTGTTGAAACATAGCAGGGGCATTACATAGCCCAAATGGCATCACCAGGTACTCGAAATGTCCAAAGCATGTTCTGAAGGCGGTCTTCCACTCATCGTCTTCTCTTATGCGGACTAAATTGTAGGCCCCCTGTAAGTCCAATTTAGTGAATACTCGGGCTGTTCGAAACCTCTGAAACAACTCAGGCACAAGAGGAAGAGGATACCGATTCTTAATGGTAATTTTGTTAAGCTCTCTGTAGTCCATGCAAGATCTGAGAGACTGATCTTTCTTTTCAACAAAGAAAATACCAGCTCGGCAGGAGAGGAAGAGGGGTGGATGAATCCCTTAGCGAGGTTCTCGTCTAAGTAATGTCGGAGAGCTTCCAGTTCAATCTTGGACAATGGGAAAATTCGTCCAAATGGTATTTCTGCCCCTGGAAGTAACTCAATTGGGCAATCGTAAGACCGGTGAGAAGGCAATGTGTCGGCCTTATTTTTATCAAACACATCAAGGAAGTCATGGTAGGTAGAGGGCACTGATTGACTGGCCTCTGGGGAAGGTTGGACTGAGAGACATATGGAAGAATTGGTGAGCGTAGGGGCACCACAGTGCTGCAGACAATATTCTGATGAAAAGATTATTTCTTTCTTGGGCCAACTGATTTGTGGATTGTGGGCTTGCAACCAGGGCATTCCTAGGCTGGATACATGGGGGATCTGATGACGTCAAAACGAATGAACTCCTGATGGCCGGAGTCAGTTGTTGCTAGAATAGGAATGGTTTCCTGGGTAACAGGTCCTGAGCTCGGAGTAGTGTCATCGGCTAGTAATAAGTCAAGTCTCTGTTTCTTAGGCAGAAGAGAGATATGTAAGTCCTTGGCAAGTTTGATGTCCAAGAAACAGCTACAGGCTCCTGAGTCAACGACTGCCCATAACTTGACGTCCCTTCCAGCCACCTGCAATGATATGGGGAGAATGACATTGGTGGTTAAAGTTCCAGATAACTGAAGGTACGAAGGATGGGGTTGGCTGGACTTACTTGGTTGCACTGGGCAGTTATGCAAGAAGTGGCCCCACAGTAGAGACATAGATTGCCTTGCTGTCTGCGTAGCCTTTCTTCCGGAGTTGGGGCAGGTCGGAGAAGGCAAATTTGCATTGGTTCTACCTCAGAAATGCTGATGGGTTGCGGAGTAGGGGCAGGAGCCATTGGTCCTGGAACTTTTGGCAGAACCCATGTGGGTCGAAAGTTCTGAGTACGCTCAGCACGTCTTGCCCGTAGACGCCAATCCAACTGGGTAGAGAGCAGAATAAGGTTCTCCAAGGAGGAGGGAGCTTCCACCCTAGCTAACTCGTCCTTGAGTGATTCGGACAGGCCTAGGCAGAACTGGTACTTTAATGCTGCGTCGTTCCAACCAGTATCCACTAACCATTTGCGGAACTCCACTATGTAGTCCTCCACAAGCCGCCGACCTTGTAGTAGAGCATGGAGGGCGGACTCAGCAGTGGAGGTCCTCTGGGGATTATCGTAAAGGGCAGCCATGGCTTCAAAAAATTCACTCAGAGTTGAGTGCTGGGATTTTTTGTTCTAGTAGGCTATGTGCCCAAGACTGAGGTTCTTCAGACAAGAGGGAGATGATGAATCTGACCTTGACTGCTTCCAATGAAAAGGTTCTGGGTTGTAGAGTAAAATACAGTTCACAGGCATTTCTGAAAGCTCTGAGCTTATGTCGATCCCCGAGGAAACGTTCAGGAGTAGGGACCCTGGGTTCCGGAGGTGGTAACACCACAGCAGGAGTGGTAGCAGGAGACGGACTGGAAGGTGCAGCTACAGGGTTAGAACTGACAGAAGGAACCTGGTCCGCAGAAGTAGTGAGGGAGTGAAGACGCCCTTCCAGCTGGAAGTATCCTTGCTGTAGATCTTTCACTGCTTGAGTAAGCGCCGTCATCTGTTGGCACAGGGCCTCTAGTGAGGTAGCGCCTCTCTCGGCCTGGTGATGGAGGCCAATGGAGAGAGAGCTTCCCTTTTGGCTAAGTTCCAGACTCCCCTGAGAGTGGGACAGCGGGAGTCAGGCCCAAAGTGGCACAGGTCGCCTGTAAGAGTGCTTGTTGGTGGTCCACCCAGGAGCACAGCTGATGCACAGAGATGAGGTCTGCAGACAGATGGCACCTGTGCGAGGTATGCAAGCCCTTCTGGGAATAGAGGATTACTGGATAACCGGTTAAAGCCAAGGTCAGGTACCAGGTAGGAATCAGAGCAGACGTAGTCAGATGGAATAGCCGAGGTCATACACAGATGAGCGAGACAGTATCCTTTAGCCAAGCCGAGGTCACACACAGAGGAGCGAGAGAGCGAGTATCCTTTAGCCAAGTCGAGGTCAGATCAGGGGTTAAGTAGAGTAGACAGGTTCAAGAGCAAGCCGAGTCGGTATCAGGAAGTCACAGGAACCAGGAACAAGGTATGGGAGATCATCCAGCAACTAGAGGAAGTGATGAGCCTCCTTATAAAGGTCGTCTGAGGCTGATGCGTGCTTCTGCGGCCATGCAGGGTACTAACAGAAATGCCAGAACTTCTGCCGTGTACAGGACCCTGACAGTTGGGAAGCAAAGACTTTTTTGTAGCAGAGACCCTGCCTGCCCAAGACAAGTGGGCTGCCCCGATGTTGTCAATTCGCTGTTTCATGAAATGAAGAAGAGCTTCATAATTTAAGCGGTATATGGAATAACTTTGGTAAAAATAATTTGATTCCTAAATACTTAATAGTGGAGTAAGGCACCCAGGAGGAGTCAGAGGACACAGAGATGGATTTTTTTTATGTTTTCAGAGATTGCAATTAGGAGCATATGGGATTCAGAAATATTCACTTTATAGAGGAATATTTGACATTTGACAGATATTTGACAGAAATGCCAGATCTTCCAGAACTTCTGCCGTGGACAGGACCCTGACAATCCATCTGTGGACAAGGGGAGGATAGCGGCCAATTTCACTCCTCCAAGCTGCTGTCTTTTCTAAAAGGCTGTCAAGTTAGGCTGTGTCCCCCAGTGTCCCACACTATGCCCACGGCACACACACACATACCTCTCCAGGAACCCAAACTTTCCCCAAAACAGGAAGGGAAGGACATGGCCGAGAAATCCAGGGGTGGCTAGCAGATAGCCTCTCCCTCCCTCTTTCTCCCTTGTATGGTCGCCGGGACCACAGAGAGACCCCGGCCTTCCTATGCCTGCCTCACAGGGGTACCATTCCACCCTGTGGTCTTTTGGTCAGTGAAAACAACAAACGTTCCGCTGTATAAGGAGAAGCAATCAATACTGAGGATCAAGGGGAAGGGTGGGGAGTTTTAACAGCTGTCAATTGATTGTGTTTCCTGTAGGGAGGAACCTCTCATCTCTCAGGGGTGCTGTCCTGGAAGGTGAGAAGAGAAAAACACATTTTTCAATTAGGATCAGTGTTATTGGTGTCAGAGTGTTTAGGCAAGATAATAAAAAATGCGAAATGCACACCATTGTTTCTGGGCCCTACTACAGGTACAAACAACAATATGCACATACTGCATGTGTTATCTGCGATTATCAGGAGCAGTAAAATTTATTTTGGGTTGTTCTTTGATGGTAAATGATAGTAACAGCAAAAAATACACAACTAAAAAAAAAAAAATGTACTATTTTGTGCCAGTTTTCCTTTGATAATAATAAAAAATAAATATAAAAAAATAATAGTTGTGATAATATGTAAAGGTTTGCTAACATGTCAAATTTGCAAAATTGTGCTTAGGCGTTAACATTCGTTTACCCTCAGGAACTAAGGGGTTAAGGAATGTGCTGGCTGCTTAACAATCCGCTATTCACTGGTTAAAGGCACTGGCAGCATCTTTGTGTCACATGACCCCAAAAATGCACCTAAAAACACTCCGTGGGTGCATTTTTGGTGCTTTTCCCATTGACTTAAATGGAAGGTGCATCTTTGGTGCACTTTTGAAAAGCACACCAAAGATTCTGCATGGAGGGCTTTTAAAATTGTACAGCAATGTGAAACGTAACACAGGATTTAAAAAGAGGGATCATTTTGATGCGCTTTTGTCACGTTAGAAATATGCCTTCCAGTGCACAAAAAGCACATAGGTGAGAAAGGGTCCCAGTTAAGAGGTTACAAACTGTCCTATATGTGCATACATATATGTGTATTTAAATTTTAAAATGTATTTACAAATGGAGGAAACCATATTGTGATAAACAGGACATATATTCCTTCAATCCTGTATAAAGGATAAGTATATAAAGCCCTCATCTAGGCTAAAAAATAACCTAGCCTAAAAATTCAATTGGCTGTTGTGCTTCAACAACTTTTTATTAAGGTCCCCCTTCCTAGGGCCCAACTTAACCTTCAGCACTACCCATTGTCACAATCATGCCCACAGGGAGAGGTGCGGTTCTCCATTTTACCCCAAACTTCTACATTTTGGTATTACTCTTAAACTCATATGCCATCACCTGATGGGGGGGGGGAGGTATAGTATCGTGCATACAAGAGCCAGGCACAGGCTCTCACTGTATTAAGAAGTCTTCATGTATCCCCTCATTCCCCCCTCCCTCAGGGGAATAAGGATTGGCTTGTCCGGGGTAGGCAGATACCAGTTGATGTTGTGTAGAAAAAAAAGCCGTTATGTTTTGGGTGTAGTCAGAGACGTGAGGACTTTCTGCGTGCAACATCTCGCAGAGAAAGAGAAAAGAAGATCTCCCTGCCTTAATAACGAAACTAACAGTGGGAGATCAAAGCATCCTTTTGGTCATGAGACTTGAAGCTGCTTAAAACCAAGGCTGACTGGCAAGTACTTTAACCCTTAAACTCCTTTCTGTTATCTGTTTGCTGTGCTGTTAAGCTCTGTATATTTATATACAGTTGTGTTCAAAATAATAGCAGTGTGTTGAAAAAAGTGAATAAAGCTCAAAATCCTTCTAATAGCTTTTATTTCCATACACACAAATGCATTGGGAACACTACACATTCTATTCCAAATCAAAACATGAAGAAAAATATATCAAATTTGTGTTGTTCCTCTAAAAAAATTGAAGAAAAGTGAATATTAGACTGTTCAAAAAAATAGCGGTGTTTGTATTTTTCTTTACAAACTGAAACATTCACTATATAAACTGAAAAATGTATGAAGATTTTGCTTTCCTTTGAGTCACTTAATGAATATTTAGTTGTATAACCACTATTTCTGAGAACTGCTGTACATCTATGTTACATGGAGTCAACCAACTTCTGGCACCTGTGAACAGGTATTCCAGCCCAGAATGATTGGACTACATTCCACAGTTCTTCTCTATTTCTTGGTTTTGCCTCAGAAACTGCATTTTTGATGTCACCCCACAAGTTTTCTATTGGATTAAGATCCGGGGATTGGGCTGGCCACTCCATAACGTCAATCTTGTTGGTCTGGAACATTTACTGGTGTGTTTGGGGTCTTTGTCTTGTTGGAACACCCATTTCAAGGGCATTTCCTCTTCAGCATAAGGCAGCATGACCTCTTCAAGTATTCTGATGTATTCAAACAGATCCATGATCCCAGGTATGCGATAAATAGGCCCAATACCATAGTATGAGAAAAATCCCCATATCATGATGCTTGCGCAACCATGCTTCACTGTCTTCACAGTGTACTGTGGCTTGAACTTAGTGTTTGGGGGTTGTCTGACAAACTGTCTCCGGCCACTAGACCCAAAAAGAACAATCTTAATTTCATCAGTCCACAAAATGTTGCGCCATTTCTCTTTAGGCCAGTCAATGTGCTCTTTGGCAAATTGTAACCTCTTCAGCACGTCTTTTTTTTTTAACAGTGGGACTTTGCAGGGGCTTCTTGCACATGGCTTCACATAGGCATCTTCTAATTGTAACAGCACTGTAACCAGCATGTACAACATTTGCTGCCTTCCTTCCTTAAATAATTAATTGCCACCTGTTTTTCAAAGAATGAATAACCTCACTAACAGAACTCCACACTGCTATTATTTTGAAAGTGCCCCCTTCAATTAGTGATTCAATTACACAGAATCAGCAGCATGTATGTCATGACTGTTGGGTGTGTTGGATTTCTATTACTCTACTACACCTGCTAGTAAATTATTTGCCATGTAGAAATATCATTTCTACCAAAAGCAGTGATTGATCAGGTCAGTGATGTCTAACTGCTATTATTTTGAACACAACCATGTGTGTGTATATATATATATATATATATATATATATATATAGGTTACGTCTTCTTTCTGTAAATATTTCTTCTGCACCCCTTTAACCTTTTGGTAATAAATCTTACTTTCTGAAAGTGTTGAACTGTTTCTATAGCTCTTGAATGTAACTTACGAGTCCCTGCTGCTGAAGAACGCTACTATGAGTGTTTAACCCTCTGTATAACCGGTCTGTAGAGATAGCGGTATACTGTCGATTAACCAATCATCCTAGTGTATTGCTGAGTTTCCTCTCTCTGTATAAAAAGGAGGTGGTGGCAGCGTGAAGGGTTAATTGCCTAATTAACCTAACCCAGTAACAAGCGCATTCAGGCTGCCGGTACATCGATTGTGGTCCAATTAGCTGGAAAATCGTTGTGCAGGGTGCAGCTGGGTGTGGCATTGTTACGCACGTGACAGTGCGGTTTTAGATTGGCTAGTCCTTCGGTCACGAGTTTGGTGAGAAGGGCTGGGGTCTCATGCCGCGCCCGTCACATATTGTTGGCAGCGTACATGAGATAGTTGCATTAAGAGCTTCAGTGCAGTGTTAAAGATTAGCTCTGCACTGAAGGATTGTAACCTTTGTGGAAAAAGTCCTTACAAACAAGCAGTGCATATTTTATATATATGTATATACACCCTGTTCCAAATTATTATGCAAATTATATTTTTCTCATTTACCTAAATAATTGATGTAAATAACAGTCAGCATAATTCTCAGGTTATCAACTATTAAGAGTACAATTCAAAATTTATTTAACAAACCTCCTAATGATAACAGTATTTTTTCTAAACATAAAAAACTTACAATGCACTGTTCCAAATTATTACACACAGTAAGTTTCAAAACACTTCATAGGTTGTAAAGAACTGAAAATTGTCATGTGTTGTATTTGCAGCATATTTACTAAAATCAAAAGCTATTTCAATCAAACTTTTAACAACATTTTAACTTTTTAAACATTTTAACAGGGCACGATACATTTTAACATAGGACCCCTTATTTGATGGCAGCTTCACAAGTCTTGCATCCATTGAACTTGTGAGTTTTTGGACAATTTCTGCTTGAATTTGTTTGCAAGATGTCAGAATAGCCTCCCAGAGCTGCTGTTTGGATGTAAACTGCCTCCCACCCTCATAGATCTTTTGCTTGAGGATGCTCCAAATATTCTCAATAGGATTGAGGTCAGGGGAGGATGGAGGCCACACCATGACTTTCTCTCCTTTTATCCCCATAGCAGCCATTGATGCAGAGGTATTCTTTGCAGCATGAGATGGTGCATTGTCATGCATGAAGATGATTTTATTACGGAAAGCATAGTTCTTCCTTCTGTACCAGGGAAGAAAGTGGTCAGTCATAAACTCCACATACTTTGCAGTGGTCATCTTTACTCCTTCAGGGACCCTAAAGGGGTCGACCAGCTCTGTTCCCATGATTCCGGCCCAAAACATGACCACCACCGCCTTGCTGACGTCGCAGCCTTGTTGGAACAGGGTGGCCGTCCACCAACCATCCACTACTCCATCCATCTGGACCATCCAGGGTTGCACGGCACTCATCAGTGAACAGGACTGTTTGAAAATTAGTCTTCATGTATTTTTCTGCCCAATGCAGTCGTTTCTGCTTGTAAGCACAGGTTAGTGGTGGCCGAATAGAAGGTTTATGCACAGTTGCAAGACTCTGGAGGACTCTACACCTTGATGTCTGTGCGTGGGACTCCAGAGGCACCAGCAGCTTCAAATATCTGTTTGCTGCTATGTAATAGTATTTTAGCAGCTGCTCTCTTGATCCGTTGCATGGATCTGGCAGAAATCTTCCTTAATGTGCCTTTATCTGCACGAACCCGTCTGTGCTCTGAATCAGCCACAAATCTCTTAATAGTGCGATGATCACGCTTAAGTTTTCGTGAAATATCTAATGTTTTCATACCTCGTCCAAAGCATTGAACTATTTAACTCTTTTCGGCAACAGAGTGATCCTTTTTCTTCCCCATATTGATTGAAAATGGTGCTCTGCTTAATAATGTGCAACACCCTCCTTTAGTAGTTTTTCCTTAAATTGGGCTCACCGGCCAATCTAATTATCACAGGTGTCCGAGATTGTTTTCAGTGATCAAAAGAGCCCTGAGACACAATGCCATCCATGAGTTAAACTGAAAAACAAAATATTTACTCTTTGTGACACTTAAATAGAATTTGCACATGAATTTGAAACAGGGTGTAGTATAGTGTTCCCAAAAACGCAGCGTTAGCGGGATCAGCTTGTTACTGGGTCAGGTTAATTACGCAATTAACCCTTCACACTGCCACCACCTCCTTTTTATACAGAGAAAGAGGAAACTCGGCAATACACTAGGATGATTGGTTAATCGACAGTATACCGCTATCTCTACAGACCGGTTATACAGAGGGTTAAACACTCATAGTAGCGTTCTTCAGCGGCAGGGACTCGTAAGTTACATTCAAGAGCTATAGAAGCAGTTCAACACTTTCAGAAAGTAAGATTTATTACCAAAAGGTTAAAGGGGTGCAGCAGAAGAAATATTTACAGAAAGAAGATGTAACCTATATATATATATATATATATATATATATATATATATATATATATAGCATAACCGCAAAGCAAACCAGTAACAGAAAGGAGTTTAAAGGGTTAAAGTACTTGCCAGTCAGCCTTGGTTTTAAGTCTCATGACCAAAAGGATGCTTTGATCTCCCACTGTTAGTTTCGATATTAAGGCAGGGAGATCTTCTTTTCTCTTTCTCTGCGAGATGTTTAAAAAAAATACTGTTATCATTAGGAGGTTTGTTCAATAAAATTTGAATTGTACTCTTAATAGTTGATAACATGAGAATTATGCTGACTGTTATTTACATCAATTATTTAGGTAAATGAGAAAAATATAATTTGCATAATATTTTGGAACAGGGTGTAATGTGAACGCTGGTATAGCGCTGATCTGCTCAAAGATATTGATCCAATCAGACACTATACTAGCAATGGAGGTTTAGTGTGCAAGTGAGCGTGTTCCTGGCAATCAAGGGGTTAAATGTGCTTACTGGTGTACTAGCGGGCAATCTGAAGCTATCTGGGAGGGGCGCTAACTGACGCTGACGTTAACACTATCAGAAGTCGCCAGCGACACTAATACAGTGATCAGTAAAAATCTGTGCACTGTAAACAATGACACTGGTGACAGGGCAGTGAAGGGGTTAACTGGGGGGGGGGGGGCAACAATGGGTTAAATGTGACCTAGGTGTGTTTTAACTGTAAATGTGTGCTGTTTTTCTCATGTTTTCTGTGTCTTCTTCTCTCTCTGGGACCGAATTTGCCCAGGCACAGAAGATTTACATCATATCCTGTCCTGTGTAACTGTCAACACAGGACAGGATAGGACAGGGACCGATCATCCAACTTCAGCCGGACATCACTGGCTGAAATTGAATGATTGATCCTTCGGGGATCGAATCGTGACATCCGCGGGTTGGCAGGGGTGCGTGCACCCCCCCCCCCCCCCCGTCCGCAAAAGCATCAGGAGCGCGAATGAGTTTTAAAACGTGATTCTGCACAGCGGTGCCGCCCTGCCGCAGTATATATACTGTGGCTGGTAGACAAGTGGTTAACATAAAACCAAGTACATGTTATGGAGCCATAGTACTATCTAAATTTTTCCAAACTGTGAGTGGGTTTGTATTCTATGTTAACTACATGCACAGATATCTGTAACCTGCCTAATTTGGATATCTAGGTCAATTTTACATACCAAAATGCTAGACTATTTATATAAACCTGCAAGCCTACAGTAATCTAGATGATTTGTTTTTACACTTCAAGTAGGAGGTATGGAGGCTGCAAAGTACTAGAACAGCATTGGTCACCTTTAGGGTTACCATAAATTAGTGCAAGGGCCTGCCTGATTGCATACAATTTGATAGTTTTTAGGTTTGACCTCATATTATATGGTTATGGTAAATCTAAAGGAAAATTGTACAAGAAAATTGTATAATGTATCGCCAGCCTAAGTGGCAGCCACAGTTTCTGTATACATTTGACTTGCCCAATGGGTTTATTTTCAGCGTTAACCGGTTGCAGACCAGCCACAGTACATATACTGCAGCAGGGCGGCAACGCTGCACAAAATCCCGGCCAGTCACTAACAGGGAGGACGGCTGCAGTGTTTACACTGCAGCTCTCCTCCCTGTCAGTTTCAGCACACTGTTCCGGAGAGCAGAGCTTAGCTTTCTGGATTAGTGTGTTCCTGTGAAGTACACACCCCCCCACCCCCTAGTGAAACACTCCCCTCACACAGTTAACCCTTTGATTGCCTAAAAATGTTAACCCCTTCCTCCCCAGTTTTTTTTTTTTTTGCACTGATCTATTGGTGTCACTGGGGATGTCAGTGACCCCAAGTCAGTTCCACCCTAATGTCTGAATGTCTGCCGCAATCCCGCCATAAGTCGCTGCCAATCGACGCCATTTTTAATATAAAAAAAGTAAATAAATTCCAATATCTATACCGCCATTTGTAGACGCTATAACTTTCATGTAAACCAATTAATTTACGCGTTTTGGGATTTTTTTTTTTTTTTAGCAAAGACATGTCGCAGAATACATTTTGGCCTAAATTTATGAAAAAATTAGATTTTTACATTTTTTTACTGGACATATTTTATAGGAAAAAGTTGAAAATATTGGGTTTTTTTCTCAAAATTGTCGGTCTTTTTTTTTATAGCGCAAAAAATAAAAAGCGCACAGGCGATCAAATACCACCTAAAGAAAGCTCAATTCGTGGGGAAAAAGGACGTAAATTTCATTTGGGTGCAGCGTTGCATGACCGCGCAATTGTCAGTTAAAGTAACGCAGCGCCATAACACAAACCGCTTATGTAACTGCTTCCTGACCGCCCTATAGCAGAAATACTGCTACAGGGTGGCACGGGTGCACAAAATCACATTAAATATATACGTGATTCGCGCTCCTGTGGTTTTCACCTTCCTTCCAGTTAGCGTCAGATTGCCCATCAGTACACCAGTAATCACATTTAACCCATTGATTGCCAGGAACATGCTCATACACAATAAACCTCCATTGCTAGCATAGTGTCTGAACGAATCAATATCTTTGATCAGATCAGCACTATACCAGCATTCACATTAATATAGCGTCCCAAAAAACTCAGCGTTTGCGGGATCAGATGTGCACAAGGGGACAGGGAGGGGGGGTGACAGGAGGGAGCCTGCCTGTGGATTCCCACAACAGGGGAGCCAACTTTGTGGTACTCAGCCAGGGAAGCAGGATGCTCCCTCGACGGGGGCCAGATTGCCGGCGACAGGGGGGTGAGGGGCCGCTGGGGACTTCCTGTGTCAGGACAAGGAAGAATAGAAGTCCCAGCACGGATGGGACAGTAGAGTGAGGGGCTGCTGAGAGGTGGGGGGCAGCAGGCACCACATCTGGAGGATGGGGGGGGGGGGGGAGGACCAGCTCCGTGACAACCCCTCCTCCCTCCATTCTATAAGTGCGGCCAGGGGAACCTCAACAGGTTCCCTCGGAAGCACTTGTGGACTGCATTTATCTACTGGGGGTCTTGCTGACTGGACAGCCCACCTGCATTGGGTAGTGAAATTGTAGGGTTGTAAAGCCAGGCTCCATCGTAAGAGGAGGCCATTATCCCCGGAGACCCGATTCAGCCAGGTGAGGGGGTTATGGTCTGTGAGGATGGTGAACTCACGGCCATACAAATAGGGTTGAAGTTTCTTCAATGCCCACACTATGGCCAGGCACTCTATGGTGGCATAGGCGACCTCCCGGTCTAGTAGATTCCTGCTATGGAATGCCACAGGGTGCTCCTCCTCTTTTACCTGGCTGAGGACGGCCCTCAGCCCATAAGTAGGAACCTTAGCTGGTAGTTGGGTGCTGCTAGGATGGGGTCATGGGAAAGGACCTCCTTAAGCAGGTCAAATGCAGTCTGGCAGGCTGGGGTCCAGGTTACCATCCGAGGCATGGCCTTCTTGGTGAGATCTGTGAGGGGCTTCGCAATCGTGCTAAAATGAGCAAAAAATTTGCGGTTTTAATGGCCCCCGATGGCGTCCTCTGTGCCGCTTTGCCATCTCCTTCCTGAGGGACTTTGTGACGGGGAAGAAGACCATGGTATTCCGCATGCTCGAGGAGAAAAGATTTGATTATTTCCTGCTGAAGATGAAAGAGGCAGAGAATGAGAAGGACCCAGATTTCTGTGATGAGAGCCTACAGGCAATGTTGCAATAGTCCAACAAGAAACTGATGAGGTGACGCAGTCATTGCATCTACCTAGGTTCGAAGACAGACCACAAATGCCGTATACCAATGCTGTCATTCATAAAATGCAGAGAATTTTAGACCTGACATCAAGTACTCTCCTCCAAAGACATCGAGTTCCATGGATATGCCATCCCGAAGGGCACCATCATCATCCCATTCCTTTTATCGGTGCTCTATGACCCCTCTCAATGGAAGACGCCACAACAGTTCAATCCCGGATACTTCCTGGATGAAGAGGGCCAGTTCCGCAATCGGGTGGCCTTCATGGCATTCTCAGCAGGAAAGCGCGTTTGTCCCGAAGAGAGTCTGGCCCGAATGGAGCTCTTCTTTCTCCTCTCTGCTCTGCTTCAGAAATTCACCATCAAGCTGCCCCCGAGATCTGAACGTCGGCTGCATGCTAACAAATATGACATTTTGTCCAATGCTCAGCTGTGTGCCGTCCCCGAGCATTATCCACCAAGTATGTTCTCTAATATTTCATTATGAGATGACGTTTTGTCCTTGATTTTACGGTTATCTTTTCTTGATGCTAATTGGAGGCCATGTTTCCAATGATTTTTGAAAATGAGGCCCTCTTGGGCTATAAGGAACTCCAGAATCATGGTTCCTCCATTCTGAAGAAGCCCACGTGACTCGCTGGGCAAAACGCGTTACGTCACATCTGGGTGCAGCCTGCACAGTCTCAGCTCGGTCGGCTCTCCAGCCGTCTTACCTCCCTGCACCCTCTGCATGGATACATCAGCACACTTGCAGGTCACAGCATTGTCATAGCCCGGCCGCACTAACTGAGGAATGCACCCTACCTGGCAGGAACCGGAATATTTGCACCTATCATGAGGTGCTCAGTGAGGTGAATTTGCTATTACCAGCCTAGAAGCTGTCTGCACATTACTCCAGTGAATGATCGCTCTTCCACAATACACAGGCAGGATGTGGTGAGCTATGATATGAATCCGTATCAGTTGTGCACAACTATGACCTTATTACAATAAGCCATCAAATGCTGGTCAAGTAGTTATGATATCTGCCTGATGGTCTTTGAATTTTCACTGTACTTCCACAGGCTGCATACAAAAAAAAGAACATAGCATATATACCCAACAAGGACCAATGACGTACTGGTGCATCACTGGACTTTGAATGGTTATACCAGGATGATGCCTACAGCTGCAAGCATCATCCTGGTATCGTTATTTTCAGCCAGCGATCAGCTTTCATGTAAAAGCAATCCTAGTGGCTAATTAGCTGCAGGATTGCTTTTACAAGCAGCGGGAGATGGTTCCCCCCTCCCCCACTGCCTTCCACGGCCTTCTCGGGCAGTCCCGTGCCATCGGGGGAACCTGAGAATGCAGCTGGTGTTTCTTCTAGCTGACCATAGAGCTGATTGGAGACCAGAATGGTGCCTGGCATTTCAGGGCCTTCGAAACTGTGATAGGTAGTGAGGAAGTGAAATGAGGAAGTTACGCACCTTCAGGCTTTCAAAGTGGTCATTGGATTTCAGGCTCCTGTATGTGGCTAGGCTCCCAAAAAGTCTCACACATGTGGTATCCCCATACTCAGAAGTAGCAGAATGTATTTTGGGGTGTACTTCCACATATACCTATGGCTTGTGTGAAAAATATATAATTAAATGACAACTTTGTGTACAAAATAAAATATATATTTTGTCATTTTCCAGAAATTTGTGGAAAAAAAATAAATCTTCCATGAACTCAATATGCCTCTCAGCAGATAGCTTAGGGTGTCTACTTTCCAAAAAGGGGTCATTTGGGGGTGTTTGTACTATCCTGTTATTTTAGCACCTCAAGAAATGTGATAGGCAGTCAGAAAGTAAAAGCTGTGTAAATTCCATTATCTATACCAATTGAGTACTGTCTGTGATACTTTTTTTTTATTTGCACTAACATACAATTTTGAAGACAAGCTTACGGGGAATGTCCCCTTCTTCAGGTGAAGAAGGGGACATTCCCCGAAAGCGTGTCCTCAAAATTGTATGTTAGTGCAAATAAAAAAAATATCACGGACAGTACTCAATTGTTTCTGTCGCAAATGCACTAATACGGCTACAATCACCTCACTTCAAGCATTATCTATACCATAGTTTGTAGATGCTATAATTTTCACACAAAGCAATCAATATACACTTATTGGGATTTTTTTAACCAAAAACGTAGCAAAATACATTTTGGCCTAAATTTATGACAAAATTTTAGTTTTTTAGTATATTTTTTATGACAGAAATGAGAAAAAATTTTTTTCTCAAAACTTTTTTTGTTTATAGCAGCAAAAATAAAAAGCACACAGATGATCAAATACCACCAAAAGAAATCTCTATTTGTGTGAAAAGAAGGACATAAATTTAATTTATGTACCGTATTGCATGACCGCGCAATTGTCAGTTAAACTAGTGCAGCGCTGTATAGCAAAAAAATGGCGTAAATTGCAGTATCTATACCATAGTTTGTAGACGCTATAACTTTCACACAAAGCAATCAATATACATTTATTTGGATTTTTTACCAAAAACATGTAGCAGAATACATTTTGGCCTAAATTTATAACTAATTTTGAGTTTACTATATATTTTTATAGCCGAAAGTAAAAAATATTGTGTTTTTTTTTCACCGAAATAAAGCTCTATTTGTGTGAAAAAAAGACAAATTTTGTTTGTACAGCATTGCATGACCGTGCAATTATCAGTTGAATTAGTGCAGCGCCGAGTAGCAAAAAGAGGCCTGGTCATTAAGGGAGGTAAATCCTCTGGAGGGCAAGTGGCTAAGATAAGATTACCAGTTAAGGGTTTCCCTCTGAGGTTTGGGGAAATACCCAAGCCATTTACACACCCAGTGGAGGCAGAAAACATTTCAGAATGGTAAAAAGGAAGGTCACAAAATATGGAATGTTGGAGGGGTTCTGTGGGTTCCCCTAAAGCAGGTGTTTCCAAACTTTCTAAACAAAGGGCCAGTTTACGGTCAGACTTTAGGGGGGCCGCTCTGTTGCCACTGGGAGTTGAAATTGTCCTGGTGTCAGTGGGAGTAAACAATGCATCTTTGGTATTAGGGGGAGGAACAGTGCCCCATTGCTGGTGTCACTGGGAGGAATAGAGCCCTATCGTTGGTGTCAGTGGAATAGTGCCCTGTTGTTGGTGTCAGTGGGAGAAATAGGACCCCATTGTATGTCTCAATGGGTCCCATTGCTGATGTCAGTAGTAGGAATTATGCTCCATTGTTGGTGTCAGTGGGAGGAATAGTGTCTTGCATCAGTGTGGAGAAAAGTGCCTCAAGCCCCCGGGGCGCAGTTTGGAGACCACTGCCCTAAAGTATGAGGAGCTTACTGTTTACACACCCAGGAGAGTAAAGAAATGTTTCAGGATGGGAGAAAGGGAATTGGGCATCTGCGTGATATATGGCATCCCTGAGTGAATGAGCTGGGGTCCTAAAATAGGAAGCCATTTATACGCCTGGCAGAGGGAGGTATGTAATGCCTCAGGAGAGAAAAGAAGGCCATGAAGTATGGTATTGCCTCTATGATAGGCAAAGTAACAAGTTCACTTGATAGGCGTCTGTTGTAGATGCAGCATGTCAACTACACTACAATTTCCTTCCAGAGCTCTAAGAAATAGCCAGTGATTCTGCCGGTGACAGCCTTTGGCTCTGTCACAGAGGAGAGAGCAGCATAGCTCTTGGTGTCTGAATAAATACCTGGCCTGAGAGCTGTGATGTTGGACAATGTGCATGCTGCACATACAAATGGCTTTACATAGGGATTCAATGGGCAAATAGGGCAACAGGACAGCATGAGGAAGGTATTTGTAATAGAAAGCACATACAGTCAGGTCCATAAATATTGGGACATCGACACAATTCTAACATTTTTGGCTCTATACACCACCACAATGGATTTGAAATGAAACAAACAAGATGTGTTTTAACTGCAGACTCTCAGCTTTAATTTGAGGGTATTTACATCCAAATCAGGTGAACGGTGTAGGAATTACAACACCAAAAGTAATGGGACAATTGGCTTCTCAGCTGTTCCATGGCCAGGTGTGTGTTATTCCCTCATTATCCCAATTACAATGAGCAGATAAAAGGTCCAGAGTTCATTTCAAGTGTGCTATTTGCATTTGGAATCTGTTGCTGTCAACCCTCAAGATGAGATCCAAAGAGCTGTCACTATCAGTGAAGCAAGCCATCATTAGGCTGAAAAAACAAAACAAACCCATCAGAGAGATAGCAAAAACATTAGGCATGGCCAAAACAACTGTTTGGAACATTCTTAAAAAAAAAGGAACACACAGGTGAGCTCAGCAACACCAAAAGACCTCAAAGACCACGGAAAACAACTGTGGTGGATGACCGAATAATTTTTTCCCTGGTGAAGAAAACACCCTTCACAACAGTTGACCAGATCAAGAACACTCTCCAAGAGGTAGGTGTATGTGTGTCAAAGTCAACAATCAGGAGAAGACTTCACCAGAGTGAATTCAGAGGGTTCACCACAAGGTGTAAACCATTGGTGAGCCTCAAAAACAGGAAGGCCAGATTAGAGTTTGCCAAACGACATCTAAAAAATTCTTCACAGTTCTGGAACAACATCCTATGGACAGATGAGACCAAGATCAACTTGTACCAGAGTGATGGGAAGAGAAGAGAAGGAACTGCTCATGATCCTAAGCATACCACCTCATCAGTGAAGCATGGTGGTGGTAGTGTCATGGCGTTGGCATGTATGGCTGCCAATGGAACTGGTTCTCTTGTATTTATTGATGATGTGACTGCTGACAAAAGCAGCAGGATGAATTCTGAAGTGTTTCGGGCAATATCATCTGCTCATATTCAGCCAAATGCTTCAGAACTCACTGGACGCCGCTTCGCAGTGCAGATGGACAATGACCCAAAGCATACTGCAAAAGCAACAAAGAGTTTTTTAAGGGAAAGAAGTGGAATGTTATGCAATGGCCAAGTCAATCACCTGACCTGAATCCAAACTGAGCATGCATTTTACTTGTGGAAGACAAAACTGAAGGGAAAATGCCCCAAGAACAAGCAGGAACTGAAGACAGTTGCAGTAGAGGCCTGGCAGAGCATCACCAGGGATGAAACCCAGCGTCTGGTGATGTCTATGCGTTCCAGACTTCAGGCTGTAATTGACTGCAAAGGATTTGCAACCAAGTATTAAAAAGTGAAAGTTTGATTTATGATTATTATTCTGTCCCATTACTTTCAGTCCCTTAGCAAGTGGGAGGCACATATGCAAACTGTTGTAATTCCTACACTGTTTACCTGATTTGGATGTAAATACCCTCAAATTAAAGCTGACAGTCTGCAGTTAAAGCACATCTTGTTCGTTTCATTTCAAATATATGGTGTATAGAGCCAAAAATGTTAGAATTGTATCGATGTCCCAATATTTATGGACCTGACTGTACATTAATTAAATCTCACAGTTCATTTGCATCATTGTTACAATTCAGGTTGCATGTTAAAACATGCAATCTGAATTGTAACAATGATGCAAATGAACTGTGAGATTTAATTAGAGTGCAGAGTTCATTTGGGAACTGATAACATGTCAGGGAAGGCATAAACTGTAAACTAACAACATTAGAGAGAAACTTTATAGCAAATGCTGCTCTGTCGCACCACCATTATGTGCCATTATTCACATTTGTCTTAGTATGTTTCCCTTCAGCGAAGCTGCCACCATCTTCTGGGTCCAGCGTATTCTTGCTTTAGAATTAGGTGGCTGCTGATGATGCAACTCCTGTGTGTGTGCACCGGAACTGCATTACCTTGGCACACAGCTTTAATCTCAGCATCTTAGATTTGACTCCGTCCCATTTTACAAGCTGATTATTTCTCTTCACCCCGTTTACCAACTGACTGTGATAAACCACTGAATCGTGTGAAACACGTTGTCATGGTAACCGGGAGTTGTTGAGATTGGTCTCCTTCCTCCTGAGGGCTCACGATGGCTGCTGTCTGCTTCCCTGAGGTCCACTGAGGTGATTTCCGGTGCGCTGTGATGTCACTTCTGGTGTGCGATCCTTGGTGACACGAAGGAGGTCTTTTCTGGTTCCTCTTACCCCTCAAGTGGCATCTCACCAGACTGCTGGCTTGTGGATAGGGCTGTGGATAAGGGGGTACCACCTGTCCTTCTGTACAGGGCACAGGCCAGCAGCGGGGTCCAGACAGCTGTGTGAATCGGATGTGGGCAGGGAGGGTAATCAGCAAGTCAGGGAGGACAATTTCTGGAACTGATCCCCTGTATAGATCCCACTGCACCAGCTGGCTTCTTTTCACCCTCCCGCTGGCTATCAGCTGCTGCAAAAAGAGGCATACAGGGGTTTGGTTCCAGTAATTGCCAACCCACCACATCCATCACCTTCCCTGTGCACCATACATTTCCCAGTGCTGCAAAGATGCCTCTGTGTGCTGCCCAGGTGCACCCTCCCCCACAGTACTGCCGCATTCCGTCCTCTCCTTCCCACCAGCAACTGCAAGCACACAATAGGATCCTTCAGAGATGGGGAGTGGTGGAAGGGTCCCGTAAATATGTCACATTTACCAGCCCTTTTCTTTCCTGAGTGAACACAATGAGAGATCGATTACTCACTGTGTTCATTCATTACTGAAGCATAGTAAACTAGCAGAATTTTTTTTTTTTGGGGGGGGGGGGTATGGCCTGTCAGACTGGCTTTGTGGGGCCCCATGGTTTCTAACAGCAGCCCTGCTTGCGGACACTATTTTTACTAACTACTGTTGTTCACTACTCTTCCATCTGTGGAGTTCACCATCCAAGCTCCCCAAAGCCATGTCTACATACATGTAAGCCGCTCCCACCATTCCTTTCAGCCTGTGGCTTGTGCCAATCCTTGTCTTGCACCATACTGTTTCATGGATACATTTCAACATAGTGACTATGGTTTTATTGATTTATTAAACTTTTGTATTAATCATATTGACTGCTCGATATGTTCACCACTGCATTTATTTCCTGGCTTTCACCACAAGCGCTCTGATTTTCTATGCTCTTTCTATAATTTTTAAAGAATGCCTTGACTGAAAAAAAAGTTTTAGAAACACTGCTTTAAGCATCTACATCCTTTAGCAGAGTGAGCTGCAGCAGTCATGGTTTAGCAAAGGGGATATAACAGTTTTTTTACTACAAGTTTACTAAACATGAACTTGTCCTTAAAGTCATGACATAGCAAAATTACAATAAAGCAGGTTGATTTAGTTACACGGACAAAAGGATAGATCAATAGTACAGAGTGCTGTACAGAGCAGTGAACAGCTATAACACACCACTAAACTTGGCAAAGCGTAGCATACCATGTAATGTGAGCAGTTCCTTTGCCAGAAGACAACCATGCGACGCAGCACAGCTACAGTGTTGACTCTAAGAGCCTCCGAGCATGTTTTTATGATGCAGCAGGACTGCATTCACTAATAAAATCACTTTCAGATCACCTTACATTTCTATAAATAAAAGCTCCATACATAAACAGCACATCAACCACAAGCCAGTGCTGGCTACAGG
The DNA here is from genome assembly GCF_062004578.1 of Staurois parvus. Taxonomy (NCBI): domain Eukaryota; kingdom Metazoa; phylum Chordata; class Amphibia; order Anura; family Ranidae; genus Staurois; species Staurois parvus. The sequence continues at coordinate 260,320 of NW_028318571.1, read as the reverse complement.
TCATACCACCAAGAAATGGCAGTTACTCTTACCTGTTTATATAGCCTTAGAATTCGAGAGGGGTCTGGCTGCAGACTGGAGCTCTATTTTCGACAGGAAACATGTGACCTCCACCGTTTTTTTCTAGTAAACTTTAATGCAACAAACAAGCAGAGGCAGCAGAATGGAGCTCCACTCGACAGGAAGCATGTGACCTCCACTCCATTTTTTTATTTGATGAAACTTTAATGTCTTAAACAACCAATAGACACAACTCAGGGAACTGGAGGTTACATGTGTCGTGTCACATATTTCCTGTGTATACTTTTCAAGGGGGTGTGGCCGAAGACTGGAGCTCCACTCGGACAGGAAACATGTGACCTCCACTCCAACTATGTTTTAGTTTAAGTGAACTTTAATGTAACAAACAATGAATGGCTGCAGAGTGGAGCTCCACTCGACAGTAAATCTGTGACCTCCACTCCACTTTTTTCATATAATGAACTTTAATATTACAAGCAATAGATACAACTCAAAGAAGTGGAGGTCACATGTTTCCTGTGACATATATCCTGTGTATATTTTTGCAGGGACACTGTAGTCTGTTTTTTTTAGCAAATGCACTAAATGTGCAGCGTTTAGGAGATATTCCAGAGAGCAGGAGCAGGTGTAGCGGCAAGATGTGTACCCCCATGAAGATGTAACACCGGCGCTGGACCCAATGTCAGTGCATGTGCTCTGAAGAAATGGCATACCTGTGCGGTTCCTTCAGAGCTGTGTGCCAAGCCCTGGGCTCGGCCAGTCACATGATGCAAATCCAGAAAGAAAACCAGCTGAAGATGGAAGCCCTGTTAGTGGTGACTTGTTTACTTGTGATGTCTCCGACTGCTGCTCTCCGGAATATCTCCTAGGAGATATTCATTTTACCTTCAGGTAAGCTTTTATTATAAGCTTACCTGTAGGTAGAACTCAAAGAACGCACTTTACTACCACTTTACTAGAAATTACAAAACCTACCTGCCCTGTGCATCTGATAAAAAAGAGACTACAGTGTTTCTGCAAAAATGTACACAGAAAACGTGGCCTCCAATTTCTTGAGTTGTGTCTATAAGTGGTTTTGCTATATTAAAGGTTCATTAACCACTTCAAGTCCAGACACTTTTATCCCCTTCCTGACCAGGCCAGTTTTCAGCTTTCAGTGTGATCACACGTAATGACAATTGCGCAGTCATGCAACACTGTACCCATATGAACTTTTTAGCATTTTTTGAGACAGATAAAACTTTATTTTGGTGGTATTTATTCACCACTGGGATTTTTATTGTTTTTGATATATAAATAAAAAAGTCCAAAAATTTTGAAAAAAGTGTTTTTCTTATAAAATTTTGCAAATAAATAATCTTTTTTCATAAATCTTGGCCAAAATGTATTCAGTTATTTTTTAGTAAAAACAAATATTAGTTTACAACCAAAAATTATAATTTTAAAAAAAAATTTACATTTCTATTTTATTTTTTTATATTATTATTTTTTTTTTTTTTTTTTTACATACTGTCACCCTAGCAGTACAGTGTCACCATAGTGACACTACTACTTGTGGGGGGTTATGAAAAAATTTTTTTTTTTACATTGATTGCTTTTACACCCATAAAGGCTGTAAAAGCAATCATTTCTCCTCCTCTCTGGCTGCATTCTTGCAGCCATTGAGAAATACTGTGTGAGCTGTGATTGGTCACAGCTTGTCACATGGTACAAGGCTGTTGTGAATAGCCTTGTACTATGTGAGCTCTGTGATCATTCACAGATTTTACACGTAGTAAGCAATGATGTCAGAAGTGACATCTTGCTTACTACTTTTCATGTGATCACTGATTGGCCAATCAGTGATCGCATGATGTACAACGATCGGTGTTCCACTGTGTTCGGCAGCGGGCACCGAATCACGGTGCTGCGCACTCCCAGGGAGCATGCACAAGCAGGGGGTGGGGAGGCCATTTATAAACGGCCACCCGCCCATGCACTGCTCCCATCCGGATGTTTATATACATGGGCCGGACGGGAAGTGGTTAAAGGAAAAGTTCTCCTTCAGGAACATGTTCCAACCATTTTTATCATGGAACATGTAACATGTTCCCAATCCTGCAGCTGGCGCCTGCTGCCCCCCCCCCCCCCTCCTGGTGACAGAAGTATGGGGAGAAGTTCCCCATACAAGCTTTCACTTTTTAAAAACACGGCCGCATCATTCATTCACATTCCTCTGTACAAGAATGAACTACAGTTCCCGACACCCTTAGCGGCTGTCAGCTTGTAGTCCTCAATGAATTACCATGGCACTGTTAGAAGTATTGGCATGCTCATTCGGGATGTACAAGCAAGCAGATACATTGACAGCCTGCAGGAGACTTGTATGGCGTCGGCGATCTGCTGATCACTAGTGCAATGCTTTAGAGGCTCCTAACACAAAAAATAAATGCCCATTTTTTTTTACCTGCAAGAAAATGTGCATTTATTATTTTTTGTGTAAAGGTGAACTTATCCTTCAACCCTTTCGCTACTAGGTCCATACACCATATGGACCTGACAGCAGGGGGCTTTATACACAATCCAGTGGCTGCAGCCACTGGGGTTTGTATAAAACTGACTGACAGGCAGACTCCTGCCTGTCAGGTGGAAGCAGTCAGGTGGCTCCTCTACCGCTGGCCTTCCACAGCCCCCAGTTCCAGTGCAGTCCACCCCGCGGGTGCCAGCAGGTGGAAGGGAGAGAAGAAACCACTCCCCTCCGATGTGTGACCTGGAAGGCAATGTCCATAACGTCATTTCCAGATCACATCTGTCACTTTCCCGACTAGAATAGCCAGGGAAAGATGTATTGCAATGCAGTTTAATGGATCAGAGAGGAGACATTGGGGGTCTTATAGACCCTGCATGTCTCAATAAAGAGATTTGTCACCTAAAAATAATCACATAGGGGACTTTGTTTCCCCTATGTGATAAAATGTAAAAGTTAAGTAAAAACATTTTTTTTGTAAAAATATAGTTACACCTAAGCACATAACATCCCCCCCAAAAATGTGAGCCCCTCCCCACCCCCATGTATACGAATGTAAATGCACATGTTGGGGCACCTACACATGAAAATGTCAATTGCAACTGCGCCAGAGTGAGATCCATAGTTTTAGCACCAGACCTCCTCCATAATGCTAAACTGATGACCTGTAGGGTACTGAAGTTTGTCACCATTTCATAGGCCCACAAAAATTTAGGTTTGGCATGTTGGGTATCTATTTAGTCAGTGCTACCTCGTCTTTTGTATTTTACTATGAATTTGGGTAATATATTGCAATTGTTTGCCCTAAAATTACTTTAGTGTGATTTTACTGAAAGTTTGTGCTTCCTAGACCTTTGCAGTAATATTCTGTGACGTAAAAAAATGGATCTACCACTATTTTATTCTCTAGGGTGTCTGGTTTCAGAAAAAATATAATTTTGGGGGGTTTTGTGTAATCTTCAGGCCTAAAACTATTTTTTAAACGTGTGCAAAAAAAAAGCAAAAACGGCAGTGAAAGGGATAATTAAAGAAAAAAGTGTAGTGAAGGCCACAGATTTACTGTGGAGTGGAGCTCCACTCTGCAGCAATTGATTATTTGTTACATTAACTGGTTGCCGACCAGCCACAGTACATATACTGTGGCAGGGCGGCATCGCTGCGCAAAATCACGTATATATACGTGATTTTGCATTTCGGTTAGGGGGTGCACGTGAGGTGCGCGACCGCCCTACCCGCGCCACTGATCGTGGCCACGGGTGTCAATCACCGGGTCCCGGTCGGTGATTACCCGCCGGAGCCCAGCAATCACTGACAGGGAGGACGGCTGTAATGTAAACTCCCTCCCTGTCAGTTTGAGCACATTGATCCGGATAGCAGAGCACAGCTTTCCGGATCAGTGTGTTACTGTAGTAAAACACTCTCCTCACACAGTTAACCCTTTGATTGTCTCCAAATGTTAACCCCTTCCTCCCCAGTGCCATTAGTACAGTGTCAGTGTTTTTTTTTTTGCACTGATCACTGTATTGGTGTCACTGGGGAAGTCAGTGACCCCAAGTCAGTTCCCCCCCACAGTGTCAGAATGTCCGCCGCAGTCCCGCCATAAGTTGCTGATCGCCGCCATTATTAGTATAAAAAAAAAATTCCAGTGTATGTAGCTATTTGTAGATGCTATAACTTTCACATCAACCAATTAATTTACACGTATTGGGATTTTTTTGTTAGCAAAAACATGTCGCAGAATACATTTTGGCCTAAATTTATTACGAAATTTGATTTTTACATTTTTTTACTGGACATGTTTTATAGCAAAATGTTCAAAAAATTGTTTTTTTCTCAAAATTGTCCTTTTTTTTATAGCGCTAAAAATAAAAAACGCACAGGCAATCAAATACCACCGCAAGAAAGCTCAATTTGTTGGGAAAAAAAATCACACATATATATACAGTTGCAAGAAAAAGTATGTGAACCCCTTGGGATTACGTGGAGTTTTGCATGAATTGGGCATAAAATGTGCTCTGAACGTCATCTAAGTCACAACAATAGAAGAACACAGTCTGCTAAACATAATACTATACAAACATTAGATGTTGCCATGGTTTAATTGCACATAACATGTAAACATTCACAGTGCAGGGAGGAAAAAGTATGTGAACCTTTGGACTTAATAACTGGTTGACCCTCCATTGGCAGCAATAACCTCAACCAAACGTTTCCTGTAGTTGCAGATCAGACCTGCACAACGATCTGGAGTAATTTTGGACCACTCCTGTTCACAAAACTGTTTCAGTGTAGCAATATTCTTAGGATATCTGGTGTGAAACGCTCTCTTAAGCCATTGTTTTGTTGAATTACTTGTATGCTTTGGGTCATTGTCCTGTTGCATCACCCATCCTCTGCGGAGCTTCAGTTGGCGGACAGATGGTCTTAGGTTTTCCTGCAAAATGTCTTGATAAACTCTGGAATTCATTTTCCCATCAATGACAACAATCCGTCCAGGCCCTGAGGCAGCAAAGCAGCCCCAAACCATGATGCTCCCTCCGCCATGTTTTACAGTGGGGATGAGGTTTTGATGTTGGTGTGCTGTGCCTTATTTTCTCCACACATAGTGTTGTGTGTTCTTCCCAAACAACTCAATCTTGGTTTCATCTGTCCACAGTATATTTTGCCAGTAGTGCTGTGGAACATCCAGGTGCTCTTTTGCAAACTTCAATCGTGCTGCAATAACCCCTTCCTGCCCAGTGTCATTAGTACAGTGTCAGCGATTTTTATTAGCACTTATCAATGTATCAATGTCACTGGGGATGTCATTGGAAGTTAGTCAGTTTCCACCCAGTGTCAGAATGCCTGCCATAGTCCCACTATAAGTCGCTGATTGCCGTCATTACTAGTATTAAAAAAAAATTCCAGTATATATACCACCATTTGTAGACACTATAACTTTCACGTAAACCAATTAATATACACTTAGTGGGATTTGTTTAGCAAAGACGTTTATAGCGCAAAAAAATAAAAATGCAGATCTAATAGCACCAAAAGAAAGCTCTATCTGGGGAAAATATGACGTAAATTTCATGCATGTACAGCGTTGCATAACCGTGCAATTTTCAGTTAAAGAAACGCAGCGTCGTATCTCAAAAAATGGCCTGGTCAGGAAGGGGGGTAAATCCGCTGGAGGGCATGTGGTTAAAAATGGTGCTCTGCTACAAGGAAAATATACAAATAAATGCCCAAAATAATATGCATTTAAATACATAAAAGTTCTACAGTGAATACATTCAGTAAAAGGAATCAATGAATGTCTAAAATGACATAATTATAAATACAATAAAACACCTCAAATAAGTCCACTCTATAAGAGCTGATACACGTATGTGCAGTGCAGATTAAAGCTCAGGTTTCACAGCTAATTGATACAGTAGTTGTTCACAGGTTCACGTCAATTTTACATCAGGTTCAGAACAGGATTAGCTCAGGATCACCGGACATATGTGACCAGGCACCATAGGAAGCAATGTTTTTTCTTTACAATTAATTTTATTATATACAGCACAACAACAGAGAAACAGTCAGAGACAATCTCATTACCACACAAAAAGGAAGGTGTGCAATTCTGTTGATGAAGGACATAACAAATGCACTGAAATATTAACACGAAGAGAAGCGGAGTACAAAAAACACAATCTTTAAAGGGATGGAATGAAACCCTATAAATTGCATTAGCAGCAAATAGTAACCAATGAGCTGGTGCGCAAAGACCCAGGATAGTCACCAAAGTCTCATACAGATTATAGGAAAAGCTGAGCATGAAGTCTCACTGGATGCACATCGGAACGCTACACCAGGGGCTTCCAAGAAAGTCCGGCCGGTGTATAAGACATTATAGGCACAATTCTCTAGGGGTATCGCAATCCGTGCATATAACATAAAAACTGACAGAAACAAAACAAAAAAAAGAAAGGGAAAGAAAAGAGAAAAGCAGAGGAAGAAGAAACAAGATTAGGAAAGACAAATAAAGAGTTCCAGGTAGTGCACCAGGAGAATCTTATATCGACAGGAGGGTCTGATCAAATCTAGATGGTTGAGCCACCTCAATCCAAGGATGCCAGATCTGCAGAAACTTAGTGTGGGTGTCTAACAGCATAGCCATTAACTTCACATTAACCATTATAAAATTCATCCAAATTCCAGCTTCAAAGCTAAGAAGAGGGGTTTTCCAAGCTCTCACAATCGTCCATTTGGTAGCCATAAATAGATGCAATAACTGCCACTCAGGATGGAGTAGGCCTACTGTCAGGGATCCGGGTGTGACCAGAAATGTGTGGACTGACACAGGGAAGTAGCAGGCTTCAGGAACACAGGCGTAGTCAGGGCTGGAGAGGTGGAATGGTCAGGCGGGCCGTAAGGTACTGTCAGGCAATGCCCGGCGGGATCTCTAGTGACCCACAGAACAGGATTCCCCAGGGCGCGGAGTCTAAGCCCCAGTCTGCCTTTTCACCAGAGCCCCTGATGGTGGGGATGGACTTGGCGCAGGACTGAGACCAGGTCGTGGCCCCTGAGTGCACCCAACTGTTGTAGAGGGGACCGCCGAGGGTATGTACCGGGGGAAAGCCTGATGTGAAGGGGCTGGCAGGTTTAGATAGTAGTGACTGGATCCGTGCGGGATGGATGGATCGTCTGGGTAGCGTCTGGGTAGCGTCAGCCTCAGGCAGGCCAGGTCAGCAACGTGCGGGCAGTGAGGTACCGGAGGAGCAGGCAGAGAATAGTCAGGGTCACAAGCCGGGTTCAGTAACTCACGGGCAGCGCGGTACAGAGGATCAGGCAGAAGGATGGTCAGGCAAGCCAGGGGTTTAACAGGAGACGGTCAGCAGAGGTCAGGATCAAAGCAGGGTCAGCAACTAGGCAGATAAGCAGGAACACAGGATACCAGGTACAGGGGCTCATGGGAAACATACACCAAGGCCCTGACTGCAGGTCTGGCCATTCCTTAAATACACCTTCTGCAATCAACTCCAGGTGTTGGCTGATTGCAGGAGTGAGCTTCTGGCTGCTAAGAGCACCCGCTGGTCAGCCCTGATACTGCAGCCCACACGGCAGGTGAGTCCCACCACCAGTGCTGAGTCCATTCCTGACAGTACCCCCCCCTCAAGGAGCGGCCTCAGAATGCTCCAAACAGTCCTTAGTGGGCAATATGTTCCACCGCTGGGTCAGGTAACTGGCTGGATATCTTACTGCCAGAGTCAACCGGCTGGCTGGGTTTCCTGCTGGCAGACTTTTTATGTAGGGGAACCCAGGTTGCTCCAGGAGCAGGCTGGGAATCAGTTATTGGCCAGTTTAGCTGGACATCAGGGGCTGGCACATCAGGCTGCGCAGCGGACAGAGGCACATCGGGCTGGGCAGCAGGCAAGGCAGCGGGCACCAGGCCATCAGGCGGAGCAGCGGGCGCCGGGCCATCAGGCGGAGCAGCGGGCACCAAGTCATCTGGCAGAACAGCGGGCACCGAGTCACCAAGCCCGACAGCGGGCACCGAGTCATCTGGCACAACAGCGGGCACCGAGTCATCTGGCAGAACCGCGGGCACTGGGTCACCAAGCTCGACAGCGGGCACTGAGTCATCTGGCAGGACAGCGGGCAACGAGTCATCTGGCAGAACCGCGGGTACTGGGTCACCAAGCTCGACAGCAGGCACCGAGTCATCTGGCACGACAGCGGGCACAGAGTCATCTGGCACGACAGCGTCCACCGAGCCATCTAGCAGAAACGTGGGCACTGGGTCACCAAGCTCGACACCGTGCACCGAGTCACCAAACTCGACACCGGGCACAGAGTCACCAAGCTCGACACCGAGGAACCGAGTCATCTGGCAGAACCGAGGGCACTGGGTCACCAAGCTCGACAGCGGGCACCGAGTCATCTGGCACGACAGCGGGCACCGAGTCATCTGGCAGAACTGCAGGCACTGGGTCACCAAGCTCGAAAGCGGGCACCGAGTCATCTGGCACGACAGCGGGCACCGAGTCATCTGGCACGACAGCGGGCACTGAGTCATCTGGCACGACAGCGGGCACCAAGTCATCTGGCAGAAACGGCACTGGGTCACCAAGCTCGACAGCGGGCACCAAGTCATCTGGCACGACAGCGGGCACCGAGTCATCTGGCACGACAGCGGGCACCGAGTCATCTGGCAGAACTGCGGGCACTGGGTCACCAAGCTCGACAGCGGGCACCGAGTCACCAAGCTCGACAGCGGGCACCGAGTCACCAAGCTCGACAGCGGGCACCGAGTCATCTGGCATGACAGCAGGCACCGAGTCATCTGGCACGACAGCGGGTACCGAGTCATCTGGCACGTCAGCGGGCACCGAGTCACCAAGCTCGACAGCGGGCACCGAGTCATCTGGCACGACAGCGGGCACCGAGTCATCTGGCACGACAGCGGGTACCGAGTCATCTGGCACGACAGCGGGCACCGAGTCACCAAGCTCGACAGCGGGCACCAAGTCATCTGGCAGAACAGCGGGCACCGAGTCATCTGGCAGAACAGCGGGCACCGAGTCATCTGGCAGAAAAGCGGGCACTGAGACACCAGGCCGGACCACAGGCACCGAGGCACCAGGCCGGACCACGGGCACCGAGGCAACAGGCCGGACCGAGTCACCAGGCTAGATCGGGTCATCAGGCTGGATCATGAACACCGGGTCATCAGGCTGGATCGGGTCATCAGGCTGGTTCGGGTCATCAGGCTGGATCATGACATCATGATCCGGACATCAGGCCAGATCGGACCATCAGGCTGGATCACGAACAACGGGTCATCAGGCCGGATCACGAACACCAGCCAGGTCATCAGGCTGAACAACGGAAGGCGGGTCCTCAGACAGCAGGCTGACCGGTTTGGATACTGGTAGGATGGTACTGGTTGGAAAGAATTTTCGCTTCTTCTTGGGTTTAGCTACTGGAGCACTGTAATTAAATGCAAACTGGTCTGTAAACGGATGGAGCAGCTGAAGACAGGGAAAAGCCGGAGGATGGAACAAAGGAGGGAGCAGTTGCTACAGAGGGCTTCTTTACAGGGTAAAAGGCAGGATAGGTGCAGCAAGTGGGAGCAGGAGACTGACATGTGGTAGCTAGCAGGGTATACTGGGGGTGCTGTCGGGAGTGCAGGAAGAGAGCTTTGAGCAGAGGAATGATGAGAAGCAGGACTGGTTTGTTGCAAGCTGACTGAGGATGGGTGTAACAAGTCTGCCCAGGACTGTAGTATGGGTTGAACATAACTCCGCTTACACATAGCCTGTCTGACCAAAGACTGCACTGCGTCTATACACTCCACTAGCACATGTGATGGACAAGCTGCATAATGCTCATGGAAGCAATCTGTATCATCCTCCAACAACCATACCAGCGATTCCACTTGATCTGCACTAAATGGGGGAAAAAAGTCATTCCTGCTTTCAGGGGTACTAGCTGAAGCCAACTCCACACAAGCCTGAATTAATGGTTGCACCTCAGAGAACTCTGTGCCCTGATCTACCAGGGAATGTGCGACCCCTATGCATTCTAGCAGCTGATCCCTGGTATACTCCTGCAGAGTCTCATAGGCATATTCTTTGTCATCAAAGACTAGCAGACACAAGTATATAACCTCCTCTGGATGCATCCTTCACAACAATAAGCCAAGATGGCTTCCCTGTGCAGCCACGTCTGGTCAGGAATGGCCTTGGTGTAATGTCAGGGATCCGGGTGTGACCAGAAATGTGTGGACTGACACAGGGAAGTAGCAGGCTTCAGGAACACAGGCGTAGTCAGGGCTGGAGAGGTGGAATGGTCAGGCGGGCCGTAAGGTACCATCAGGCACCGCCCGGCGGGATCTCTAGTGACCCACAGAACAGGATTCCCCAGGGCGCGGAGTCTAAGCCCCAGTCTGCCTTTTCACCAGAGCCCCTGATGGTGGGAATAGACTTGGCGCAGGACTGAGACCAGGTCGCGGCCCCTGAGTGCACCCAACTGTTGTAGAGGGGTCCGCCGAGGGTATGTACCGGGGGAAAGCCTGATGTGAAGGGGCTGGCAGGTTTGGATAGTAGTGACTGGATCCGTGCAGGATGGATGGATCGTCTGGGTAGCGTCAGGCAGGCCAGGTCAGCAACGTGTGGGGAGTGAGGTACCGGAGGAGCAGGCAGAGAATAGTCAGGGTCACAAACCGGGTTCAGTAACTCGCGGGCAGCGCGGTACAGAGGATCAGGCAGAAGGATGGTCAGGTAAGGCAGGGGTTCAACAGGAGACGGTCAGCAGAGGTCAGGATCAAAGCAGGGTCAGCAACTAGGCAGATAAGCAGGAACACAGGATAACAGGTACAGGGGCTCATGGGAAACATACACCAAGGCCCTTACTGCAGGTCTGGCCATTCCTTAAATACACCTGCAATCAGCCCCAGGTGTTGGCTGATTGCAGGAGTGAGCTTCTGGCTGCTGAGAGCACCTGCTGGTCAGCCCTGGTACTGCAGCCCACACGGCAGGTGAGTCCCACCACCAGTGCTGAGTCCATTCCTAACACCTACTATTGGTTTAAATAATAGTGCCTCATATGGGTTACACTTAATATCTGTTTGTAGCATAGTACGGAGAAGGGCATATACCCTAATCCATAGTCTGCATACCTTGTGGCAAGTCCATCAAATATGGTCCATGGTACCTATTTGTTGACAACCCCGAAAGCAAGTCAGAGAATATGAGGGAATAAAATGAGCCAGTTGGGCAGGCCTTTAATACCATCTATAGAGGACCTTATAGGCATTTTCTAGTATAATATTATTCCTCGAGCATTTAGATAATGTTTGAGTCATGATCCGCCAGTCTTGCTGATCTAGACAACCCCTGAGTTCTGATTGCCACTGATGATAGGAGCGAACCAGGGGAGTCCTTTAAGAAGGGAGATCAAGCCTGGTGCCTGTGCCTGCAAATACTTTCGAAGGGAGCCTATAGGGACCCGAGTGGGCTCGTAATAATGTAGTAAAGCGATGGAGTTGGAGGTAACTAAAATGTTCCCTCAACGGGATATCATGTGAAGAACGCAAAGTCGCAAAAGTGAGTTAGGAGAGAGTATGGAGTGTACATCATTGAAGCCATGGGCTGGCCACCACGCAAACTGGCCAGGATTGTCAAGGCTTGGGGAAACAATGGGTTGTGGAATAGGTGCATCAAGGGTAAGTGAGCAGAAATAAGACCGGCAGAATATTTAATGGAGTCCCAAAGACAAAGCGTATGTGTTAATGTCGGACTAAGAGGTGAAGGGCGACAAATGGGAGCCACAGCAAAGAAAAAAGTACCATTGGGTGAGAGTCCATCAGATCCATCAGCTCACAAGAAGCGCGGCCTGTGTCCAGGGAGCGTGCCTCGTTGCCGGATGATGAGGCACGCCAGCTCCGGCACGCCCCAGTTGCCAAGACGACCAGAGAGCATCCTGCATCAGCTTAAGAAGCTGATGCCGAGCACTCCGGTCATCTTTTCCGCTGCGCAGTCACCGAGGGAGCCCAGCTGCGGCGGGACCCTCGTGGCTAGACTCTGCCCAGACCCCAGCTAAGAAGGGGGACTGCACCCAAGCCTGCCAGTTGCCTGAGACTCCCAGTCCAGGGGATTGCCTGCCAGTTGCCTGAGACCCCAGTCGAGGGGGATTGCCTGCCAGTTGCCTGAGACCCCCAGTCCAGGGGATTGCCTGCCAGCTGCCTGAGACCCCAGTCCAGGGGGATTGCCTGTCAGTTGCCTGAGACTCCAGTCCAGGGGGAATTGCTTGCCAGTTGCCTGAGACCCCAGTCTGGGGGGAGTTGCATGCCAGGTGCCTGAGACCCCAGTCCAGGGGGAATTGCCTGCCAGTTGCCCGAGACCCCAGTCCAACAGGAGAGACCACCCGCCTATTCCGGACCCCAACAGGTACCTGTGTCTTACTTTCTATCCCTGGGAGACCAGGCACCCTGTCGGATCTGGGGGCATATGCTTTTCCCTGTTTTACTTGAACTGTTCCCGTGTTGACCCCCCTACTCCCCCTGTTGGATTACAATCTGCTACAGAGACTTTTTCTTTGCCCCCATACTAGACTACAAGTGTTTTAGCCCCTCCTGGCTGTTCCCCTACCGGCGAGTTTCACCCTCCCTGCGAACCCCCTATTGAGTGACTGTCATCTTTTTGTCTCAATAAAGCTTTGTGCGTTTGCCATCTACTCTGCGTGTTCTGTCCTGCCTACCCTCCGTCACAATAGTGTATATGCCCTACAAGGACCAGCAACATACTAGTACATCACTGGACTTTTGAGTAGTTATACTGGGATGATGCTACATCATCCTGGTATAATTTTTTTTTTCAGCTGGCAGTCGTAAAAGCAATCGTAGTGGGTAATTAGCTGCTGGATCATTTTTACAAGCAGCAGGAAGGGATGTCCCCCTGCCGCCTTCCACAGTATTCTTGGGCTCCTCTGTCCCACAGGGGAATCCAAGAATGCAGCCAGCAGTTCTGCCGGCTGACCATAGAGCTGATCGGAGACCAGAATGGCTCCAATCATCTTTAAGGTCTAAGAAACCAAAAGCTACGAGCATTTCATCATGTCCGCTTCACCGGATATTAACCGCCATTTTTAAATTGGGAAAGCATCTGATCTTGGTGTGATCAGATGCTTTAAGGGCAGAGGTGAGATCTACAGCCTAATAGACCCCATATTTCATAGAAAAGAGTATCTGTCATTGCTTATTGCTATCACGGGATATTTACATTCCCTGTGATAACACTAGCACTAGGCTTCCTTTGTAAATATAAAGTGGTGACCTGTAAAAGCTTTTAAAGCGTCACCTATCGATATTAAAAATTTACGTAGTTTATCGCCATTGCATGGGCGTGCGTAATTTTAAAGCATGTCATGTTTGGTAACTATTTACTTGGCATAACATCTTTTATATTTTATCAAACAATTGGGCAATATATTATGTTTTTATGTTGTGTACCAAAAAAAAAAAATCATTCTCCAAAACTTTTTGGCAAAAAAATAAAATCTTCCATGGACTGAACATACCTCTCAGCAAATTCCTTGGGGTGTCTACTTTACAAAAGGGGGGGTTTCGTACCACCCTGGCATTTTAGCACCTCAAGAAATATGATAGGCAGTCAGGAAGTAAAAGCTGCGTAAATTCCAGTGTATATATACACCATAGTTTGTAGACACTATGAATTTCACACAAACCAATTAATGTACGCACATTGGGATTTTTTGTTTTACCAAAACCATGTTGCAGAATACATTTTGGCCTAAATTTATGACTAACTTTGAGTTTATTGGATTTTTTTTATAACCAAAATTAGAAAATATATATTTTTTTAAAAAGTCGGTCTTTTTTCACTTATATCACAAAAATAAATAACCTAGTGGTGATAAAATACCACCAAAAGAAGGCTCTATTTGTTTGGGTACAGCGGTGCATGACTGCGCAATTACCAGTGCTGACTAGCAAAAAATGCGCAGTGCTGACTAGCTATAATTGGCCTGGCCAGGAAGGGGGTTAAATCTTTTGCAGCAAAATAGATAATACACAGATGGCATACAGAAAATAAATGTTTAAACATTAATCAGGAAATTAAATATACACCCTTAGCAAAGAATGATCAAGACAATATCAGAAAAATGCAGTTCGGTTTAAATGAGTCTATCAGCCTGGAATGCATGTGAAATGACAGCACTTAGAGTTGGGACTGTAAATGTATCTCCCGAGGTATAAAACAAGACCAGATATCAGTACATAACAGCAATATTATTCACATATATTATCACAAATACACATCATAAAAAACTAATAAAATGAATAATTTTGCTTGGAATATAACCATATAACTGTTCAAAAGATCCTAGTCTTAAATGGCCAACGCGTTTCGTGACAATATTGCTTCCTCAGGGCCTTGGATTTCGTTTGTACAAAAACTAGGACAAAATATATATAATTAATGACATCATATAACAGTCAGAAAAAAAATTAATTAATAAAAAAAATGTAAAAATAAAAGTAATTATATAATATATGTGTGTGTATACACAAACATTTATTACCTTGTGTTCGCATGTGCGACAATGTGTGTCCAATGACATGTGCCTGCCAGGCCCATGGGGAGGGGCTCAAAATCAGCAACACTTTCAAAGGACTACTGCATAACAAAATGGAAACACCAAAATGATCTACCCCATATTTGTTAGAACCATCCCAGTGACAGCACGAACTCGGCTCCATACAAAGGTCTTACCGCAAATATCAACTTCCTACAACCCAATGGGTTTCAAAAATAGATATAGTGTCATTAGCATTACATCTCCATTTAGCTATTGGATTTGAGACAGCAGCCATATATTGTCTATAAAGATTGCTTGGTATCCAAAAAAAAGGTGGATCTAAGGACAAACAAACAAACAAAACAAAGTTCCAATCATAAATCTAACAATGACTCAAAGTAGATTCAAAATAATGTTACAGACCTCCAAATGTTCCATCACACATAAGAGAAACATCATCGGGGCTTACCTAGGATCCCAGTCCAATTATTATGCCCCACATAGTGGTGGGCTATATGTAGTCTAAATGCTAAAATTGGCCCCTCCCTGAGGCCACCTCTACACCTGGGGGGAGGAGAATCCTAACATCCGCAAGGTGTGTAGACAGGCTCCTCCCCCCATTCAGAAAAAAAAAGACACACAAGTCACTTCTAAATCCACCAGGAAGACCCATCATCTCAGGGGTTGGATGCTTAACACATAAAGCCAGTTTTTCATTGACAACTACTTACGACGACATATGGAAAGCATCTTATGTCTTACTTGAAAGATAACATTCATTTGCTTACCATTCTTAACAATATGTATGTTCCCACAAACACAGTTTTAGCCTCATTGATGTTGAAGCTCTGTATTCGAGCATAAGGGTTTATCGACCATCTCCATTACTATATGGGGAATGAATTACTATATGGGGGATGAATTACTATATGGGGGATGAATTACTATGGGGGATGAATTACTATGGGGGATGAATTACTATATGGGGGATGAATTACTATGGGGGATGAATTACTATGGGGGATGAATTACTATATGGGGGATGTATTTTCAGTTTTAAAAATGTGGCTCTCAAAATAAATTTCAATCGTGGTTTTGGCGAGATTTGGCTCAGTTGAAAAAAAAGGTTGCCCACCACTGCCCTAGATTACTGAATCAAAGGTTGTACCTCAGAGAACTCTGTGCCCTGATCTACTAGAACATGAGCGATCCGTATACATTCTAGCAGTTGATCCAGGGTATACTCCCTCAGAGTCTGATAAGCATATTCTCTGTCATCAAAAACCAGCAGCGACAAATACACAACCTCATCAAGATCCATCCTTCCCAGCAACAATAAACCAAGATGGCTTCCCTGTGCAGCCACTTCTGGTCAGGATTGGCCTTGGTGTAATGTCAGGGCTCCAGGTATGACCAGAGGTATGTGAACTGACGCAGGCTTCAGATATGTTATAAACAATATAATTTATTAATACGAACAATACAAAACGCAGTGCAATACTAAAACATAAACACAGTGCAAACGAACCAAACCAAACCACCCACAGATAACAATACATACAATGCAAGCGTAGTCAGGCAGGCCGGGTCAATAACAATCGGGCAGGTAGGAACAGGAGGAGCAGGCAGAGAGTAGTCAGGTCACGAGCCGGGTACAGCAACTAATGGGCAGGTAGGTACAGGGGGTCAGGCAGAGAATGGTCGGGGTCACAAGCCAGGGATCAAACAGGAGAAGACAGCAGAGGTCAGGATCAGGCAGGGTAGGCAACGAGTAAGTCAGGCAGGAACAGGAATGCAGGTAACAAGATACAGGGGCCCATGGAAAAACACACACCAAGGCACAGACTGCAGGTCTGGCCATCCCTTAAATAGTGTCAGTCTGTATCTGAATGGGCCCGATACGATCTTTATTAAAACACATCCATCCAGATACAGTTCAGGTCGGTAATGGCTTGTAAGATTTACATGAGCCTACACACGGAGTTCACACCGCTTGGCGCCTTGCTGTACGAAGTCCATGTGGTACTATGCTGCTGATATGTGGATACAGGGTCGCGGCCTACCGCCGGCAGCATTCGCATCGAATGCCGTGGTGGTATACACGCCGGTCTATAAGCGCAGATCTGTCATCTCATCCGTTACCGAGCTGAGTACTGTAATACATACATTGTAAATGCGCATGGCCCAATTGCAGCCTTCGGAGCTTTAATTAAGCCACACGAGAGACATATGAGTAACACTAATATATGACACATTTAAAGTTCAACCTGTAAATACAAAATTTCCATGACAGAGGTTAAGATAAAGGTGTGAATTTACTTGGGTGGGTGGGTCTAGGGATGGTCTTTTGGAAAGGGCATAAAACAACTATTACAAGGGAGACACATTCTCTTTGTCCTTTGTGCATCCTGGAGCCCAGACCTCAGAACATCAGGATGTCTGTAATGTATCACCATTGCTCTTTTTCGTGTAACTATTTCTTTCTTGTAGTCTTTCTTTGTATTGGAAACATTCTGTATTTGCAGTGTGATATTAATACTTTTAAAGTTATACCGGCTACTATTTATTTTGTCATAGTTGATTAGTAGTCCGCTTCTTTGTTGTGTAAATAAATTAGATGCACAGTTGTTTTTCCTTTGCTATTGACATTATTGGTAATAGCCACATGAGGATTGGCTAAATTCATGTATAGACAAAAGGTTGTAATCACTTATTACATTTATAATCTTCGATAGAACCAAGTAAATAAGTGTGGTGGCAAAAAAGCCAAAACAAATGGTGCCCCTTTAGTGAGGAAGTCTGAATGTTTAGGTAAATGTTACTTCTTGTGTGGAATACAAATAATTATTTACATCTATCTCTGTTTTCACATCTATCTTCCATTTCTGTCTGAAATACCTAGACTAGTAAGCTTTGTCGAATGTCATTTTTACCTTTTGTCTTTACTAATATTTTGATGAGACTGATTATGAACAGTATAACTGAAATAAAATTGTACTGAGAGTGTATAAAGAAACATCCTAACTGCTGGGTTGCGGCTATTGCAGCAGGGTGTGAGTGTGAATGAAAGGGCTCTGACTGGACTCTTGGAGGCAGTGAAATAAAACATGGGATCCGTGCCATTCTGCCTAAAGGTTTTCAGTTGAATCTTGAATGAGATTTTGGTCAAGACGCTTCCCAATCTTTGCGATTGAAATGCACCTGTGGGCCTAAATCACATGGAATGATCTTGTTGAGTATGAATCTGTCCTCTTTGTAATTTACTAACTGTAGATTGTAAGCGTGTAGTTAGACCTGTGAGCAATAGCTATATTCTAACTACTACACGCCATACTGCAAATAGTTGTGCCTCAATTAACTGCCTGCTATACTCCAAGCACTCAAATTTTGATTATTCAAGTTTGCTCTAATCCTTCTTGGGATAATAGGAGCAATTTAGGAAAAAATCTGTCAGAATACTTCAGAAAGGTTCACAGGGGGGGATTGAACTATCAAGTTCGTGTGATCCCCAGGCTGTTTGAAGGACTATATTCAGAACAGGGAAAAATGTAAAGTTTGTTCTGACAAGTAGTGAAAAGCAGCAATGCTTACAGGGGTGGTACCTTTCAACCCAATCACTGGCCAGAGATTAGCTACCTCTGGGGGCAACCGCTTAAGGTTGGGAAATTATTCCAGGGTCCGGTATCCGTAAGGATGGGTAACAGTATCAACTCAAGGAGGGCATCTAAGTGTGGCAAACCCTGCCAACTGACCCCAAGGGAAGAGATGATAGGTAAATATGGACCCTGGGTGGTAAATATATACATGATTGGGAGCGCTGGACTAAAATGAAGTTTTCTAAAAGAGGTACTTTTAAACCTAAGACTTGGGAAGACCTATGATCATCGTAAAAAGATGACACTCCCAAAAGAGATGCTTGGAGCGCATGGCTGTTAGACTCGATGAGTAGGGCGGCAGGGAATGTTTTTAATATGGAATCTAAAGAGAAATCATTCCAAACAACACTTGAATGTAGGTATATGCAGGAACAGTCACAAAAGTTTAAACCCCAGAATTGTGGCAATGATGAACAGGGGGACAATGAGCAATCATCAGGACTGGGGCCTTATGCACTTACCCATTCTTTGCCAGTGGAATTCTCAAGCACTGATATGGACTGTTATCAACAGTTGATGAAAAGGGAGAGCCACAAGGTAAGGCCAGAAGACCGTGAGGAACAGGAAAAGAACGAGGAAAACAGAGAAGTTAGTCAGGGAAAGGCCAGACTGGAGTTAGAAGAAGATACGAAATCAAAACCTAGCGTGAAAAGTTGTAAACGTGTGGGAAAGACTCCACTGATCTTTGCCGCCTGTTGGATGGCTAAGGAATATGAGCATCTGAAGTTGCAAAACAAATCCCTAAAGGAAGCTCTTGAAATATCCAAAAGCGACCTGAGTAGTTTAAAAATTTCTGTAACTAATTATGATGCTAGCCACCAACAGCTAACAAGAGATAACAAAAGATTACAGGAGGAAATGGATCAGTTAGTAGAAAGATTGAAGAATGCAGAAAGTGAATTGAATCAATTCTCTGTCGACTGCCAGAAGCAGCTTGCTCATTTTCCCGTTAGAGTAGATGATAAAAAGACTGATTTAAGTATTTGTGAATTCAGTGGGAAATCATCCACCCCTCCTGTATGTGACAATATCTGTAAATCTCTGGATGGTGCGAGCGATTGTAAAGCTGCCCCTTCATCTTGTAAGCAGCCAGAAAAAGTTGCTAATCAGGTGACAGTCACTGACAGGGGCGGACTGACCATTTGGAAACTCGGGCACTGCCCGAGGGCCCGAGGTCAGTAGGGGGCCCCATGAGATGCCCCTGGTAATTTTTTCGTAGGCTTTTTTGAGTTTGGGCAAGGACACAGGGGCCCCATGATCCCCTATTGTCCGGGGGCCCCATGAGTTGTCAGTCCGCCCCTGGTCACTGAATATTCTCAGTCTAAAACAAAGCCTTTAGTTAATAGATGCCGGACCACCTTAGAAAAGATCAACTGCTATGCATGTGGATTATTTGGCCACATTGCACGATTTTGTCGATCCTCTTCTGCTGATAAGGTAGTGAAACAAAATCTATATAGGACAATGAGACGTGATGTTGAAGTGTATTCAGCACGCTTTGGTACATGGCCAAGGTCTACAAAGTATGAACGGCCGAGATCATGTGTCCCATTCCAGCAGATTAAAGGAGAGAATGCATCTATACAGGCTGACAATAAGCAACTGAAACGGGAGGAATCATTAATGGAATTTCAAACTTCCAAAATGGATTTTATGGAAGTAAAAAGAAAAAGTCCAGGTTATTGGAGAAGACATGCTTGTATTAGTGGTATCCAGAGTTTGTCTTTAAGATAACAAATTGTAAGAGTGTGTTTATGGAGTCTATGTTGTGTTGTCTGAAGGTGAATGTAATATCTGTTTAGGCTTCAAAAATGTTGTCTCAGTTGCTGACAGCCCGCCAACAACTGACTCCCCCTCCTGTATAGCCAGGTCTGTGAGTGAAATGACTATTCATATGCAAATGTACTGAGCTGTATTCAATATAATGTGTTTGTTTTTCTAGAAAGACAAGTTTTGAAGAATTTCTTTGGTGAAGTACAACATTTTGTAAATGAATGGCAACACTAACATGTTTGTTTTGAGCTGCTCATTTTTATTTTAACCATGGTAAACTATTTTTTTTTGGATATTAATGGTATACCATAAACAAAATCCACGTGGTAATAATTAGTTGACGTCAACAATTTTTGTAATAGAAAAAGTGCACTCTTAAAACATCTCAGAAAATGACTTTTTTTTAATATTCACTGTAAGTTGTGATGGTGTTGTAAAGTCCCAAACCATTGGTTTATTATTTTTTTTTAGGTGAAAAATGTAATGTTTTATTACTAAATTTTATGGGTGTTTTACCTCACAGGTTTTGTCATTGGCTTTCAGGGCTTTCCGAACAGAAGGCAATCATGGCCTCCAAAGACAAGAAGTGTCATTGTAAAAATTGTCTTTTTCCTGTATTGTCTGTTTTCACGTGTACATGTTTATGAGTTTCACCCCCATTAGCTAGATGGCGCTTGTTTGAGTTTGTCAGTAAGGTTGTGTCTTGCGTGTGTTGTATGTTCTAATCTAATTGTCTTAACTATGTGATCATTCATTAAAACTTTTGGACCCATATTGGTGATCCTTGGTGTGCTGGTGACAATCTCCCTTGCTGATTCTTTTCAGTTCCAGCCGAAGGTCGCTGCAGCACCCACTTATACACACAGCCATTTGTAATGCAGGAACTAGAGATGAGCGAATCGAACTTGGCGAAGTGGAATTCGTTTCGAATATTAGGAAAAATTCGATTCGCGCCGAATCCGAAAATTAGCAGACTTCGGATGCACGAATCGAAATTTTTCCAAAAATGGCGGCGACATGTGTGGCGACGGAGCGGGGATCTCTGGGAAGGCGCGCAGACAAGGCGCGCTGACCCATAATGCATTCATTCATGACATGTGATCGCATTAGCCAATCAGCAGCCAGCCAGCCAGCACTGTGTAATGGTGGAGCTATAAATTGCGGCCATCTTACAATTCTCCATTTGCCTCCGGTCATTCAATAGAGACAGACCTCTCTGTATTAGGGACAGAGTTAGGGCCACAGATACTTTAGGGACACAGAATCGTTACTTAGGGACACAGAATTGTTACTCAGGGACACAGAATTGTTACTCAGGGACACAGAATTGTTACTCAGGGACAGACACAGAATTGTTACTGAGGGACACAGAATTGTTACTGAGGGACACAGAATTGTTACTCAGGGACACAGAACTGTTACTCAGGGACACAGAACTGTTACTCAGGGACAGACACAGAATTGTTACTGAGGGACACAGAATTGTTACTCAGGGACACAGAATTGTTACTGAGGGACACAGAATTGTTACTCAGGGACACAGAACTGTTACTCAGGGACACAGAACTGTTACTCAGGGACACAGAACTGTTACTCAGGGACACAGAATTGTTACTCAGGGAAAGACACAGAATTGTTACTGAGGGACACAGAATTGTTACTGAGGGACACAGAATTGTTACTGAGGGACACAGAATTGTTACTCAGGGACAGACACAGAATTGTTACTGAGGGACACAGAATTGTTACTGAGGGACACAGAATTGTTACTCAGGGACACAGAATTGTTACTCAGGGACAGACACAGAATTGTTACTGAGGGACACAGAATTGTTACTGAGGGACACAGAATTGTTACTCAGGGACACAGAATTGTTACTCAGTAACAGACAGAATTGTTACTGAGGGACACAGAATTGTTACTGAGGGACACAGAATTGTTACTGAGGGACACAGAATTGTTACTGAGGGACACAGAATTGTTACTGAGGGACACAGAATTGTTACTCAGGGACAGACACAGAATTGTTACTGAGGGACACAGAATTAATACTGAGGGACACAGAATTGTTACTGAGGGACACAGAATTGTTACTCAGGGACACAGAATTGTTACTCAGGGACAGACACAGAATTGTTACTGAGGGACAGACACAGAATTGTTACTGAGGGACACAGAATTGTTACTGAGGGACACAGAATTGTTACTGAGGGACACAGAACTGTTACTCAGGGACACAGAACTGTTACTCAGGGACACAGAATTGTTACTCAGGGACACAGAACTGTTACTCAGGGACACAGAATTGTTACTCAGGGACAGACACAGAATTGTCACTGAGGGACACAGAATTGTTACTCAGGGACAGACACAGAATTGTTACTGAGGGACACAGAATTGTTACTGAGGGACACATAATTGTTACTCAGGGACACAGAATTGTTACTCAGGGACACAGAATTGTTACTCAGGGACAGACACAGAATTGTTACTGAGGGACACAGAATTGTTACTGAGGGACACAGAATTGTTACTCAGGGACACAGAATTGTTACTCAGGGACAGACACAGAATTGTTACTGAGGGACACAGAATTGTTACTGAGGGACACAGAATTGTTACTCAGGGACACAGAATTGTTACTCAGGGACACAGAACTGTTACTCAGGGACACAGAATTGTTACTCAGGGACACAGAATTGTTACTGAGGGACAGACACAGAATTGTTACTGAGGGACACAGAATTGTTACTGAGGGACACAGAATTGTTACTGAGGGACACAGAATTGTTACTCAGGGACACAGAATTGTTACTCAAGGACACAGAATTGTTACTCAGGGACACAGAACTATTACTCAGGGACACAGAACTGTTACTCAGGGACACAGAACTGTTACTCAGGGACACAGAACTGTTACTCAGGGACAGACACAGAATTGTTACTGAGGGACACAGAATTGTTACTGAGGGACACAGAATTGTTACTCAGGGACAGACACAGAATTGTTACTGAGGGACACAGAATTGTTACTGAGGGACACAGAATTGTAACTGAGGGACACAGAATTTTTACTGAGGGACACAGAATTTTTACTGAGGGACACAGAATTGTTACTCAGGGACACAGAATTGTTACTCAGGGACACAGAACTGTTACTCAGGGACACAGAATTGTTACTCAGGGACAGACACAGAACTGTTACTCAGGGACACAGAATCGTTACTCAGGGACACAGAATCGTTGAATTAAAGAGTATGTCAGACAACACGCAGAGGAGTGTCAGAGGAGGCCATGTTTTAGGAGCGAGCAGACGTGGCAGCAGAGGAAGGGGTCGAGGCAGCACTAGTCGCAGCCAGAGGCCAGTGCTCCCGGTGTCATCCAGCGGTCGTGTCTCCACCAACAACCCTGCCGTCATCGATTGGTTGGCTCGGTCGTCTTCCTCTTCCCAGGTCACCTCTGACACCTACAGCCAACGGTCGGTGGGTACGTCAGACACAACCGTTAGTTGGCATGGCCCGGGAGCAAGCCCACTGAAATCACGTGTCCTCTACCTGCCCCTGTCCTTTGGTGTTCCCTCACCAAGCGAAGTATCGCATGCTGTGGGCTCAGCCCCACTGTACAGTGAGGAAGAGCTAACAGAGGGCGGTCAGGAACGGGGGGAGACATCCGCCTCTTCAGCAGCCAGGCAAAGAAGTAGTGGCGAGGAGAGTGGCTCGGTAGCCGGTCTAGAGACAGGTCTGTCTCCTGACCCACACGCAGCCGAGGGGGCTAGTAGTGAGGCGGAGACCCTAATTGATGATGATGAGGCTGATCGCACTTGGCAGCCTCGTCGTCATCAGGCTATTACTTCCGCATTATCAGGAGAAGAGGGTGGCAGCTTGGCAGCGAGCAAAACAGTCGGTGGGTTGCCCAGGAGGCAGCAGGGTCGCAGCAGTGTCAGTGGAGGCAAACGGCCACGGAGTAGAGCATCAGCTCCACTGCAGCCTACCACCACGGCCAGTAGTGGTGCCGGTGTGCACGGAGGAAGTAGCAGTCAGCCAGTGAGCAGTAGCGGGGGCAAAGTTTCCTACTCGGCGGTGTGGCAATTTTTCGTCAAGCCGCCCGAGGAAGTAAACGTAGCCGTATGTTGACTATGTGGCCAGAAAGTCAAACGTGGCCAGGGGGCCCATGTCTCCATCGCCACACTCTGCCATGTGCCACTTTCAGGTCTCCTCACACTGCTGGTGGGTTCCATTTTGTCATAGGGTGCTGGCAGATTACGGGCCTCCCATTGCTGCTGCCAGGCCCGTAATCTGCCATGGGCCCCTGTACCGCCTCCTCATGCTGCTGCCAGGCTCGTAATCTGTCATGGGTCCCTGTACGGCCTCCCATTGCTGCTGTCTCCATCGCAACACTGTGCCATGTGCCACTTTCAGGTCTCCTCACACTGCTGGTGGGTTCCATTTTGTCATAGGGTGCTGGCAGATTACGGGCCTCCCATTGCTGCTGCCAGGCCCGTAATCTGCCATGGGCCCCTGTACCGCCTCCTCATGCTGCTGCCAGGTCCAGAGTGTCTCATGGGTCCCTGTACGGCCTCCCATTGCTGCTGTCTCCATCGCCACACTGTGCCATGTGCCACTTTCAGGTCTCCTCACACTGCTGGTGGGTTCCATTTTGTCATAGGGTGCTGGCAGATTACGGGCCTCCCATTGCTGCTGCCAGGCCCGTAATCTGCCATGGGCCCCCGTACTGCCTCCTCATGCTGCTGCCAGGTCCAGAGTGTCTCATGGGTCCCTGTACGGCCTCCCATTGCTGCTGTCTCCATCGCAACACTGTGCAATGTGCCACTTTCAGGTCTCCTCACACTGCTGGTGGGTTCCATTTTGTCATAGGGTGCTGGCAGATTACGGGCCACCCATTGCTGCCGCCAGGCCCGTAATCTGCCATGGGCCCCTGTACCGCCTCCTCATGCTGCTGCCAGGTCCAGAGTGTCTCATGGGTCCCTGTACGGCCTCCCATTGCTGGTGTCTCCATCGCCACACTCTGCCATGTGCCACTTTCAGGTCTCCTCACACTGCTGATGGGTTCCATTTTGTCATAGGGTGCTGGCAGATTACGGGCCTCCCATTGCTGCTGCCAGGCCCGTAATCTGCCATGGGCCCCTGTACCGCCTCCTCATGCTGCTGCCAGGCCCGTAATCTGTCATGGGTCCCTGTACGGCCTCCCATTGCTGCTGTCTCCATCGCAACACTGTGCCATGTGCCACTTTCAGGTCTCCTCACACTGCTGGTGGGTTCCATTTTGTCAAAGGGTGCTGGCAGATTACGGGCCTCCCATTGCTGCTGCCAGGCCCGTAATCTGCCATGGGCCCCTGTACCGCCTCCTTATGCTGCTGCCAGGCCCGTAATCTGTCATGGGTCCCTGTACGGCCTCCCATTGCTGCTGTCTCCATCGCAACACTGTGCCATGTGCCACTTTCAGGTCTCCTCACACTGCTGGTGGGTTCCATTTTGTCATAGGGTGCTGGCAGATTACGGGCCTCCCATTGCTGCTGCCAGGCCCGTAATCTGCCATGGGCCCCTGTACCGCCTCCTCATGCTGCTGCCAGGTCCAGAGTGTCTCATGGGTCCCTGTACGGCCTCCTATTGCTGCTGTCTCCATCGCCACACTGTGCCATGTGCCACTTTCAGGTCTCCTCACACTGCTGGTGGGTTCCATTTTGTCATAGGGTGCTGGCAGATTACGGGCCTCCCATTGCTGCCGCCAGGCCCGTAATCTGCCATGGGCCCCTGTACCGCCTCCTCATGCTGCTGCCAGGTCCAGAGTGTCTCATGGGTCCCTGTACGGCCTCCCATTGCTGCTGTCTCCATCGCCACACTCTGCCATGTGCCACTTTCAGGTCTCCTCACACTGCTGATGGGTTCCATTTTGTCATAGGGTGCTGGCAGATTACAGGCCTCCCATTGCTGCTGCCAGGCCCGTAATCTGCCATGGGCCCCTGTACCGCCTCCTCATGCTGCTGCCAGGCCCGTAATCTGTCATGGGTCCCTGTACGGCCTCCCATTGCTGCTGTCTCCATCGCAACACTGTGCCATGTGCCACTTTCAGGTCTCCTCACACTGCTGGTGGGTTCCATTTTGTCATAGGGTGCTGGCAGATTACGGGCCTCCCATTGCTGCTGCCAGGCCCGTAATCTGCCATGGGCCCCTGTACCGCCTCCTCATGCTGCTGCCAGGTCCAGAGTGTCTCATGGGTCCCAGTACGGCCTCCCATTGCTGCTGTCTCCATCGCCACACTCTGCCATGTGCCACTTTCAGGTCTCCTCACACTGCTGGTGGGTTCCATTTTGTCATAGGGTGCTGGCAGATTACGGGCCTCCCATTGCTGCTGCCAGGCCC
Organism: Staurois parvus; assembly: GCF_062004578.1. Classification (NCBI taxonomy): domain Eukaryota; kingdom Metazoa; phylum Chordata; class Amphibia; order Anura; family Ranidae; genus Staurois; species Staurois parvus. Next base: position 233,911 of record NW_028318571.1, on the reverse strand, counting down.
GTAATCTGCCATGGGCCCCTGTACCGCCTCCTCATGCTGCTGCCAGGTCCAGAGTGTCTCATGGGTCCCTGTACGGCCTCCTATTGCTGCTGTCTCCATCGCCACACTGTGCCATGTGCCACTTTCAGGTCTCCTCACACTGCTGGTGGGTTCCATTTTGTCATAGGGTGCTGGCAGATTACGGGCCTCCCATTGCTGCTGCCAGGCCCGTAATCTGCCATGGGCCCCCGTACCGCCTCCTCATGCTGCTGCCAGGTCCAGATTGTCTCATGGGTCCCTGTACGGCCTCCTATTGCTGCTGTCTCCATCGCCACACTGTGCCATGTGCCACTTTCAGGTCTCCTCACACTGCTGGTGGGTTCCATTTTGTCATAGGGTGCTGGCAGATTACGGGCCTCCCATTGCTGCTGCCAGGCCCGTAATCTGCCATGGGCCCCTGTACCGCCTCCTCATGCTGCTGCCAGGTCCAGAGTGTCTCATGGGTCCCTGTACGGCCTCCTATTGCTGCTGTCGCCATCGCCACACTGTGCCATGTGCCACTTTCAGGTCTCCTCACACTGCTGGTTGGTTCCTTTTGTCATAGGGTGCTGGCAGATTACGGGCCTCCCATTGCTGCTGCCAGGCCCGTAATCTGCCATGGGCCCCCGTACCGCCTCCTCATGCTGCTGCCAGGTCCAGAGTGTCTCATGGGTCCCTGTACGGCCTCCCATTGCTGCTGTCTCCATCGCAACACTGTGCCATGTGCCACTTTCAGGTCTCCTCACACTGCTGGTGGGTTCCATTTTGTCATAGGGTGCTGGCAGATTACGGGCCTCCCATTGCTGCTGCCAGGCCCGTAATCTGCCATGGGCCCCTGTACCGCCTCCTTATGCTGCTGCCAGGCCCGTAATCTGTCATGGGTCCCTGTACGGCCTCCCATTGCTGCTGTCTCCATCGCAACACTGTGCCATGTGCCACTTTCAGGTCTCCTCACACTGCTGGTGGGTTCCATTTTGTCATAGGGTGCTGGCAGATTACGGGCCTCCCATTGCTGCTGCCAGGCCCGTAATCTGCCATGGGCCCCTGTACCGCCTCCTCATGCTGCTGCCAGGTCCAGAGTGTCTCATGGGTCCCTGTACGGCCTCCCATTGCTGCTGTCTCCATCGCCACACTCTGCCATGTGCCACTTTCAGGTCTCCTCACACTGCTGGTGGGTTCCATTTTGTCATAGGGTGCTGGCAGATTATGGGCCTCCCATTGCTGCTGCCAGGCCCGTAATCTGCCATGGGCCCCTGTACCGCCTCCTCATGCTGCTGCCAGGCCCGTAATCTGTCATGGGTCCCTGTATGGCCTCCCATTGCTGCTGTCTCCATCGCAACACTGTGCCATGTGCCACTTTCAGGTCTCCTCACACTGCTGGTGGGTTCCATTTTGTCATAGGGTGCTGGCAGATTACGGGCCTCCCATTGCTGCTGCCAGGCCCGTAATCTGCCATGGGCCCCTGTACCGCCTCCTCATGCTGCTGCCAGGTCCAGAGTGTCTCAAGGGTCCCTGTACGGCCTCCCATTGCTGCTGTCTCCATCGCCACACTGTGCCATGTGCCACTTTCAGGTCTCCTCACACTGCTGGTGGGTTCCAATTTGTCATAGGGTGCTGGCAGATTACGGGCCTCCCATTGCTGCTGCCAGGCCCGTAATCTGCCATGGGCCCCCGTATCGCCTCCTCATGCTGCTGCCAGGTCCAGAGTGTCTCATGGGTCCCTATACGGCCTCCCATTGCTGCTGTCTCCATCGCCACACTCTGCCATGTGCCACTTTCAGGTCTCCTCACACTGCTGGTGGGTTCCATTTTGTCATAGGGTGCTGGCAGATTACGGGCCTCCCATTGCTGCTGCCAGGCCCGTAATCTGCCATGGGCCCCTGTACCGCCTCCTCATGCTGCTGCCAGGCCCGTAATCTGTCATGGGTCCCTGTATGGCCTCCCATTGCTGCTGTCTCCATCGCAACACTGTGCCATGTGCCACTTTCAGGTCTCCTCACACTGCTGGTGGGTTCCATTTTGTCATAGGGTGCTGGCAGATTACGGGCCTCCCATTGCTGCTGCCAGGCCCGTAATCTGCCATGGGCCCCTGTACCGCCTCCTCATGCTGCTGCCAGGTCTAGAGTGTCTCAAGGGTCCCTGTACGGCCTCCCATTGCTGCTGTCTCCATCGCCACACTGTGCCATGTGCCACTTTCAGGTCTCCTCACACTGCTGGTGGGTTCCAATTTGTCATAGGGTGCTGGCAGATTACGGGCCTCCCATTGCTGCTGCCAGGCCCGTAATCTGCCATGGGCCCCCGTACCGCCTCCTCATGCTGCTGCCAGGTCCAGAGTGTCTCATGGGTCCCTATACGGCCTCCCATTGCTGCTGTCTCCATCGCCACACTGTGCCATGTGCCACTTTCAGGTCTCCTCACACTGCTGGTGGGTTCCATTTTGTCATAGGGTGCTGGCAGATTACGGGCCTCCCATTGCTGCTGCCAGGCCCGTAATCTGCCATGGGCCCCCGTACCGCCTCCTCATGCTGCTGTCAGGTCCAGAGTGTCTCATGGGTCCCTGTACGGCCTCCCATTGCTGCTGTCTCCATCGCAACACTGTGCCATGTGCCACTTTCAGGTCTCCTCACACTGCTGGTGGGTTCCATTTTGTCATAGGGTGCTGGCAGATTACGGGCTCCCATTGCTGCTGCCAGGCCCTTAATCTGCCATGGGCCCCTGTACCGCCTCCTCATGCTGCTGCCAGGTCCAGAGTGTCTCATGGGTCCCTGTACGGCCTCCCATTGCTGCTGTCTCCATCGCCACACTGTGCCATGTGCCACTTTCAGGTCTCCTCACACTGCTGGTGGGTTCCATTTTGTCATAGGGTGCTGGCAGATTACGGGCCTCCCATTGCTGCTGCCAGGCCCGTAATCTGCCATGGGCCCCTGTACCGCCTCCTCATGCTGCTGCCAGGCAAGTAATCTGTCATGGGTCCCTGTACGGCCTCCCATTGCTGCTGTCTCCATCGCAACACTGTGCCATGTGCCACTTTCAGGTCTCCTCACACTGCTGGTGGGTTCCATTTTGTCATAGGGTGCTGGCAAATTACGGGCCTCCCATTGCTGCTGCCAGGCCCGTAATCTGCCATGGGCCCCCGTACCGCCTCCTCATGCTGCTGCCAGGTCCAGAGTGTCTCATGGGTCCCTGTACGGCCTCCTATTGCTGCTGTCTCCATCGCCACACTGTGCCATGTGCCACTTTCAGGTCTCCTCACACTGCTGGTGGGTTCCATTTTGTCATAGGGTGCTGGCAGATTACGGGCCTCCCATTGCTGCTGCCAGGCCCGTAATCTGCCATGGGCCCCTGTACCGCCTCCTCATGCTGCTGCCAGGTCCAGAGTGTCTCATGGGTCCCTGTACGGCCTCCTATTGCTGCTGTCGCCATCGCCACACTGTGCCATGTGCCACTTTCAGGTCTCCTCACACTGCTGGTGGGTTCCATTTTGTCATAGGGTGCTGGCAGATTACGGGCCTCCCATTGCTGCTGCCAGGCCCGTAATCTGCCATGGGCCCCCGTACCGCCTCCTCATGCTGCTGCCAGGTCCAGAGTGTCTCATGGGTCCCTGTACGGCCTCCCATTGCTGCTGTCTCCATCGCAACACTGTGCCATGTGCCACTTTCAGGTCTCCTCACACTGCTGGTGGGTTCCATTTTGTTATAGGGTGCTGGCAGATTACGGGCCTCCCATTGCTGCTGCCAGGCCCGTAATCTGCCATGGGCCCCTGTACCGCCTCCTCATGCTGCTGCCAGGCCCGTAATCTGTCATGGGTCCCTGTACGGCCTCCCATTGCTGCTGTCTCCATCGCAACACTGTGCCATGTGCCACTTTCAGGTCTCCTCACGCTGCTGGTGGGTTCCATTTTGTCATAGGGTGCTGGCAGATTACGGGCCTCCCATTGCTGCTGCCAGGCCCGTAATCTGCCATGGGCCCCTGTACCGCCTCCTCATGCTGCTGCCAGGTCCAGAGTGTCTCATGGGTCCCTGTACGGCCTCCCATTGCTGCTGTTTCCATCGCCACACTGTGCCATGTGCCACTTTCAGGTCTTCTCACACTGCTGGTGGGTTCCATTTTGTCATAGGGTGCTGGCAGATTACGGGCCTCCCATTGCTGCTGCCAGGCCCGTAATCTGCCATGGGCCCCCGTACCGACTCCTCATGCTGTGACGTTGCAACAAGGTGGAATTCAACCCTACATATGTTAACCGCCTTTACGAACAGCGAAAGGCCATCACCGATTTCCTGATGTTACAAGCGGATAAAGGTACTCCCCTGTGTAACTTAGATGTCAGCCATTGGCAGCTCATGCGTGACACCTGCCGCTTGCTCAGGCCCTTTGAGGAGGCCACGCTATTCGTGAGTCGGCAGGACTATGGGATGAACGACGTCATTCCTCTGTTGCATGTCCTGGAACAAATGCTGTTAACAATGGCTGGTCAGGGTGCGGTAGACGTGGCGCACAGATCTCAACGCCACATGACCCCTGTGGGGGCAGGACAGGAAGAAGAGGAGGAGGTAGAGGAGGACATTGGTGCTCAGGAATTATTGAGTGAAATGGGTGGTTTTTCCACTCAACGGACAGGAGTGGAGGAGCAGGAGCATCTGGTAGAGGAGGAGGAGGAGACAGAGGACCCAGACGCACCGTGGCAGTATGCTGTGGAGATGGAGGCAGGGAGTCCCTCGCATTCTTTGGCACAAATGGCCCATAGCATGCTCGGTTGCTTGCGTAGCGACAGCCGAATAATAACCATCAGACAGAGGGATGACTTTTGGCTGTCCACCTTGTTGGACCCTCGCTACCGTTCAAAAATGGTGGCCTTTTTCACACCTGCTGAGAGGGAGGCCAAAATAACGTACTATAAAAACCACCTATGTAGTCAGTTGGTCTCTGCCTTTCTGCGCCAATGTCCATCCTCAGACACTGTGGGCCCTGTGCGCTCGCGTTCCGCTGCCATGGCAGCAGGGGAGGGGTGGGGTGGTAGGAGCAGTGGCAGCTCCACCAGCAGCGGCTGCCTCAGTCTGCAGTCGATGATGTGTAGCTTTCTTCACCAGCGCAGTGAGGAAACTACTAACCAGCCGCAGCAGCAGCAGCAGCAGCATCAGGTGGACCTGGAGCAGGACCTCAAACAACAGGCTCGGGCCTACTTGGACAGCACCCTGCCAACCGAGGTAGACAATCCCCTTGACTACTGGGCAACGAAACTTGACCTTTGGCCCCAACTAGCTGAATTTGCCCTTGAAAGGCTGTCATGCCCGGCCAGTAGCGTGGCATCGGAGCGCGTGTTTAGTGCGGCAGGAGGTATTGTAACGCCGCGGAGGACACGACTGTCCACCCAAAGTGTGGAGAGACTCACGTTTGTGAAAATGAATCAGGCGTGGATTAGTCTGGATTTCAAACCACCAGTTCCTGACACAACTGACTAAATCCGCCATGAATCATGCCCCAAACATATTATTATTTTTAACATAGGCCTCTGTATGGCCTTCAATTTAAGCTGCTTACGCTTCGCCACTCTGCCATGGGCCCCTGTACCGCCTCCTCTTGCTGCTGCCAGGTCCAGAGTGTCTCATGGGTCCCTGTACGGCCACCCATTGCTGCTGTCTCCATCGCCACACTCTGCCATGTGTCACTTTCAGGTCTCCTCACACTGCAGGTGGGTTCCATTTTGTCATAGGGTGCTGGCAGATTACGGGCCTCCCATTGCTGCTGCCAGGCCCGTAATCTGCCATGGGCCCCCGTACCGACTCCTCATGCTGCTGCCAGGTCCAGAGTGTCTCATGGGTCCCTGTACGGCCTCCCATTGCTGCTGTCTCCATCGCCACACTGTGCCATGTGCCACTTTCAGGTCTCCTCACACTGCTGGTGGGTTCCATTTTGTCATAGGGTGCTGGCAGATTACGGGCCTCCCATTGCTGCTGCCAGGCCCGTAATCTGCCATGGGCCCCTGTACCGCCTCCTCATGCTGCTGCCAGGCCCGTAATCTGTCATGGGTCCCTGTACGGCCTCCCATTGCTGCTGTCTCCATCGCCACACTCTGCCATGTGCCACTTTCAGGTCTCCTCACACTGCTGGTGGGTTCCATTTTGTCATAGGGTGCTGGCAGATTACGGGCCTCCCATTGCTGCTGCCAGGCCTGTAATCTGTCATGGGCCCCTGTACCGCCTCCTCATGCTGCTGCCAGGTCCAGAGTGTGTCATGGGTCCCTGTACGGCCTCCCATTGCTGCTGTCTCCATCGCCACACTCTGCCATGTGCCACTTTCAGGTCTCCTCACACTGCTGGTGGGTTCCATTTTGTCATAGGGTGCTGGCAGATTACGGGCCTCCCATTGCTGCTGCCAGGCCCATAATCTGCCATGGGCCCCCGTACCGCCTCCTCATGCTGCTGCCAGGTCCAGAGTGTCTCATGGGTCCCTGTACGGCTTCCCATTGCTGCTGTCTCCATCGCCACACTGTGCCATGTGCCACTTTCAGGTCTCCTCACACTGCTGGTGGGTTCCATTTTGTCATAGGGTGCTGGCAGATTACGGGCCTCCCATTGCTGCTGCCAGGCCCGTAATCTGCCATGGGCCCCCGTACCGCCTCCTCATGCTGCTGCCAGGTCCAGAGTGTCTCATGGGTCCCTGTACGGCCTCCCATTGCTGCTGTCTCCATCGCCACACTCTGCCATGTGCCACTTTCAGGTCTCCTCACACTGCTGGTGGGTTCCATTTTGTCATAGGGTACTGGCAGACTACGGGCCTCCCATTGCTGCTGCCAGGCCCGTAATCTGCCATGGGCCCCCGTACCGCCTCCTCATGCTGCTGCCAGGTCCAGAGTGTCTCATGGGTCCCTGTACGGCCTCCCATTGCTGCTGTCTCCATCGCCACACTGTGCCATGTGCCACTTTTAGGTCTCCTCACACTGCTGGTGGGTTCCATTTTGTCATAGGGTGCTGTATGGCCTCCCATTGCTGCTGCCTCCACCGCCACACTGTGGCTCCACACTCTGGTTTTGGCCCCGTGACTGCCCAAATGAGTGAAGTGTGCGGTGATTCTAAGATCGACGGCACTCATCTGCATGTCATACTGACTGACAGTATTATTTCTCTTCCCCAGCAGACTCCAAGGGCATTTAAATTAAAGGTACAGTGTTCTGCACTAATATAAAGGCTCTCTGAAGCCTAGAAACACCCTTTTTATAAGTTAAATTCGCAGCGAATATATTCGACTCGAATCGAATTTATTCCTCGAATTCGCCGAATCAGCCGAATCAAATTTTTGAATACTTCGCTCATCTCTAGCAGGAACGTGTGCATTTGGATTGTACACTTGTATGTCCTAATCTGACATGTATGGAGCTCTGGTATGCACGAGTTTCTTTGTTCCACTGATTGGCGACTAGGTAAAGCCAGTTTTCAGATGGAAATCTGATTAGGACAGCGCTATAAGGCTAAAATGTGTTAATACGTTCTCATAGATTGTAAGCTCGAAAGAGCAGGGCCCTCGATCCCCTCATGTTTTGCATTGTATTGTTATTATTCTGTCCCCCATTGTAATGTACAGCGCTGAGCGAACTATTGGCACTTTATAAAAACTGTATAATAATAATAATTGTGTTTGTGTTTTGTGAAGATATTAAAAAGGATCAGTAGGTATGATGGTGTATGTAGTGCCATTGCTTTGACCTGTAAGGTTTGGCTGATCCTTGTTGTCCCACAAGACTTGTGTTGTAGACTGTGTGGCTGAACCGTTCCGCCTGGGCTTCCTTGTGCGGAGCAGTGCGCCTCACCGAATGGTCCCCTTTTCCAGCAAATCTTCCAGCACTCTCCCAAGGCAGGTATTATAGCAAAAAAAAAACCCACTCCCTTCCCTGCTCTCCCAAACCACTAGTCGGAACTTCATGTAGGGTGAAAATGAATGACTCTTTACTAAAAACAGCTCAGTATATACAGCTTCACCGCCACCCCCACCGAACAGCCTGGCACCGGGTTTTCCCCACCCACAACAAACCCTACAACCAAACAATACAGTAGGAACTCTATAGAAGTGAAAGACTACAAGGTTACATTTCCCTAAACAAATGTAGAATGTCTGTGAAACATGTCCAGCTTTATAAAGGGGATAAAACCAGAACAGAAAGGGCAAAATGTTATCACACAGAGACAGTTCCTCACAAGGCTCCCCCATTGTGTAACACCCGCCAGACCCGGCGAGACCTTCAAACGGGTTCGCTTGGGGCTGGTCGGTTCAGAGGGTCACTTCTCCAACTTGGCTTGCCAGGACAACCCATCCGCGTTGGCGTTTTGCTTCCCCGGTCGGTACTGGATTGTAAAGTTATAGGGTTGGAGGGCCAAGCTCCACCGCAGCAGACGACCATTGTCAACGGAGACCCGGTTTAGCTATACCAGGGGGTTGTGATCGGTGAGTACGATGAAGGAATGCCCGTACAGGTAGGGCTGCAATTTCTTGAGGGCCCATACCAAGGCAAGACACTCTTTCTCCACAGCAGCATAGGCCACCTCCCGGGGTAACAACTTTCTACTTAGGTAGGCCACTGAATGGTCGTTCCCGTCATCCCATTTGGCTCAGAACAGCGCCTAATCCAAAGGTGGAGGCATCTGCGTGAACACAAAACCGTTTGGAAGGGTCAGGAGCAGCCAAAACGGGAGCATGGATCAGATCATGTTTGAGCTTTTAGAAAGCCGTTTCACACTCTGGGGACCACACAACCTGTCGGGGCAGATTCTTCCGGGTCAGATCCGTTAGGGGTTTAGCAATGGCGCTGTAGTTGGGGATGAATTTACGGTAGTACCCTGTAGTGCCTAGGAAGGCAATGACTTGGGTCTTGGTTTGGGGAGTGGGTCAATTTGCTACCGCTTCCACCTTTGCTGGTGCCTGTCGTTGCTTCCCACATCCTACCCGATGTCCTAGATATTGGACCTCAGACACCCCAACATGGCATTTGTCAGGTTGGATGGTCAGCCCTGCTTGCCCAATGCGATCAAGCACTTCCCGGAGGTGTCAGAGGTGATCCTCCCAACTATCACTGTGATAGGTAGATAGGCGCAGGAGAAGTCCTGTAGTCCATCCAGCAGCTTATCTACCATTCTCTGAAATGTAGCTGGGGCATTCTTCATCCTGAACGGCATGACCCTGGACTGGTACAAGCCGAAAGGGGTGATGAATACCGACTTTGGTATCGCGTCCGCATCCAGCGGAATCTGCCAGTACCCCTTGCAGAGATCGATAGTGGTAAGAAAATTACCTCTGGCCATCCGGTCCAGCAGCTCATCTATCCGGGGCATGGGGTATGCATCGGTCATTGAGCCTGCGGTAGTCCACACAGAACCGGACGATTCCGTCCTTCTTGCGTATCAGGACTACTGGGGAGGCCCAGGGACTGTCAGAGGGTTCTATCACACCTAAATCTAACATTTCCTTAATCTCTCTTCTCATCCCTTCTCTGATGGACTCCAGCACTGGGCAGGCCGCCTGCTTCAGGGGGGCCTGACCCTGTGTGTCTACCCGGTGGGCAGTTGTGGTGGTGTAACCGGGCAAAGACGATAACAGCCCTTGGTGCTCTTGGAGTAGTTGGCGGGCCTGTTCCTGGGCCTTTGGAGGCAAATTTGTGCTAATATCTACATCCGCTACACTCAGCTGAGACTGTTCGTCCCCCGGGAGCCCCGGCAGAAGAAGCGTTTCTGAGTCATCGGTAGCCGGAGCGCAAATAGCAGCTACACTGTCCTCCTGTCGTTCGATGAACGGTTTCAGCATATTCACATGGAAGGTTCGCCGGATCCTTCCATCCGAACAGCGAGCTACAATGTACGTGGTATTACAGAGTTGCTCCACCACCTGGTACTGGACCTGCCAGGCAGCCTGTAATTTGTCATGCCTGACTAACCAGTCAAGGCCAACACTTTCTGTCCTAAGTGAAATGTTCGGTCTCAGGCAGACCGCTCGTACCACCATTTCTGTCTGCTCTGGGCGGCCTTAAGGTTGTATCGTACTAAGGTCGTCAACCGTTGTAGCCTCTCCTTGAGCTCCAGCACATAGACCACCACCGAGGTCCCCTCCTCGGCCACTGCTCCCTCCCAGTGTTCGCGTAGGAGATCCAGGGGTCCCCGAACCCTCCGGCTGTAGAGCAGCTTGAAGGGAGACAACCCAGTGGACTCCTGCGGTACCTCTCGGTAGGCAAACAGGAGGTGGGGAAGATGCCACTCCCAGTCCTTATGGGACATAATGTTCGGAGGAGCTGTCCTTTTTCAACATACTGTTAAACCGTTTGCAGAGCCCATTAGTCTGGGGGTGGTAGGGAGAGCTGTACAGCGGTCTGATACCACACAACTTCCAAAGTTGTTGGGTAAGCTCGGCCCTGAACTGCGTGCATTCGTCGGTAAGGATCTCCCGAGGAAATCCTACCCGAGTAAAGATCTGCAGCAGGGCTTGAGCAACTGTTTCTGCCTGCACATCTCTCAGCGCTACGGCCTCTGGGTATCGGGTGGCGTAGTCGACAATAGTCAAGATATACTTTTTGCCTGTGGGACTAGGCCATTTCAGAGGCCCCACGGTGATATGACTGAAAGGTTACCCGACTATGGGTAGGGACCTCAGAGTGGCCCTGGGCCTGTCTCCCTGCTTCCCTACCTTCTGGCAGACCTCACAAGACCGACAGTAGTCCTGAACGTCCCCCGATACTCCTAGCCAGAAGAAACTCTGGGTTAAGCGATGCAGGGTCCGTCGCTTGCCCAAATGCCCAGCAAGGGGAATATCATGCGCAATCTGGAGGAGGTCACGCCGATACTTCCTTGGTACTACCATCTGCCGGTGAGGTATTTGGGCAGCACCCACCCCTGCTCCCCCCTGTACAACTTGCCCTGGTCCCACTCATACCTCTCCCAATCCCCCAGGATCATTTCCAGCCCTCTGTCTATAGGGGTCTAAGGTCCGGTCCCTGACTGTTTCTTTAGCGAAATCAGCGGGGGAATCCCAGGTCAGGGCAGGGACAAGCTTAGCAGGGGGTGGGTACTCGACTCTTACCGGAACCTCGGCAGGTGGAGCAGCAGCATGCTCTCTAGCTTGGTGGCGAGTGGTGACTGGATGAGCTTCAGCAGGGGTCTCGGTGCCAAAAGTGGAGACCAGGACTCCCAAGTTACACCCCAAGTTAGGGGGTGTTTGTCCCCAGAACAGAAAGGGCAAAATGTTATCACACAGGGACAGTTCCTCACAGACTGGTTAACCTCCTGCTGTTAATTCAATTACCTACACCCCCCCCCCCCCCAAGCCAGGCTATCTCTTTTCAAGCTTGCCTAATTACCATAGCATTACCTTATTGTCACCTTATTGTTCCTAGCTGCCTGCCACACCCAGTTGTACTTTAAGCCTGTTTCCTGTCCAGTGTCACCATGCACCTCTACCTGTCTTCTAGAGAATTCAGTTTTTTTGCAGGGCTGTTTTTATGTGTTTTTGTATATTTGTCCCCAGTCTGTGTGTCTCTATGCACAGCTGTCAACTTGAATTGTACGCCTGGGTGCGGCAAGGGATTCTTGTTTGTTTATCCCAATAGTAGCAGATCCTTGAACACTATGCCTTGGCCCTTCCAAGAGCCCTTCACCTTTGTTACACATGTGGGTATGCTGTAGTCTCCTTAGGTAGTACCCATAGGTGCCCTTCCTGTCCTAGACTCCGAGTGTACCTCAACTAATATTACACTATGGATATGGAGCTACTCAGAACCAAATTGGGAGGTCTGCTACATGTTGGTGAATCCAACTTGCTCTGTCCAGTACCCAGGTACAATCAGAGGTGTCCCAGGACCTCGGAGGAATGATTGCCTCTTTCTCAGTGGGATCATTTCCACTTTGCAGAGACACAGGTAGGGTAGTATCCAAGTTTGCTATGAGTCATAAAGCTTGGCGGATGGCTCAGTTCCATGGCTGTCTTGCACTGTCTCATCCCTGTGTCCGGTTGCAGGGACTGAACAACGTGCGTATACCGCAGTCAATTTGGGTACTATCCTATCGGACTTTACTGAGTTATACCCCCGAGTCCATCATATTTTGATGGTTTATGAGTTCGGACAGCCTCAGATGATTGATACTAATGGGTGCTGGAGAAAGAAGGGTGTTGTTATGCTTGGGGCTTTACAGGAGACAGCAATGCTGGCACAAAGAGAGGTCATGTCTAATAGGTGCTGAGGAATTGTCCCAACCTTGTTATAGAATACTTGGGGCAAGGGTATTGATGCCGGTAGCGGGGTACACTACCTCAGGGAGTCTACTATACATCTCCTGTCCTTGGCATAGATATAGCAGAGACACAGGGATATACCCCTATTACCTCAGACAAAAGGCTTGGTCTCAAACATGACACCCCCCATACACCTACAGAAACTTCCTTTGGAATTTGGGGCAGAGTTAAAAGTTTGATTGTTAGACTTTAGGCAACAGGTTTTAGATAGCGCCAACAGTTTGTATGAGGGCCTAGCTCAAGGGGCTTACAATGTAAAGGGATGGGGTGGTACAAAAAGTAATAGGTGCGGGAGAATGGTTTGATGGAGTTGGCTGAGGTATAGTTTTTAGGTGGAGGAGGATGAGGTTCCCCTAAATAATTTAATTTTCTGGGATCACCTAGTTGTGAACAGGGTAGGAGCTGGCTGGACATACTGGGGAGGTGAGTTCCAGAGGTTCTGGAGCAGTCCTGATGATGATCATGGCAGGATGTAACAAGAGGGCTGGAGATCAGGATGTATTGGGAGGAATGGAGTGGTCTATTTAGGTGTTATCTTGGGATCAAAGTCGATTAATCCACGTAACACACACATTAGAGAGATGCTAAGCTATGCTGGTGTTATGATCCGCCAGGTGGTGCCTCAGGCTGCCAACTGACAGACCTACTCAGAGCGTGGGGTCTAAGCCCGGGCTGTGCTTTCACCAGAGCCCCTGATGGTGGGGATGGACTTGAAACAGTCCCGGGCCAGGTCACGACCTCCGAGCAGGCCCACCAGTGGCCGAGGAGACCTTTGGGGACAGGTACCGGGAGAGCCAGATATGAAGAGGATGGCGGCCCCAGCAGGGTAGTAACGGATCGTGGGCCCGTGAGGGTAAGCGGGGTACAGAATCGGTAGGAGAAGAGTAGTCGGGTCACACGCAGGGTCAGCAGGGAAGTCAATCCGTAGAATGGTCAGGGCAATCCGGGTCAAACGCAGGAGCAGGCAGAGTAGTCAGGACAATCCGGGTCAATCACAGGAGCAGGCAGAATAGTCAGGACAATCCGGGTCAATCACAGGAGCAGGCAGCGTAGTCAGGGTCAATCAGGGTCACTAGACAGGTACAGGAACTCGGGATCACAGGAAGACCTTGCGGCAATCTGTGACAGTGCAGGGCATCTTTAAATAGTGCGCCCTGCACTGTCATTGGCCGGCTAGGACGCGCCCCCGGCTGTCATTGGGCGCTTGAGGCGCGCCCCCGGCACCTACTGCGCATGCGCGGCGTCCTGTCAGCCGCGGCTCGCTGGGACCTAGATCCCGGCGCGATCTGCCGCCAATGCGCATGCGCGGGGGACAGAGCTGCGATCGCGGAGCACGGAGCCGCGATCCCTGACATTGCCCCCCCCCCAATGGGCATCCTCCGGGAGCCCCACTGATCTCTCCACCGCAGGTGAGCACGACAAAATTCCCGGATGAGCCTGGGTGCGTGGACGTTCTGGGTGGGTTCCCATGAGCCCATGAGTTCTCCTCAGGGCCATACCCCTTCCATTTTATCAGGAACTGTGTCTGGCCCCCCCTCCTTCAGCAACTGAGGATAGTCTCCACTTCGTATTCCTCCTGGTCACCTATGGTGACTGCCTCGGGAGGTCTGGATTCACGGTCCGGGAAGGGATCCGGTCTGGATGGCTTCAGGAGAGAAACATGGAACACAGGATGTATCTTGAAGGTCTGCGGAAGCTCGAGTTCGTAGGCCACCTCGTTAACTACTCGTTTTACCGGAAATGGGCCAATGTACTTGGGTCCCAGCTTCCTTGAAGGACACAGCATCTTCAAGTTGGTTGTTGCTAGCCAAACCAGATCCCCTGGTTGAAGCAGTAATTCTCCTCTTCTCTTTCTGTCGAATGCCCTTTTACTGTCCTCTTGGGCTTTAGCGATGGCCTCCTGAATTGTTTTGTTATTGACAGAAAAGAAGTTCAAGATGTCTTGAGATGCCGGTACCGGATTCTCAGGCATCAGATCAGGGAGGAAAGTGGGATGATACCCATAATTGGAAAAGAACGGGGATTGACCCGTAGCTGAGTGACTCGAGTTGTTGTATGAGAATTCCGCGGAAGGCAGCAACGACAGCCAGTCATCCTGAAGGTAGGATGTGTAGCACCGTAAGTACTGTTCCAGCGTCTGGTTTGTCCTCTCAGTTTGGCCGTTGGTCTGTGGATGGTAGGCGGATGAAAGCGACAGCTTGATTCCCAGCGATTTACATAAGGCGTTCCAGAACCTGGAGGTGAATTGGACCCCCCGATCTGACACTATATCTTCGGGAACACCATGAAGCCTAACCACTTCCTTGATGAAGATCCGTGCCGTTTCTGGTGCTGATGTGGTCTTCTCCAGGGGCACGAAATGTGCCATCTTTGAGAAGCGGTCGACGATCACCATTATTGCAGTGTAGCCCTGGGATGGTGGAAGTTCGACCACGAAATCCATGGCTATCATTTGCCAGGCCCGCTTGGGTATGGGTAATGGACGTAACAATCCCCATGCCCTGCTCCTGGATGGCTTGTTCCTTTGACAGGTGGGACAAGTTCGGACGTAATGCTCACAATCCTTGATCATGTCTGGCCACCAGAACGAGCGCCGTAGTAGATCCAGAGTTTTCGTTACCCCGAAGTGGCCCGCCATTGGATGGTCGTGGCAGTGCCCCAGGACCAAGGTTCGCACTTCTTCTGGGACCACGATCCGGTCTTCCTTCCAAAATAGCCCACCATGGCTCTGGAGGGGTGACGGCACTGGTAGTCCTACAGAAGCATCGAGAAGCCGGCAGCGAAGTTCCGTTTGTAGAGCGAGGAAACTCCCAGAAGGTAAGATGGTGTCAGGTACCACAGCGTCGTCGGGGTCCTCAAACATGCGGGACAGAGCGTCTGGTTTAGTGTTCTTAGTACCGGGTCGGTACGTTATATGGAATGAGAATCGAGAGAAGAAAAGAGCCCATCTCGCTTGGCGAGGTCTCAGTCGTTTTGCCGTTCTTAAATATTCAAGGTTTTTGTGATCTGTGAATATTAGGATTGGGTGTGTGGCTCCTTCCAGTAAATACCTCCATTCTTCAAGAGCAGTTTTAATGGCCAGGAGCTCCCGATCTCCAATGTCATAGTTGCGTTCCGCTGGTGTCAACTTCCTGGAGAAGAACGCCACAGGGTGCAGTAGTTCCTTGGTACCATTCCTTTGGGACAAAACCGCTCCTACCGCATTTTCGGAGGCGTCCACTTCCAAAACATATGGGAGAGAAGCATCTGGATGGCAGAGAATGGGAGCAGAGGTGAACAATTCTTTGAGCTTTTCGAATGCTGTCTGCGCTTCGGGAGTCCACTTAAAGCGGACCCCTTGTTTCGTCAGTTGCGTGATCGGGGAGACCAGACCGGAGAAGTTCCTAATAAACTTACTGTAAAAGTTGGAAAAACAGATGAAACGCTGTACCCCCTTTTTGTCGGCGGGTACTGGCCAATCTAAGATCGCCGTGACTTTCTGGGGATCCATCGAGACCCCCGCGGAAGAGAGAACCAGTCCCAAGAACGTGATTTCGTGCTGTTCGAAACAGCACTTTTCTGCCTTCGCGTATAGCCCGTGTTGACGCAACCGTTCTAATACCCGTATCACGTGACCCCGATGAACCTCCAGTGAGGGGGAAAAAATTAGGATGTCATCCAAATAAACCACCACGAAAATATCGAGAAAGTCACGAAAAACATCGTTGATGAAGTGCTGAAAGGTCGCCGGAGCATTACAGAGCCCGAACGGCATCACCAAATACTCGTAGTGACCGAATCTCGTACGGAACGCCGTCTTCCACTCATCCCCCTCCCTGATACGGACAAGGTTATAGGCCCCTCGCAGGTCTAATTTAGTAAATATCGTTGCCGATCTCAATCTCTGGAGGAGCTCGGGGACTAGGGGTAAGGGATAACAATTCTTTACCGTTATTTTATTCAGGTCACGGTAGTCTATGCAGGGCCGTAACGATTTGTCCTTCTTCTCTACGAAGAATAACCCGGCCCCGGCTGGGGATGTGGATGGACGAATAAATCCCTTCCGAAGGTTCTCGTCAATGTATTCCCTCAGTACTCCCGATTCTGTTTCGGACAAGGGAAAGATACGGCCGAATGAGATTTCAGATCCGGGTAGGAGGTCTATGGGGCAGTCGTAGGAACGGTGCGGAGGGAGAACATCAGCTCCTCGCTTACTAAAGACGTCTAAGAAGTCATGGTAGGCCGGAGGAATAACCTGGGATAAATCGGTGTCGCCATCCAAGCACAGGAGGAACCGGGGAACCACGGATCCTGTGACGTGGCAGTGACTCAAACAATAGGGTGAGCGAAATTGAATTGTTCCCTTTTCCCAGTCAATCTGGGGGTTATGGGCCCTCAGCCAAGGGAGCCCCAGAATGACTGGAAAAAGGGGGGATGCGATGGCATCCAAACGGAGGAACTCCTGGTGATGGTCTGCCATTGTGGTGAAAATGGGTGGTGTTTCCTGGTCCACCACCCCTGATTTTATACGGGACCCATCTGCCAAGAAGATGTTGAACCCCCTTTCTTTGGTCTGGAGAGGGATTTTTTGCCGGTGGGCAAAAGTCAGATCGATGAAGCAACTACAGGCTCCTGAGTCAACGATTGCGGTCACCGACAATGTTCCTCCGGGGAGCTG
This sequence comes from Staurois parvus, assembly GCF_062004578.1. Taxonomy (NCBI): domain Eukaryota; kingdom Metazoa; phylum Chordata; class Amphibia; order Anura; family Ranidae; genus Staurois; species Staurois parvus. The sequence continues at coordinate 216,972 of NW_028318571.1, read as the reverse complement.
TAAAGACACAGGAATGGCCAGGTAACTTGACTGATCATCCCTTCCTGCAGGTAAAGTAAAAGAAACGGGCGTGGACTTACTCATTTTAGCAGGACAGGAGCGCACCTGATGACCAGCTTCCCCGCAGTACAGACATAGGTTCTGTGATAGTCTCCTCTGACGTTCCTCGACCGATAAGTGGGAACGGGCCAATCCCAGCTGCATGTGTTCCGGGTTGTCCCCTGTTTCCGTGCTTCGCAGATGGTTCCCTGGGGATGGAATCCATGCCACCCTTTGACCCTGGCTGCTCCTTTCCAGCCGACGTTCCCTTAGTCTACGGTCAATTTGAATGGCCAACTCAATCAGTTTTTCCAGGGAGTCAGGTAGGCCTACTCGTGCTAGTTCGTCTTTGAAAGACTCAGACAGCCCGATGCGGAACTGGTGACATAAGGCCGCATCGTTCCATCTGGTGTCTCCCATGCAACGCCTAAAATCGGACGCGTATTCTTCGGCTGTCCGGCGGCCCTGCCGCAGAGAGTATAGAGTAGCCTCTGCGGAAGCAGCCCGCTGAGGGTCGTCATACAAGACGGCCATGGCCCGAAAGAACTCGGTCACGGAGTCAAGATGGGGGTCGTGCTTCTCCATCAGACGGTGAGCCCAATCCTGGGGCTCATCCTGAAGGAGGGAGACTATAAACCCCACCTTGACGGTCTCGGTGGTGAACGTGCGGGGCTGTAAGTCAAAGTACAGGGTGCAAGCGTTCCGGAAGGCTCGGAAGCGGCTCCGGTCACCACAGAATCGTTCCGGCAGAGGAACGCGGGGTTCAGGAGCTAGGGGTGTGGCAACCGCTCCGGATACCGGGTTAGCGGGAGGTTCTGCAGGTGGAGGACTCTGAGCAGGGGGAGTCAGGGGAGCTAATGACTCCATGCGGTCCTCCAGTCGGGCGCAGCGACTGTGGAAGTTCTGGAAGGCCTGGGTCAAGGTTGCCAGGTGCTGACAAATATCCTCTAGGGACGCCGGTCCACTTCCTGGCTCTGTCATGGCCGCAAGGTACTGTTATGATCCGCCAGGTGGTGCCTCAGGCTGCCAACTGACAGACCTACTCAGAGCGTGGGGTCTAAGCCCGGGCTGTGCTTTCACCAGAGCCCCTGATGGTGGGGATGGACTTGAAACAGTCCCGGGCCAGGTCACGACCTCCGAGCAGGCCCACCAGTGGCCGAGGAGACCTTTGGGGACAGGTACCGGGAGAGCCAGATATGAAGAGGATGGCGGCCCCAGCAGGGTAGTAACGGATCGTGGGCCCGTGAGGGTAAGCGGGGTACAGAATCGGTAGGAGAAGAGTAGTCGGGTCACACGCAGGGTCAGCAGGGAAGTCAACCCGTAGAATGGTCAGGGCAATCCGGGTCAAACGCAGGAGCAGGCAGAGTAGTCAGGACAATCCGGGTCAATCACAGGAGCAGGCAGAATAGTCAGGACAATCCGGGTCAATCACAGGAGCAGGCAGCGTAGTCAGGGTCAATCAGGGTCACTAGACAGGTACAGGAACTCGGGATCACAGGAAGACCTTGCGGCAATCTGTGACAGTGCAGGGCATCTTTAAATAGTGCGCCCTGCACTGTCATTGGCCGGCTAGGACCCGCCCCCGGCTGTCATTGGGCGCCTGAGGCGCGCCCCCGGCACCTACTGCGCATGCGCGGCGTCCTGTCAGCCGCGGCTCGCCGGGACCTAGTGCCTGTGTCCCGGCGCGATCTGCCGCCAATGCGCATGCGCGGGGGACAGAGCCGCGATCGCGGAGCACGGAGCCGCGATCCCTGACAGCTGGTGAGTTTTTTTCGGGTACAGTCCTAAAACCACAGCTTTCCTAAACATCTTACTCCACCCTCTTCATCTGATTTGTGTAACCCTGTTGCTCTGCCTGATGCAATTAATAATGTGCATCACCATCAGGAAAATGATCACCAAACTTATGAGAAGGTGTACCTCAATGAGGTATCTCCTATTGAGAAACAGAGAGGCCATTAACTCAGAAACTGCTCTCGGAAGAACCTGATCCAACCCAAACACAAAAGAAATTTTCTGATTCAAGGGAGGACCCTAAAACTACATAAAGTTAAAGAAAAAGGAAACGCGTGATGTTCTTTGTTTCTTTTTTCCCCTTTTTATTGTTTTTTGGTTTGTTTTAGGGAGAAGCCTCTAAATTGGAGCAATAAAATGCAGTCAGGTTTATCTAAATTCTAAAAGTTTTTTTCAATCAATTTCTTTTTACTCTCTCCATTTTTGTGTACCTGACCTGCAAATATACTGTTGATTACTAGTATGGCGGAGAGGTTGTCTATTGTCAAGTAACTGCTGCAATTTTTGAAATGTTTTTGTGTTTTAATGCAGTTACCAATAGTTTTTCAAGGCGACTATACAGTATATACACAGTATATATTATTATTTTTTCACCTTTTCTAATTTTTTAAATTTTTTGTATGAATACTGATTCATTGCTCTTTACCAACCTAAAGTGAAATATGTAAAGGAAAAGTTGTAGTTGGAGGAGCATTAAATCTGTACCTTTTTTATTTTTATATCATTATGTTTATGCTTTTGCTTTTATTACTCTTTCCTCTTTCTTTCTTTTTCCTTGTTTCATATAATTTTTTAGATAAATGAGCTGTGAATTATAAGGTTGTGGCATTTGTGCCCGACTCAGCTTCAAGAGTCTGATAGGGAGCCACAGGCTTCCTGCAGACATCCCTCAATCTGTATATAGTTTCCCCCCGAGTCCTGTGAGTGGGTGGGGAGAACCCAGGGACTGAGACTTGAAAATAGCATGCAGCATCGGCCATTCCCACCTTCAGGGGCCCTGGTAAATACCGACTGTTGCTCAGACTCTGCATCCTGTGGGGATCCCACTTTAGTTGCCCACATTAAGACCCCTATGCTTAAAAACCTTAAAGGCCAAACAACTGCTTCACGCTTGATTTCCCCCCAATAACATTCTCCTTCTTTTTTTGTATCTATGTATGATTGTCTGGAGGCCTGCCCTACCACCACCTGAAGAAACAACAACCACCACATCATCTCTTGAGACAATGGTGCAAAAGCTAGACCTTCCTCAACTATCTTTCACCATGCTGAATAGTGCCATTACGCGGTCTGATCCAATCTTTGCAAACATTGCACAGTGTTTCCAAACTACAGGACTAAAGATACCAGAATCCCGCCATCGATGTTGGAGTTCTGTCCTTCCAAGGCAGAGGGGTGAGGGAATGCACAGGCATTCATGGTCCGAATGTGAGGTCTTGGAGGCACCAGGATTTCTTTGCTTACTACAGATAAGGAGTTCCGTCGTGATCAAGAAAGAAGAGGAGGCCGCAGTGGTGGAGGGGGGTTGGGCCTTCTGGGTGATCATGGGTGGGTACAAAATCATTGAGGGAGGGCATAGGTTCTTCAATGAACTTCAGGGGGAAATGTAATGCCAATTTTGGGCCTACAGTAATTTTCACCTTCATGAAGGTTATTGTGACTGTGGGGGATTACACTTCAAAAGACTCAATGGAGGTGAGGGGGATGGAAGGCAACTAGAATTTCCTGTTTTTCTTTTAACTAAACTGACCATTGCTCTGAAGCCCACCCATTGGAGGTTAAGATAAAGGTGTGAATTTACTTGGGTGGGTCTAGGGATGGTCTTTTGGAAAGGGCATAAAACAACTTTTACAAGGAAGACACGTTCTCTTTGTCCTTTGTGCATCCCAGACCTCAGAACATCAGGATGTCTGTAATGTATCACCATTGCTCTGTCTTTTTTCCTCTATTTCTTTCTTGTAGTCTTTCTTTTTATTGGTAACATTCTGTATTTGCAGTGTGATATTAATACTTTTAAAGTTATGCCGGCTACTATTTATTTTGTAATAATTGATTAGTAGTCAGCTTCTTTGCTGTGTAAATAAATTAGATTTTTATTTTTGCACAGTTGTTTTTCTTTTGCTATTGACATTATTGGTAATAGCCACATGAGGATTGGCTAAATTCATGTATAGGCAAAAGGTTGTAATCACTTATTACATTTATAATCTTCGATAGAACCAAGTAAATAAGTGTGGTGGCAAAAAAGCCAAAACAGTACAAAACCATTGAGGGAGGGCATAAGTTCACCAATGAACTTCAGAGGGATATGTGATAGATATTTTGAGCCTACAATAATTTTTAACATTATTGTGAACTTCTGATAGGGGTCTCAATTCCTACAACTTATTTACCATCTGTTGCATCACCTCAACACCCCCCTTAGAAGGTTTCCTGTAGATGTTTATAACAGTATGGCCACCTGACTGAATGAGCCCTGGAATTGTCATTTCAAACACCTCCTAGGGAGTATTGTCATATATCTTCCTGTGGGAACTGGCTTCAAAGGAGGTATGCTTCGCTGGACATTAGCCTATCATAAATTCCATCTGAGCTACAGTTGTCCAATATCTTTCACAAATCACAGAGCACCCCTTTGAACAGAAATGGCAAAATACTGGAACCTATTGAAGGGTGTGACTACCTGGAATGGAGGAGGGGAGGAGGTATAAAAGTATGCCATTGCTCATATTTCTGCCTCTTTGTCCCTTTCCTCTCTTGAAGTCCAGTCATCAGGATGTCTGCGTAACGTATTATTCTAGGTTTCTTTTCTGTAACATTCTTTCCTGTAGTCATCTCTTTGTATTGGTAACATTCTGTATTTGTATTGTAAAATTACTACTTTTAAAGTTATACCGGCTACATTATATTTTGTTATATATGATTAATAGCAAGCTTCTTTTCTATGTAAATAAATTAGATCTTTATTTTTTGCACAGTTGTTATCATTTGGTATTAACATTATTGGTATTGGATTGGCTAAATTCATGTATAGACAAAAGGTTGTACTCACTTATTCTTAGATAGAACCAAGTGAATAAGTGAGGTAACAAAACCACCAAAACAAGAGAAAGACAGACAGAAATACCGACAGAAAAACAGACAGACAGAAATACCAACAGAAAGACAGACAGACAGACAGACAAACAGAAATACCGACAGAAAGACAGACAGAAATACCGACAGAAAGACAGACAAAAAAACAGACAGACAGACAGACAGACAGACAGACAGACAGACAGACAGACAGACAGACACAAAGGCCCTGATTTACTAAGAATTGAGTCTACCAGCAGATGCTGAACATTCAGGCAGACTCAATTCGAACAATCTAGACCTGTCAGTCTTCTGAAAGACGTCTAGCAAACTCATTGAAAAGCGTCTACTTGTAGACTCTTTCCTGTTAGTAAATGTGGAATTGTGTCTGGCACATATTTAGATGCAAATATGTTCATTAGGTGGCGCACAACCACAGGCTTTGTTGGCGTTTTTCTGTTTGCATATGAGAATACTTATAATTTAAAGTAAAAGTACACCTATATATATATTTTTTTGGTTCCTGTTTCTCCAAAATGATCAGACAACTAATGCATTTCCTAATGAATGTCATACATTCTATTTTCAAATGTCAAACATTTTCACACTTATATCTCAAATAATTGGGAATGTCTAGTTCTAATTTCCCAATATAATGATATATCTTCCTTCTCTTTAATCATGTAACTATTCTCTGTTAAAGTAATGGTGCAGCGCTATAAATGCATGTATCAATCATAAACACATGTAAAATCAAAAACGTCCAAATAAGTACCACATGTGCCATTCATAGGCACTCTCTGAGTTGGTACTCTCACACGAAGGACATTCAGGAATGATTATATGAACTTTTTTAGCATCATTTACCAGTTTACATAATTATTGCACTTATTTGCACTTTTTTTATTTTACATACGTTTATGATTGATAACATGCATTTATAGCGCTACACTATTACTGTAACATAATTCTATTCTGGGACTGTTGCCAATACAGTCCCAGAATAGCAGTGCTAGCTGCTACCTACATATACCTAGATTTATATTTATCTTGTGTAATACCATTTTAGTAGTCTATATAATTTTACCAGCGCACGCTTTATCATTATTTTTAAACAATGTAACTATTCTACATTGCAGCTCATACTCTGTCTCCCTCAGTGGCTTAGTGGTTAGAACTCAGAACTTACAGCACATGGGTAATGGGTTCTAATCCCAGTCATAGCTGCACCTGTCTGCATCTCAGTTTGCATGCTTTCTCTGCATGGGTGTGTTTCTGCAAACACTCCAAAGACATGCTGTTAGGTTAACTGGGCCTGGTATATGTCTGAGTTTCTGGTCTTATGCAGGCCATAAATGGGTCAAAAACCAGCTGTTTTTTTAAACGAAAAATCGATTGTTCAATAAAAAAATTGGCCGATTTTCATCCTGTCTACTGCCGGCATTTTTACTTAAGTCCCTTGCAGAGAGTTCCACTATTATATTTTACATGAAAAGTCTTGCGGTTGCAACAATGTATCCATTTGTATCCATTTTGGATACAGATGTTTTTATTCGGATACAAATAGATACATTGTTGCAACCGCAAGACTTTTCATGTAAAATATAATAGCAGACTGGAATTCTTCTTCTTCTTCTTTTTCTGCTTCTTTTTCTACTTCTTGCATGACACGGCTCATGCGCATATTTTTATCGGTAAAACGATCGGCCGATTTGCCCATCATTGCCGGGAAAATCAGGCGATAGTCAAAATCGTTCGCGTCCTGTTCTTCTGACAAGTTTGAAACTTTCAATTTTCCTTCTGTTTATATTTCATTACAACTTTATCTTCTCTAAGGCTACATTCACAATAGCTTTGTCAGCAGGCGTCAGACAGGCTGACAATATTCGTGCACCCATATTCTTTCAAATTATGACCTGCAGCAAATGCCTATGAAAATTCTGCACATGGCAGCACACAGTGCTGTTCACACTGAAGCGTTAGCATTGCGTCACGGCAAAACTGGTGCTTCGTGTTGAGTCAGGAGGAGTTGAAGCCTCCCATTCAAGTCTATAGTGCCGCTCCTCAAATGCCTGGCAGACGTTTGTGGTGTGGTTGCGAGGCATTTTCGGAGCGTTAATACCATTTAACTTCATTACAGGCATTTGTGGTGCAGTTTTAACGCTTGGTAAATGCTTATCACATGCCTCAAAACCGCACATAGGACGTTTCGGGAGCATTTGAGGAGCTTTAAAAACGCTTCCCAAACACCTGTCAAACACTGTAGGGCCATTTGGCAAGAGTTGGAAATAAAGTCAAGTGTGAACGACCGCTTAAACCTCTCTCCTTATACAACTTGACCTCCTCCCCCACCATCACCTGTTCCATCTGCCAATCTATGTATCCCCGCCACACTCTTTTTATTTAACTATTTATTTACTGATCAAGTTAATGTGTCTCATTTCCTATCACCCACAGCTCAGATCTCGCATTATTATCGGATTCCTGATTGTATCTCACCACTAATCTGATTGAATTCACAATTCTTGCTCAGTCCCGTTCCCTGACCTATAATAACCTTTAGGGCCAGTTCACACTACATGTATTTCAGTTGCTTTTTTTGCATCCAAAATGCACAGAAAGAAGGTTATATGGTTGTCAATGTCATAGTTCACATCAGCGCTTGCAGTTCCAGTGCGTTGCAGGTGCTGTCAAAAAAGGCGAACAGGCTGCATTGTTTATGCATAGAACTGTACTGGAATGGGGTAAAACTCCCTAGAACACACTAAAACGCACATATCCCTAATTAAATTTAAGAAAAAGAGAGGGGAAAAAAATTAACTGGAATGCATGCCAAAATGCATTGGAACACGTCAAAAACACATCCAAAATGTACTGGAACACGCTATACATGCATCGAAAAAGTGCTTGTAAAAACATCTGGGACACATCTGGGACACATCTAGACTGTGTTTCTATAGTGTGAACTGACCCTTAGGACTTGTTCACACCATTTGTGGTGCAGAAACGCATGCAGGAGCATGTTTTTTCCAGCACAGCAAAGAAATGCAATGCCCTTTGCAGATGTGCGCACGTACCATGGTGAAAACTTAATTGCACCTCCACATGTCTAGTAAACACAGAGGCATTCACCAAAACGCATGGCACCACACTACTGTGAAGGTAGGTGCAACACACTTTTAAAATAATATTCCTGCAGTATATTTGCATGTTCCCACACGTTAGGCAGCCCATTAAAATTAATGAGCTGAGGAAAAAAAAAGTAAAAAATTCCCCATTCACACAAGTCCTCTGGCCTGTACAGCATGAATGAGGGGGTTGTTCATGTGGCTGGAGACACCTGTTACACTATGGGGACACAGCAGCTGTATGAACACAGGTTTTAATCTGACAGGTGTGAAGGCGTGGGGAAGTGGCCCTGAATGCTCACTTTCTGTGTTCAGGACTGTACACCTGCACCCATATTCTTGTCAAATTATGACCTGCAGCATTTTCATAGTGTAACATAGGTTACCTGCAAACGGCGATAGCCACAAAAACAAACCACTGTTTCCCACTCTACAGGCCACAGCACCCATGTGAATGAGCCCCAAGACCTCAATTACACACACAGCTTTATTTATGAACTCAGTACAGTTTTAGCATTTAGATTTCACAGGAATTTGGTTGGGATTATGTCCATTAATAATGTCTTTAGTGTATTTTTACCATAAATATAATTTGGATATTTTCTCTGGCGGTGGAGGGCTGTCAGGTATGCTGTACGGGGCCCTGTGATATCTAACAGTGGCCCTGGGTGTATGCTTGTGTCTGTGCCACCTTTTATAGTTAGGAAGAACCTTGAACGTCTGCTATATACCGCAATGGATCTAGGAATTGGACATGTTTGCAACTGAAAATACAATTATTAGTAATGTTTCCCCAGCATATGAGGATCAGCTCCTCGGTGGAGAACAGCGATCTCGCCATGTCCAGATGTGGTCTGGAATTCCCCAAAAGAACAATTCACAAAACTAAAAAATAGACCACTAAACCCTCCTAACTACACTCCCATCCACTAACACTCCCCACTACCACTTCCGGGTGTGTGCAAACGGCCTTCCCCAAATGTCATGACGTATATCCGGTATGACAGCTGCTCTAGCACCTCCTCCAACAGCCATTTTGGTGTTGATTTGTGCACCATAGCAATTTTACATGCGGCTCCATCGTGTATATGACATTTGCAAATATATGTTTGCAGTTCTATTGTGGATTTGGCCTTGGTGAATGTATGCTTGCAGCTATACTGTGTATATGACATTGAGGAATATATATTTGCTGGTAAAGGCCCAAAGTCAACATAAATTGGGGGCCCAATTTATTACTGTTAAGAGGATTGTAGAAAAATAGCTAGCTGCACATTGAACACGACCTATTCATTGGTACATAACATGGTCTTGTGGTGCAATAGGGGGCTTTTGGTTTGTTTGGAAATACTTGCATATGTGCACTCTAACAAGGAAGATTTGGGCATATTATATAGCTAGCAAAAATAAGTGTTAAGGGGTGCTAGTACATTTATTTATGGTACTTATATAGCGCTGTCAATTTACGCAGAGCTTTACATATATATGTTGTAAATTCACATCAGTCCCTAACCCTCAAGGGGTGTACAATCTAAAGGTCCCTAACTTACATTCATACATATACTAGGGCCAGTTTTGATAGGATCCAATTAACCTTACCAGCATGTCTTTAGAGTGTGGGAGGAAAACCACACAGGCACAGGGAGAACATGCAAACTCCAGGCAGGAGGTGCCATGGCTGGGATTTGAACCAACAACCCCAGTACTGCCAGGCGGAAGTACTAACCATTTAGCCACTGTGCTACATTCAACTAGAACATGAAACAATCCCCCCCCCCCCCAAAGAAATAAATAGTCCAATAGACAGCAACAAGTAGGTACATTCAATTTCTTGGTTAAAAAAAAAAAAAACAGGATTGATGTTGCTAAAATAGAATGGTCCTGCTCATAAGAGCTTACAATCTAAAAGATTATACTTCTAATGAACTGTGCTTTCACAGGTTACAGCAGGAAACAAACAGTTCATATAAATCACATATTAGGCTTATCTATCCACAAAACAAGCTGCAGATCAATACAAAAATACATACGTGCCAAAATAAAAACACCTCCCACCTCCCTAAATACCCCACACATACATTTCTCACCATGTTTGTCTGAAAACTGCATTTCAGTCTAAATAAAGCAAACTTGGAAGAGCAGAGCAATTTGCATGTGTTAGGATTACAATGCAAAGATAATAAACACACAATCATTGTACAATAACACACAAACACACCCTAGAAGGAAGAACATGCAAAACATTTACAGCCCACATCAAAACACAGCGTGAGTGTGGCCTGGGGCAATTCACCACGATATCTCTTCCTCCCCCAAACCACCACAGACAAGGACTTGCAGAAATAATGTGGCCTGTACAAGGCAAAAATCAGCCACTACTGCATCTCTGGGCCACACCCACCACTGTCATTCATTTGGTCTGAGAAAGTGTTTGCACCTGATTAATTCTCTTCCCACCTGCGTTAACCCTTGGTATACAGGCCCCACAAATCAGAGTCAGAAAGAAAACCACAGTGAAGTGTACCTGTGCAGCATACAACAGAACATTGAACAGGGTTATATTGGCAATATTTCATGGCCCTATGGGCACAATTCACTCCAAATTATCACATGAGTTAAGGCAGTCACATGACCACATCTCGCATGCAATACTGAAAATGTCTTCACTTTTGCTAGTAAATCGGAAAACACTCAGGAAATCAAACATAAAAAGGCCTTACACCCCGGTCACATCAAAGCCGATTTAAAAATTGTGCGATGTAAAGTGAAGATGCCGATTTCCTTGTGATTTGCATCTGACACAGATATCTATGCTATCGCCACAAAAGTAGTACATGTACTACTTTAGAAATCAGTGTCGGAAACGCACCCATGTGACCGCTCTAATAGCAGACAATAGGGTGTGACTTGGCATACGATTTGCAAGTCGCATGTCATGCAAATCACATGCCAAGTCGCACTCAATGTGACCGCTATTAGAGCGTTCATATTGGTGTGGTTCAAACTTGGTTGGAGCCGCAACAATTTCTAAAGTAATGAATACACTACTTTTCATGCGTTTTGCAGAGAGATCTGTGTAAGATGTCTTGCAAATTGCACTTTAAATCAGCATGTCCCCCGACTTTGAAATCATGTGACTTCACTGTAAGTCACATGATGTGACTGTAGTGTAAATAACACCACTTATAAATCTGCTTTAATGTGACCGGGGTAGCCCCCAGTAACATTGTTTGCAATTTGGCATGCAATCGGCATGACAGGCGACTTGCAAATCGTAGACCAAGTCGCACCCTATTGTCCTCTGTAGGCTCTGTTCACATCCAACTGAATTGTGAACTCGTGCAACTTCACTGTAAGTTGGGCAATTGCCACATCGGATTAGATGTGACAGAGTTAATAGCCCCCAGTAACATTGTGTGCAATTTGCCATGCAAATGGCATGTTGCTGGCCATGCCAATCGCATGACAAGTCGCATACAGGGTGTACAATTTCAGGTGCGATTTGTGAATTGACATCGTACTTGATATCGGATATAATGAATGTGAATGTGAGTGTATTAACATACGCTATTTGTTTGTTGAACTTACGATTTCAAAGGTAGTTCTTGTTGAACTTTTGGGCCATTTAGTAGCAATTTCACATCTAGACTCCAATAGAAATTAGAATGCTAAACACAATTGAAATCACGACTAGTTTGAAAATCTCTAGAAAACACAGTGAAATTGGCAACTTAAAGCGCAATTTTCAATTGCATATAGTGTGAACGAAGCAGGTAAATCAACAAAGGAAATAAATCTTTGAAGGCATGTGGTACCTGCCTGCTCGGATAAGGGTCTGCTATGCATTTGGGGGAAAAATCCACGCCAGTATTTGTAACAATTTTGATGTGTGGATTCCCCACCCAAGCCTTTTCTCTCTCTCTCACTCTTCAGTATGTCTCTCTTTATCACTCTTCAGTATGTATCTCTCGCTCACTCTTCTGTATGTCTCTCTTTATCACTCTTCAGTATGTATCTCTCACTCTTCTGTATGTCTCTCTTTATCACTCTTCAGTATGTATCTCTTGCTCACTCTTCTCTCTCTCAGCTCTTTGTTTGACAAATCCTTCACAAAAGGGGGTGGAGTGTAAACCAGCATTATCAAATCTATTAGTAGTCCAGGCCCTTATTTCATCCCATTATATGCATTCACATTAGGTGCAGCTTTGAAGATGTTTCAACAGACAAGGCCTCATTCTAATTCACATTCTAGGGATCATTTAGACAGAAAGCAAAGATGTTGCCAGAACATCTATTTGAAGACAGCCACACAGGGAGATCATGCTAATTTCTTGCCATGGTTGGGATTCAAACCGACAACCCTAGAGCTGTGAGGCAGCAGTGCTAACCACTAATCCACAGAGCTGCAATACTAATCCACCCTGTATTTCTGTGCTGTGAATCAACCCTAAGTTGATGGGCAAGGCCAGTGTAACTAGCCAACTAGCACAAATGTTGTGCTATGTTGCCAATTTTGATGTATGTTGGTTCTATGTATCCCAATACAAAGGATTGCAATAAAAAAAATGAAAAATTTCTTCATTTTAATTAACTAAAAGTCAACCTTGTTACCTTTAAGGAAAAAAACTCAAACAAAACTTTCTCTTTGAGCCGGGGGAAGTGACAGCTGAATTTCTGAGCTATAGTGAAGACCAAAAAAGCCAGAATTACATTTAAAAACAAGCACCATAATAAAAAAAAAAAACAGCGTGGGTCCTCCCTCCCATCCATTCGGGTCTGGTATGGATATTAAGGGGTAACTCCACGCCGAAATTTAAAAAAAAACAGTGTGGGGTTCCCCCCAAATTCCATACCATATCAGAGCATGCAGCCCGGCAGGTCAGGAAAGAGTGGGACGAGCAAGCACCCCCCCGGTCCATACCAGGCCACATGCCCTCAACATGGGGGGGTGCTTTGGGGCAGGGGGGCTCCCCCCCAAGCACCTTGTCCCCATGTTGTTGGGGACAAGGGAGTCTTTCCCACAACCCTGGACGGTGGTTGTGGGGGTCTGCGGGCAGGGGGCTTATCAGAATCTGGAAGCCCCCTTTAACAAGTAACGCGTAACTCTGTCATGGAAATTTTCTATTACAGGTTGTTCTTTAAATTTGTCATATATTCGTGTTATTCATATGTCTCTCGTGTGGCTTAATTAAAGCTCTGAAGGCTGCAATTAGGCCATGCGCATTTACAATGTATATATTACAGTACTCAGCTCGGTAATGGATGAGATGGCAGATCTGCGCTTATAGACCGGCGTGTATGCCACCATGGCATTCGATGCGAATGCCACCGGCCTGTATCCACATATCAGCAGCATAGTACCACATGAACTTCGTATGGCCAGGCGCCGGGCAGTGCGAACTCCGCGTGTAGGCTCATGTATATTTCTACAAGCCGCTACCGACCTGAACTGTATCTGGATGGATGTGTTTTAATAAAGATCGTATTGGGCCCATTCAGATACAGACTGGCACTGTTTAATCTAAGGGATGCTTGTACAGACAATGTACATACTGCTGGGAGCTGATAGCATGTAAATAATGGGAAACCCGCTCTCCAAAGAGAGCTTACGGGGGAGGGCAGGAAAAACTGGTTTAACTGGTTTTAGTAAGAGGGAATTTTACACTCCGAGCAGGATGGACATTCTCGTGTATGGACACTCCCTATACATTGTTCTGTGGGAGGGGATTGACTTCGCCCCTGTGCGGAGGGGGGGGGGGTGTTTTTGTAAGATAATAAAACAAAAGTCTGGTGTTAGACCCAGACAGAGTGGATTCAAACTCTAACCTGGGAGTATCATCTGATGATTCCTGGATCACAGGAGCTCCATTTTACCCACATCTCATAAGAGCTAAACCATTGCACACCAGTTGGAGACGCAGGAATCGTGGACTTAAGCTGCAGTCGTGGTAAGCAAAGTTTGCACAGCTTTATGGGAGATTGCTGCGCATCCAACTGCGGGTACTCACGGTAAGGAGAAATTCGTTGAAAGCGAATTTCCAAGACATTTTGGATTCTAACGCGAATTCTGCGATAGCTAACCAAGTACGAGGGGGGAATGAGCTATCATCAGCTATCATGAACTAGCAAAAAGTATGCCAGCACATTTCAGGTCTCTCTACCGTTAAGAGGATCGCTTTTTGCACGTTCGTGTGGCTAATTTCGCTCTCTGTTAGCTAACGTGAATTCCGTTTAGCAAGGATAGGTCCTTGCTAAACGGACTAGGGTCATCCTAAAATTTTGATTTGTGGGTGAAAGACAAGGGTTTTTCTCTGCTAAAATTGGCTGGATTTGGTCAAGTTTAAAAATCTTTCAACCAAAAAAATTAAACGGGTATATGTTTTAGCGGTTTAAAAGTTCTGGCATAGTTTAGGTAAGTATTTGCGGGTTGTAGGTACTGTGGTAATTGCTTTACCTCCCTCCAGGTGAGGTAATTATTACAGTGCTGAAAGGTTTAGATTAATCGTTAACTGTTGTAAGACCTTTGTGTGCATATGCAGTCTGTGCAGTGTTTTGTCGGTACTACTGCTCCCAGCAAGCATACAGCAGTGGGTCTTTTCTGTTACATGCGCATGTTAGTGTGATATGTCGGTTTTTCTATGTCTGTTCTGTGATTGTGCCAAATTGTGTTGTATGTGTACTGTATATTGTTGTGTAATTGTCCAGTGTATGCTTTGTCCAAAAGTCTGTTTTATGTAAGAGGTTAGAGGCAATTTTGAGGCTAGAGTCGCAAGGGTTTTCTTTGTTGGTGGCCATTTTGGTGACTAGCACATGTGTCTTCGTTGGTAGCCATTTTGTGACTGCCATGTGTTTCTTTGTTGGCGGCCATCTTGTGGTTAGCACGTGTCTTCGTTAGTGGCCATTTTGTGACTGCCATGTGTTTCTTTGTTGGCGTCCATCTTGTGGTTAGCACATGTGTCTTCGTTGGCAGCCACTTTGTGACTGCCATGTGTTTCTTTGTTGGCGGCTATCTTGTGGTTAGCACATGTGTCTTCATTAGTGGCCATTTTGTGACTGCCATGTGTTTCTCCGCCATTTTGTTTTTTAATCACTCGTGAACGCCGTTTTGCGAGTTTCGCTTTGAGTTTCAGCAATCTCTATGCAATGTGTATGCAGTTTTCTATATGCATTTACCCCACATTGTGTTTTAATCCAAATTTTTACAGTTTTGCATTTTATTATTATTATTCCATCGTTGTTATTTCCTTTTGGTTCAAGGGGGGGTCACATCTAGCTCTGGGTACGCTACCGCCTTTAATCAAAAGCTTGGTTTAAGTTGTTTGCTTTTAGCTTTAAATTTGCGTATTGCCAGCCAATTTAAAGTGTGTTAAGCGAATTTTTCCCTCACGTGTTCCACATTTAGTGAGCGCGGTGAAGTTTGGGTTTTTGCGCATAGATTTCTTGTATAGTGATTGTGTTTTTCTTGTTAAAAGTAGTTCCTTTTTGTAAAGCGGGTTTGTTTAAAGCTGCTGCGTTGCGTGTTTCGTGTCGAGCAGTCTTTTTGTGTAAATGGTTTTAGGCGGTTGCAGTGAAGATCGCGTGCGTAGCGCAGATCGTTTAGCGGCGCTGGTAGGAGCGATTTTCGTGTCGGCAACCGGGGTTATTTTTGGCGCAGTTTTTCGGTTTACCTCTGTGTAATTGTTTTACTGCAAAACGTCCCGTATTTTTTATAAGGCTTCACTTTGTCCTTTTTAACGTTTTTTCTGGTTGAAAAGGGGTTTTTCTGTGTGTATTAGGAAAGTTTTTTCTTTACACGATTTTCCTAAAGGTCAGTTAGCAGGTTTCCGGGCAACCAGTGACCCATAAGTAACATCAAAGAACCCCTCCTTTTGTTTTGACTTGTGTTAGCTACTGTGGGCAAGGAGAGAAAAGCCACTTTCATCATTGTGCAGTGTGGCCTGCCAAACACAGTGGATGATGAGAACCACATAAATTGCGCTATGCGAGTGGGTGGTCCAGGGAAGTGTAACGCTTAGCCTGGTTACCACAAAAACTTCGGGTGGTCAGGGTCACATAAATTGCGCTGTGGGAGGTGTGCTCTCAGTCTGGCCGCCACTTGATGCGCTTCGGGTGATCGATAAGAATCACATAAATTACGCTGTGCTGGGAAAGTGGTGGAATCAGGCCTCTCGGTAGGCTCCAAGGGGTAAACAGGTACCCGGACGCGGGATATATACCAGTGACTAGTCACGATGGGCAGTAGTCAGTCCATGAAGAGAGAGGGGGAACCAGCCCTCTTCAGGGTGAGGACAGCCGCACAGCTGATGAGGGTGAGTTTGGGGGGAAGTCTACAGAACCCCTCAAAAGATGGAATAAATGGTCAAAGGGTACCAGATGGGAAATTCCCCAGGAAGGTATATTTGACGCATGGAGGTGGGAAAAATTCATCTCTGAATTTGAACCAAGGATGCAGGCGTCAGAACTAGAGATCGCACAGCTATGGCTTCACAGGCCAATCCAATTAGGGAAGCAGGGCATACAGAAACTGGTGTCTGTCTGGAAGAACCAGGTGATGTACACCTGGCCTCCAGAGGTAATAAAACAGGAGGATCTGGTGTCAGAGGTGGAGGAAGCTCTTTCAGGGCTGACTCTACTAAGGCAGGCAGTGTCAGGATCTGCTAGGGTACCCGAACAACCAACAGTGGCTGAGATAAGTATAACTGCACCCGTCTCTTCTGCTAGTGATGTCACTCTTGACGTACCTTCCATGTCTTCTGTATCTATGCCTCAGCCTCTACCTCTACCTCTCCCTTCTCCATGCTTCACCCCAGCTCCTTCTGTTTCCAACTACGAAGTCTTCTCAACAGCCGATTTGCAGACTATCTGCGAATCAAGGGGTATGACACCCGGTTAAGAAACAGGGCGGATTGCATCAAAGCGCTACGAGCCGCTGATCAGACCCCTGCCCCCCAGCTATACCCTGATCTGAGGGACCTCAAACCTGAAGGTGCAGTAAGCGAGGTGGTTAATCTAAGCCCACCGATGAAACCAGGCCACCCTTGCACTCTTCCCGGACCAAGGCCTATCCAGTCAGGGTGCAGCAATTTGAAGGTACTCCCAATGCACAGGGGGAGCGGACCTTAGGGGAACGGGTAGTTTGGCATGTCCCCTTCACCCCGGCAGAGATCCGCACTATTCTGGCTGAGCTCCCAGACTATCGGGTCAATCCGAGAGGATTTGCTCGAATGTTTGGACAAAACCAGTTCAGCTATGGTATGAGCGGGTCGGATTGTGTGCAGATCCTGCAGGCAAAGGTGGGCATGGAAGTGGCCAGTGCAGTGTTTGCAGGGTGCTCTATAACCACTCATGAGGAGATGACTGCAGGGGGCAAAGAGTTTTGTGCACAGCTAAAAGCAAAGCTTCCAGAAATGTATGGTGCTACCTCTACTACGGACATGCACTCAGGGTCCTAATGAGGAAAGCGCCTGCTTCTGGCGCCGTCTCAAGCAGACGGCACTGGATGCGGATCTGGAAGTTGGACCTGATGCTCCAACTGAAGGGGTAAAGATGACCGCGATGCACATTCTGTTGCGGGCCAAATTTTTGGAAGGCATCAATACTAAAATTCGGGAAAGGCTGGTTCTGGCCCGACCTGAATATAATGAGATGTCTATCCCTGCTATCCTTTCCACTCTTGCGGCAATAGAGAGGGAAATGGATAGGAGTAAACAGGACAAGGCCAAAGTTCTTGTGTCCCAGACCCCACACGAAAAACCAAGGGATCTGGGTCACGGGAAGGATAGGCCCCATCCCAGGTGTTTTCAGTGCCACCAAACGGGGCACATGAGGAGGAGCTGTCCCCAATTACCTAAAGGTCGGTGGCAGTTCATTCCTGATGAGTCCTCCGCCCCTGTCACCACCATGGTAAGTAACTCCTATGAATCCTCATAGGAAGTTGGCAAATCGGTGTCGGCCCAGGTCAATCTTTTTCTCGAGGAATTAAAATATCCCCTCCCTTGCCTCATCGACACCGGTGCAGCCGGAACGGTCTTGCGAAGACAGGACATCCAAGGCAAGGTACCCCTCTCAGGGGAAAGACCAAATACAAGGTAGCTCTCCTAACCCCTACTAACCTCACTATCAAACGATGCACTATTCTTAACCCAGCTTCTCTTCTTCTTATGTTGGCAGATGAGAAGGGGGGGGGGGACAGCAATGACAGTGCTAAATCTTGCAACCTGACTAACAATACTAACACCTCTTCTGCTAACATGTCTTCTTTTTCCACTACTAACCTCTTTTTCAAAGGACACGACTGCATTTCTTTGACGGAACTGGAGTCAGCGGCGATCAGCCCGGTGAAGGAAGCGCCACTACTGGAAGCAAAAAATCTTTTTGTCGATGGGTCCAGGTACTACACCCAAGACGGTAAGCCACACACTGGTTATGCAGTCACGACGGAAAGTGACGTTGTGGAAAAGGGCTCTTTGAACGCACATATGTCAGCTCAGGAAGCTGAGCTGTGGGCACTGGCCAGGGCATGTGAGTTGCATGAAGGTCAGAGGATTAATGTTTATACGGATTCAAGGTATGCGTTTGGTATTGCACATGACTTTGGTCCCATCTGGAAAGCGAGGGGATTTCCCACAAGTTCAGGTAAACGGGTGAAGCATGCAGAACTGATTGACAGGTTGTTCATTGCTTTCAGCCTGCCATGGGAAATAGCTGTTCTTAGGCTCAAACTACTGAGACTAGTGTGGAGGCATGTGGAAACGCTTTGGCAGATCAGTCCGCAAAGGCCGGTGCACTGGTTCAGGAAAGGGGGGTTCTGATGCTGGCCATTCCTTTAGAGGTTTCATTAGATGAGTTTAAAAAGCTGCAATCACAGGCGGGTTTGCAGGAGAAGGCTAGATGGACAGCAGCAGGAGCCTCCCAAGGGTCGAATGACATTTGGTGCCTGAACAAAAGATGGTGTTTGCCAAAGTCCCTTTTCCCCATGATGGCCCACTTGGCTCATTACCCTGGGCACCAATCTAAGACGGCTATGTGTGCATTGGTAGACGAGCATTGAGTTGCGCCTGGGTTCAGTACTGCTGCAGCTACATTTGCAGCTTCTTGCCTAGTTTGTGCCCTACACAACCCTGGCAGAACGGTAGTAATGCCCCAAAGGCACTCACCAAAACCTGAGCGCCCCTTCCAACGCATCCAGATCGATTACATCTCGTTACGAAAGAGTGGGCCGTACGAATATGCCTTGGTCTGTGTAGATATGTTTTCAGGCTGGCCTGAGGCGTGGCCCGTTACGTGTGCCAAAGCTAGTACCACGGCGAAGAAAATCCTGTCTGAGGTTGGGTGCCGCTGGGGTCTACCTGAAACCATCGAGTGCGATAGGGGGTCACACTTCATTGGACAGATCTTTGCAGAGGTATGTAAAGCCCTTCACATCAACCAAGGGCTACACACCCCGTATCACCGCGAGAGTAGCGGTAAGGTTGAACGTCTCAATGGAATCCTTAAAAACAGGATCTCCAAAATCATGGCTGATACCCAAAAACCTTGGCCTGAGTGTCTCCCCATTGCCCTCTATTCCATCCGGAATGCCCCTCGGCAACCACATGGGCTGCCACCCTACGAGGTGTTGTTTGGGGGACCTCCCAAAACAGGGTTGTACTTTCCTCAACAGTTCTCGTCTTTGCATTCACAGCTTACAGGTTACATGCAATCTCTGCAACGGGAGCTGCAGAAGATACACCATCGGGTTCGTGAATTGCTCCCGGATCCAAATGCAATAACGGGTGTTCTTTCTATTGAGCCAGGTGATTGGGTCGTCCTAAAGAAACATCAAAGAACCGGACTCGAGCCACGATTCACCGGACCATACCAAGTCCAACTGACGACACCTACCTCACTCAAGCTCGAGGGACGAGACAACTGGGTGCACGCAAGCCACTGCAAGAAGCTTTTCAGCTACACCAGAGAATGAGGGGTGTCATTTTCCTTTTTCTTTGTATGTCTTACATGTGTGTGAACGGAAGAAAAGACGGCAGATACCCCAACCTTTTATTTAAAATGCATCTGCGATTAGCCAGAACTGCCAACAAAACCAACTGTTGGGTATGCTCTAAGCCCCCACCCAGTCATCACATGTCCGCAATGGCCGCTGTTCATGCCCTATATGACATCTGTGTCGGCCTGAAAAAGCAAGGGACCCCTGGTCAGCCCCCATGTAGACATTTGTCTGTAGAACTTAATGACACATTTTTTAGCAGGTAACATCAGTTTCAGTACCAATATTAGCTCTAGCTCCTGTAGGCCCTCGTCAGTCCATTATGGGTAACTGGGCAGCTAGGTAGCCCTCAGGTGTGCTTTAACATCAGCTTTGGCACAGGTAACAAGTTTGTTGGGTCTACCACCTGTGAGGGAGGTATAACTGTCAATCTGACTAACCAGACTTCCCTTCTGAGTAACCACACTGACCGACCAGACCACGTTTGTTGGAAGGACAGATGTGATGTGCAGACTGAGGGAGCAATCCCCCAGTCTGTGCAACTGTTACGCAGTGCCAGAGGCCGAACGAAGAACTCCTCCTGCTCTACAACTCCATACTATTTTCTGTGTGGTTTGGCAGCCTATAGAACATTTCCCCAGAACACGAAAGGTTCGTGTGCCCTCATAAAGCTAGTCCGCAGGGACTACATCCTATGTAGTGATGGATCATGAAGAGTTGATGGTCCACAAGAAGGTAGGGATGGCAGGGAGAGTTCGCAGGGAGCTGTTCTCTGAGGGCGACCAGGCATGGGCTTGGTTCCCCTCATGGACAGGTTGGGGAATAGAACTTATGAAGCGCCGGAACAATTTTTCTGTCATCGTGGATAGCATGTTTAACGAGACCATAGAGGCTGTCAGAGAAATTGCCCAAGAACAACGGCAGATGGGAATTTTAGCACTTCAGGAGAAGATGGCCCTTTTAGCCGCCAAAGGGGGGTTCTGTGAGTTCATCGGTGAGGATTGTTGTACCTGGATAGAAGACACCGATGACAAGGTCCAGGCCCATATGGACAAAGTTAGTGAACTACAGGGAAAAGCTAGAGCTATAGCTAGTGAGGGTTGGAATCCGTTCAAGGGTTTGGGAGGATTGGAAGATTTCCTGCTCTCCATCGGATCTTGGTTGAAGGAAGTGGGAGTGTATGTCCTGATGCTTCTCTTTTTCCTTTGCCTCTTGTATGCCGCAGTGAGATGTTCCTGTTGCCTCATCAACCGTGTATGCCAAGCTCGGGCAGATGACCACATCTCCATGCCCGCTCCTGGGATCCCACTCCAACCACTGATCGGAGGAAGACCTCACCAACCAGCCACCTTTTCTGCAGGTTACGTCCTGGCTTCCCTCTAATTTATCTCCCTGAAGACCATGTTCTCCAAGACCTCCAAGCAAGCTTCAAGCCTCATCGTTGTTTGTGTATAAAGCTGCAAGATTTGTTTGTTCCGCTTTTTTTTGGAAAACCGTCTGGGTCGAGACCAGCCTTGTATGGCCACATTTGCAGGGGCAATTTGAGAATCTGCTGCTGGATCTCCCCGGACCACCGTGGGATCACAAGCCTTGTTTAGACCACAAGTCTGGTTCCATTTGCCGGAACAGTTTGAAAAAGTTCTGTTTGTGGTTTTTGCAAGAGCCTTCCTGTAATGAAGGCTCCAACGCTCTTGAGGATCATTGCTTCAATCAAGCCTGTTTGCGGCGAGTCTGCGTCGGATCTTGTTGTTTCAGGTACCCCGTGGAGCTTTATTCTCAGGGACAACTACAACTACAACTAAGACCAACTCTTTAAGGTTTTGAGACTACACCCATCAAGCTGAAGAAGATCAAGAAGGGACACGAGGAGAATATGATAAAACAGGAGGGAATGTCATGGAAATTTTCTATTAAAGGTTGTCCTTTAAATGTGTCATATATTAGTGTTATTCATATGTCTCTCGCGTGGCTTAATTAAAGCTCTGAAGGCTGCAATTAGGCCATATATTACAGTACTCAGCTCGGTAATGGATGAGATGGCAGATCTGCGCTTATAGACCGGCGTGTATGCCACCACGGCATTCGACGCGACTGCCGCCGGCGGTAGGCCGCGGGCCTGTATCCACATATCAGCAGCATAGTACCACATGGACTTCGTATGGCCAGGCGCCGGGCAGTGCGAACTCCGCGTGTAGGCTCATGTATATCTCTACAAGCCGCTACCGACCTGAACTGTATCTGGATGGATGTGTTTTAATAAAGATCGTATCGGGCCCATTCAGATACAGACTGGCACTGTTTAATCTAAGGGATGCTTGTACAGACAATGTACATACTGCTGGGAGCTGATAGCATGTAAATAATGGGAAACCTGCTCTCCAAAGAGAGCTTACGGGGGAGGACAGGAAAAACTGGTTTAACTGGTTTTAGTAAGAGGGAATTTTACACTCCGAGCAGGATGGACATTCTCGTGTATGGACACTCCCTATACATTGTTCTGTGGGAGGGGATTGACTTGGCCCCTGTGCGGGGGTGTGTGTGTTTTTGTAAGATAATAAAACAAGAGTCTGGTGTTAGACCCAGACAGAGTGGATTCAAACTCCAACCTGGGAGTATCGTCTGATGATTCCTGGATCACGGGAGCTCCATTTTCCCCACATCTCAAAAGAGCTAAACCTCTGCACACCAGTTGGAGGAGCAGGAATCATGGAGTTAAGCTGCAGTCGCGGTAAGCGAAGTTCGCACAGCTTTATGGGGGATTGCTGCGCATCCAACTGCGGGTACTCACGGTAAGGAGAAATTCGTTGAAAGCGAATTTCCAAGACAATGCATAGGGGAGGGGCTACGACGTCACAGACCATTCGGGGATGGTGAGTATACACAGAGCACGCTTTAATCGGCTATTGATTTTAACAAAGCGATTTTAAATTATATTGAATGTGAGTGCATTTGGGAACATAATAAAGTAATTTAACCTTAAAAGGATAAGGCACTATTTTTGCATTTCACTGTAATACCATGTACACCAACACATTGTAGAATGTAATGCATTATACGCAGTATACATGTCCAGATATTCAAAGATTAGCCATGAAGGCCTAGCTGGTTACCTATTTAGCGACCGCAGATAGCTGAATAACGCTACACTGCATCCAGGCAGCTCTAGGAGGGCGTCATATGACATCCTGGCAGAACGCACTCTCCGTGATTGCTGTGTCCTAAGGACACAGCTGATCACGTGATGTGGTAAAAGGCCAATCACAGCAGCTTTTTACCATGTGATCAGCCATGTCCAATGACGCGCTGATCACCGGGAAATGCATTTGCCGTGTCTTGGCTGCACTTTCCTCACGCTGTCAGAATGTGTGGAAAGTACTGCCGAGAACCAGCAGTTATCAGAGCAGGGGTCAGCACCGATGATCAGTGCCCACCAGTGCCACCCAACAGTTCCGCCCACCTGTGGGCAGCAGTGCCACCCACCAGTGCTGCCTCATCAACGCACATCGGTGTTGCTAAATTACCGGTTTACCAAATGTTATAATATAAACAGACTTTTGTTCATTATGAGCTATTTTGTTGTTTATCGAGCAAAAAGTAAAACACACAGCAGCAAGTCAATACCACCCAAAGAAAGCTCTATTTGTCTGAAAAAACTGCTATAAATTTAAGATGGGTACAATGTGGCATGACCGCACAGTTGTCATTCAAAGGGTAACAGTGCAGAAAGATGAAAATTGGCCAGGACAGGAAGGGGGTATGAGTACCCAGTGGTTAATATCATTGACCCATCAATACCCAGGAGTTAATGTACAGATAAGTAGCATGTGCACCAAGTGAGATTCTGCTAGGCCCCACCCAAAAAATTGCATTACCTGTCCCTCACATGTTATAAACATATTTGCAATGGCCACACTTACTTTACATATAAGGATCATCTCCTCAGTTGAGAACTGTGCTCTCGCCATGTCCAAATGCCAATAAAGTTAGCCAAACTTAAAATAACAGAAAACCTCCAACCACTTCTCATCCACTTACACTCCCCACAACCACTTCCGGTTGCGCGCGCACGTGATGACGGACTTCCGGGAGGATAGCCGCTCGTGCACCATAGGGGACACCTGTTTGGCGCTTATTTGTTTGCGATCGCACATTTTTGTACACGATCGCGCATTTCTATGCGTGGCTATGATAGCTTTCGCGAATGTGTGTTTATTGATTTGTTTTTTTAACCTTGGCTAATACATATTTGTTGCCAAAGGCCAAAAATCAACAGTGTGGACTATTTTATTACTGTAAATCGAATTGTAGAAAACCTGTTGCTGGCTGCACAGTGAATGTGACGTATTCATTGGTACATAATATTGTGGTGCAAGCGGGTTTATTTTTTTGTTTGGTTTTGAAAAAGCCAGTTTGCACACACTTGCATATTCACACTCTTACAAGCTACATTTGAGCAGATTATATAAGTATACAAAGTAACTATTAAGGTTGGTCATATATTGAACATAAAATAAACACAAAAACATCAGTCCAACATTTATTGATCAAATATATCTTAATTTATTTTGTCAGCAGGAACAAGTAGGTACAGTCAATATCTTGGTGAATCACAAAAAGAATAGGATGTGGCGAAAATAAAACACTCCTGCTCATAAGAGCTTACAATCTAAAGATACTTCTAATGAAGTCTGCGTGCACAGGTTATAGCAGGAAACAAAGGGGAAGATGAATCAAGTAACATTTTCGTGCACATAAGATTTACTTACACAATCACTTAGTATAAAGATCCATTCACAAAAAAAGTCTACAGATCAAAATATCAAGAAAACAAGACATGTGAAAAAAACCCCTCCCACCTCTACAAATCCCCTACACATACATTTGTCAGCAGGTTTGTCAGAAAAATGCATTGGAGTCTAAATAAGCAAGCAAAATTAAAACAAGAGCAGATTTTAAACAAAACGATTGACATGTGTGAGGCTTTCAATGCAAAGAGAAAAAACACAATCATTGTGCAATAACACACAAACACACTTTACAAGGCCAAAAATATGCAAACGTTTCAAGCCCACTTCCAAACACAGCCTGAGTGGTGTCTGGGGCAATTCAGCACAAAATCTCTTCTTCCCCCAAACCACTACAAGCAAAAACCACACGGCCTAGTAACAGGCCAAATTACTCACTACTGCACGTCTTTATATAAGCTAGGTTGTATTTGGAGCACGCCAAACAAGGCCCCACACCCAGTGAAGCCACACCCACCACTGACCTTAATTTGGTCAGTGAAAGTGTTTGCACCTGATGAATCTGCTTCCTACCTGCATTAACCCTTGGTATACAGGCCACACAAATCAGAAAGATATATACAGTGAAATGTACGTGTGCAGCATACAACAGAACATTGAGCAGGGATGTGAAAGGGAATCCCAATTGGAACCTTTATTGCTACTATGGTCACAACTCCCTCCAGATTCTCACATGAGTTAAGACAGTCACATGACCACATCTTGTATGCAATACTGAAAATGACAAATCGATTTGACTAGTATGGTGAATTTCCCATCAATTGGCAAAACACTCCAGAAATCAAACATCACCAAACATTACACTCTGAGCAAAGCTGATTTACAAATCATGCGACTTACAGTAAAGTTGACCATTTCAATGCAATTTTCAAGACATCTGACACAGATCTCTATGCAAATTGCCACTAAAGTAGTACATGTACTACTTAAGAAATCAGTGTTTGAAACGCTCTAATAGCAGACAATAGGGTGCGACTTTGCAGACGATTTACAACTTGCATGTTGTGCAAATCACATGCCAAGTCCCACTCAATGTGCATGCTATTGGAGCGTTCATATTGTTGTGGTTTAAACTTGGTCGGAGCCGCAAGTAATAATAAAGTAATGAATACACTACTTTTCATGCAATTTGCTGAGAGATCGGTGTCGAATGTCTTGCAAATTGCACTTGAAATCACCATGTACCCCGACTTTGAAATCATGCAACTTCTATGCAAGTCAAACCTAAGTGGGTGCAAAGAGAAGAAACAGGGATAGCTACCACCACCGGAGATCAACAGGCAGCAACTACAGGCCTGATGTTCCTCCACGCCTCCAACCAAGCCTTTCGCCGCCATCGGTCTTTCTCAAGACCCCAAATTTTCCCAACCTCACCAAGAATGCCACACACCACCACCTGGACAGGGAGGACTTTTTTCCGAATGGAAACCTGACACCGTGCATTCCACGTGTAATAACGGACCACTAAACTAACTAGAAACAAGGTGTCTAAATCAAAACCCGAGCGGCTTTCAAATGCTCCATACACCCACTCCGCATAACACATGCAGTGGAGGAAAGAGACACCCAAAGCCCCACCCACCTCTTTGTACACTTCAACGTTAAAGGGGCACTGAAGCAAGAAGTGGTCCATACTCTCCACTTCACCCCCACACTCCACCCTCAGACAACCACGTTCATCCAGAGGGCGGCACTTCAGGTTGCCCCTTACGTAAAGCCTGCCATGGAAGCCGAGCCAGGCCTGGTCCCTCAACTTCAGGGGGATCCGCTCCAGATTTAATAAACGCAAACCCTCCCTCATGATATGGCCTGGGCAATCTTTCAGGGCCAATGGCGCATGGAAAGCGGTAGCCACAATCCTCTCACCCAGGAGTTTCCTAGGGAGGGACCTGACCTCCTCCGCCGTCACATGCCACCGCCGGAGTAACTTCAGGCACGGGGCCACGTAAGCCGGGAGCTTACCGTGCTTGACCCGCAGGCTTCTCACTGGCCCGCCACTCTCCCAACTGTTCAGAAAGGGTCCAAACCAGGCACGAAAAAGTCCTACCCATGCAGGCAGTCTCTCTGCCAACATGCTACCAAAGTTATGTTTCAAGAACATCAGAGAGAAAAAACTACCGGGTTGACCATACCTAGGCCACCCTCCCGCCTGGATGAATAAGTTACGTTCCGCTTAACAAGGTTTAGCCTATTTCCCTATAACATCTGGAAGAAACAGCTGTAAACCCTCGTATAGAGTGATTCTGGCAAGAGACAGATGTAACTGACATACAGAAATACCGGAATCAGGAAAGTCTTGATCAGGTCAACCCTTTCCCTTAAGGAGAGCCGCCACCCCTTCCAGCATCTGACCTTGACATCTGCATCAGACAACTTGGCTTCCCAGTTTAGCTTGCCATAATCGGAATGGCCAAAATTGATGCCCAAAATTTTATGCTTGGCTGAGGCACCGGGAAGGTGTCCGGGAGAGAGAAGCTCTCACCCTCTCTACCCATCCAGAGAACTTCACATTTGTCCTGGTTGACCTTGGAGCCAGACGCCTCGGCATACTGTTCCATCACTGAGACCACCTCCTGCGCCTCCTCAGACCCAGAGATGAAAACAGAAACGTCATCAGCATAAGCTACAACCTTCAGGGGCGGACTCCCAGCAGCACCCCCCGGCACCCCGCCCAACGCTCCACCATCTAGCCTCCTGACGAAGGGGTCAATGGCAAAGACGTAGAGCAAGGGGCTCAGAGGGCACCCCTGGCGCACCCCAGATCCAACCCCAAAAGGCTGCCCAACCCAGCCATTCACCAACGTGAAGCTCTCAGCCTCCCTATACAATGTTTTTAACCAGCCAATAAACCTCCCTTCCAAGCCGTACCGGTCAAGGAGACACCAGAGGTACTCATGGTTGACACGATCAAAGGCCTTTGCCTGATCCACTGCCAGCAAGAACTTTCCCCATCCTTCAGCCTTACAACGCTCCAGAGCTCCCGGACAGCTAACACCGCTGTAAAGGTACTCCTGCCCTGGAACGAGCAATGCTGCTGACGAGAAAGCAGACCCTCTGCCACTGACGACAAGCGCCAGAACAAGATCTTAGCCAGAATCTTTCTATCGACATTGAGAAGGCTAATGGGGCGCCAGTTCTCAATAACCGAAGGATCCTTACCCTTTGCCAGCAAAATCACCGCAGACTGCCTCAAAGAGGGAGGAAGGGACCCCTCACTCATACAGCAATTATACACCTCCGCTAGGTGAGGTGCCAGGCTAGATTTGAAGGTCTTAAAAAATTCAGCTGTCAACCCGTCTGGCCCAGGAGTTTTCTTAATGGTCAGACTATCAATGGTCTTAGTCACCTGCGGTAATTTCTCCTGTCAAACTTGTAGGCAGAACATTACTCTCCAAACCTGGTGTAGATTCCAAGAAGCTCAACATCCTTGCCCGGTTAAGGCACTTCTCACTTAGTAAGTCCTTGTAAAAATCCCTAGAGACCTCCAGAATCCCTGACCTGGATCTTGTCAGGGACCCCGTACTATCCCTCAAGGCAGAGACCGTCCTAATCGCTGCATCCTGTTTGTAATTCTGAAAAGGGTCGGGCGAGTGGTACTTCCCATAATCCCTTTCCAGAACCAAATAGGCACGCCGATCGTACTGGTATTTACTGAGGAGAAGTTTGACCTCGGAGATTGCCCCAAAATCTCCACCATTAGAAACAAGGTGATCGAGCTTCCTCTGTAACCGTTGGTAGGCGATATATTTATCACGCTGCTTTTTCTTACCTATGGCCTTGAAAAACCTGCTGATCCGCACCTTAGTAAGCTCCCACCACTCCGACTTACTGTTGCAGAAATCCAGCACCGTCTCCTGAGCCTGAAAGAACACCTCGAAAGATTGTCTCACCTCCTCGTCCTCCAGCAGAGACGAATTCAGCCTCCAGATGCCCCTTCCTCTCTGGGGCGTGTCTGAAACATTCAAAACCACAGTAAGCATAAAGTGATCGGAGAACTCCACCGCCCGACACTCAGGTGCTGAGAAGGCAGAGTCATCCTTCAAAAAAAACCTATCTATTCTACTCTGGCTGCTACCTCTCCTATACGTGTACCCAGTGCTGTCCGGATTGCTTTTAATCAAAGCATCTACCAGACCTGCTTCCCTGACTATAGAATTAAGAAAAACACTATCATACCCCAGGTGGTCAGTGAAGCCCCTCCTGTCCTTGGGCCTAGTTATGGTGTTGAAGTCACCTTCAAAGACCACCTGTCGGGATGTAAAAAGAAAAGGTTTGAGCCTTGTGAAAAGGCACTTCCTATCCCACTTGGACTGCGGCGCAGCTCCTGCCCCCTCACAAGGACATCCAGGACCAAACATCTACCAATCTCAACCTCAAAAGCCCGCCGGCACATTACCACCTCGGAAAAAAGGACCGCGACTCCGCTGTAAGGCTCAGCCGCAAGAGACCAGTAGGATGGCCCACGCCTCCACTCCCTCTTGGCCAGATGGATATCAGCCAAGGTGGGCAGCCTGGTCTCTTGCAAAAAGAAAATATCAGCATCCATCTCACTGATCAAAAATAGGGCTGTCTCTCTTGCACTTACAGATCTTAGGCTGGCAACGTTAATAGTTGCCACCTTTAGCGGAGCGGGAACTGCCATCAAGGAGTCTGAGGCTGAGAAAGGCGTTTTTTAACCTTCCTCTTGGACTTCTCGGCAGGATCCCTCACTCCCTCCACAGCACCACCTACCCATTCCTCCATCGGAGAAGCGGGGTCACTCGAGACCTCCCCCTTCTCCCCCGACAGAGCCCCAAACTTATTACCCAGGGCCAGGTCCTCCACCTCAAGAGAGGAGGCCGACCCTGCAGTGGAGAGGGCAGGCCTATTCCGCCTCCTCACCACTGACCACTCACTGTCCTCCTGGGCCTTATCCTGCCCACTCCGAACAGGACCCTGGTCCTCCTGGGGAGCCCCCCCTGACCTACCCCTCCGCCTACGAGGAAGAAGGACCGGGGAAGCCAGTATGACAGGCCCAGATTTTGCCTCCACCACTCCCGCCCCTTTGGCAGCCTCTGCCAACTTCCTCCCTCCCTTGGGGGCAAGAACCGGTACCACAGAAGGAACTACAGGAGCCACTACCGTATCTGACTCAACTGGGGCAACTACAACTGAGGACACCTCAGACCCATCCTCCCTGCCTCCAGAAGCTGCTGAGGCCAAGCTGGCCCTCTCCGTCACCAATTCAGCTTCCTCAGCATCCATACGGTCTAATTCTGCCGCTAGCTCATCCAACGGCAAATTTCGGAGGGCCTCCGGGCGCTGATTATATGAGTGCCCCATGGTGCCACACAGATTACATTTTATTACATTGCATAGCCAGGTGACCAATCTCTTGGCATAGTGAACACCTGATGACTGGACAAGTGGCTGCAAAGTGCCCCTTAGCCCCGCACCTATGGCACACCCGGGGCTGACCAGCATAGAACACGATCAACCGGTCCCGCCCCAGGAAGGCAGAGGAGGGGATGTGTTGTAAGACATTACCCTCCACCCTCAGATGAACATTGGCCGTCCACCCACCCGTCCATATTTTCCTGTCATCCAGGATTTTCTGCAGAGGCCCCAAGACATCTCCAAACCTTCCCAACCAGACAACAATATCGGAAACTGGAATTGACTCGTTCCTAACCAGAATCGTTACTTTTTTGATGACATTCTGGCGAGAAACAAGCTTGGTAGTTAGCCCCTCCCACCTAGGACTACGGGCATAGGTGAACTCATATTTCTGCAAAAAAAGATCTAATAGGTCCCCACCGGGGCAATAAAGGGAAATATGTCCACCGCACGGAAACCCATCTCCAAGATGCGGTCAATGACCTCTCTACGCCCCAGGGGAGGGCCCGTCCCTGTCCACTTAAGCTGCACTACATTCCTACGCGCAGCTGACGTAGGCAGGTTCCCCGCCCGTGACTGGAGTACCCCCAAGGCCCCCTGACCCCCCCTTAACACTGCTGAGTAACTCAAAGCAGGTCTTGACACAGGAACCTCAGCCACAGCAAAACCAGACACCTGGGGACCTGCAACCGGGGCAACAGAAACCTGGGGATTTGGCCCGGGCAGGCCCTGCTCAACAGCAGCCTGGGCCCTAGGGCCCTCATCACTGACAGGGGGACTCACCACAACAGACCCTTGCACAGCCTGTCCACCACCAGGGGGACCCGGAGCAACATGCAAAACACCCGGGACCCCCCCCCCAAGGGACTGGGCTCAGATAAAACCTGAACCGGGGCCAAGACCGGGACAGATACACCATCCCCAGGAACCTCAGCAGGGACCCGTTCTACAGACACAACAGCCGACACTTTACCAGCCTCCCCCGCGACATCAGCCGCTTCGTTCCCCAGTCCCCTGGAGTCCTGCGGTACGTCCTCCGCCAGCAGTTCCCCCGCTTTCGCCAGCAATTCACCTTTCACAGAGCTAGGCATCCGTTGCAGTTTCACAAACACGGCCCGCTCCTGCAGAACAGGTCTTGATGGCTTCCATGACGTCACTTCCGCTTCCTCCTCCTCTAACTCGGCCGACGTGAACCGGAAGTTGTCCGCCCGATATTCCAGCCCTGTCTCCATTGCAAAGCAGAGCTCTCTTACAGCCTCCGCCTCCTCCATCTGTGAGCCCCAATCAGCTGGCTGCTGCCGCCCGGGGGGGAGGGAACCAGAATCTCCCGTGTCCTCACCGGCCTCGGCGTTTCCCTTATTAGGAACTTCACTCTGCTGGGTAGATGCAGTGTGCTCAGGCACCTGCTTCTGCTCCCCATCGGTCAATGGCGTCTCCGACAGCTCCTCCATGGAGGAGACAATCTCAACTGGGCCCCTCACAGCAGCCACTCTTCTGCTCCTTGCAGCCTTGAAGCGGGTCTCATTCTGATACTTCTCCCTTAGTACTCCACTCTTCTTTTTCAAGGCTGCCACATACTTGCTTTGGAGGGCCACCCGCTTTTCCAATGCCTCCAGGCCTGGCTTCATCAACTGGCGTTTTGTGCTCCAGACTCTGTCATATGACTGACGGAACTTTTTAAGCTCCAGACTCAATTTCCCCAACTTTGTTTCCTCCTTCTCTATCATGCTGATACGGGTTACCACCCGGTCGCGGTACGCGCTGCCATCTTCCCCCTTCCTTGGGGCTGTTCCCATGTCCTCTATGGCTGGAAAATCGGGACCGGTACTAGGCTCCTCCAGGGGCATATCAACGCTGGACCCAAGCCCAGGATCTGCCATCCTCCCTGGGCTGGGCAGGGCACTTTAGCCCCAGGCTTCTCAGGCCTACCTGGAGCTCAGCAGAGCACAGTCCAACACAGCCTCTCCACACGCTGTCAGGAATGACTCACCACAGGGCTCACCTGCCGTGTGGGCTGCAGTATCAGGGCTGACCAGCAGGTGCTCTCAGCAATCAGAGACTCACCCCTGCAGTCAGCCAAACACCTGAAGCTGATTGCAGGGGTTGTATTTAAGGAATGGCCAGACTCACAGTCAGGGCCTTGGTGTGTGTTTTTCCATGGGCCCCTGTATCTTGTATCCTGTGTTCCTGTTCCTGTTTCTGCCTGACTTGTTGCCGACCCTGCCTGATCCTGACCTCTGCTGACTTCTCCTGTTTGATCCCTGGCTTGTGACCCTGACCATTCTCTGCCTGACCCTCTGCACCACGCTGCCCGTGAGTTACTGAACCCAGCTTGTGACCCCGACCACTCTCCTGCCTGTTCCTGGTACTCCGTTTGCCCATTTGCTACTGACCCGGCCTGCCTGACGACTCTTGCATTGTATGTATTGTTATCTGTAGGTGGTTTGGTTTGGTTTGTTTGCACTGTGTTTATGTTTAGTTTTGCACTGCATTTGTATTGTTAGTCTTAATAAATCATGTTGTTTATACCATATCTGAAGCCTGCGTTTCCCTGTGTCAGTCCACACACCTCTGGTCATACCCGGAGCCCTGACATTACACCAAGGCCAATCCTGACCAGAAGTGGCTGCACAGGGAAGCCATCTTGGCTTATTGTTGCTGGGTAGGATGGATCTTGATGAGGTGGTGTATTTATCTCTGCTAGTGTTTGATGACAAAGACTATGCTTATCAGACTCTGAAGGAGTATCCCAGGGATCAACTACTAGAGTGTATAAGGATCGCTCATTGCCTAGTATATCGGGGCACAGAGTTTTCTGAGGTGCGGCCATTGATCCAGGTTTGTGCAGAGTTGGCTCGGTCCTGTACCCCTGAAAGCAGGAATTACTTTTTTCCCCCATTTAGTGTGGATCAAGTGGAATCACTGGTATGGTTGTTGGAGGATGATCCAGATTGCTTCCATGAGCATTATGCAGCTTGTCCATCACATGTGCTTATGGATTGCATAAACGCAGTGCAGTCTTTGATCAGACAGGCTATGTGTAAGCTGAGTTTTGTTCAACCAGTACTGCAGACAAGGACATATTTGTTGCACCCAGCCTCAGTCAGCTTGCAACATCATTCCTCTGCTCAAGGCACTCTTCCTGCATCCCCGACAGCACCCCCAGTGACGGCCCAGTATACTCTGCTAACTACCACATACCAGTCCCCTGCTCCCACTCGCTGCACCTATCCTTTCTTTAACCCTGTAAAGAAGTCCTTTGTAGCAACTGCTCCCTCCTCTGTTCCATCCTCCAGCTCTTCTCTGTCTTTAGCTGCTCCATTCGTTTACAGACCTGCGTTTACTTACAGTGCTCCAGTAACTAAAACCAGAAAAAAGCGAAAAATTCTTTCCAACCAGTACCATCCTGCCAGTATCCAAACCGGTCAGCCTGTCGTCTGAGAACCCGCCTTGCTTGGTTCAGCCTAGTGCCTCGGCACCCGCAATTCAGCCTGATGTCTCTACCCAGCCTGATGTCTCTACCCAGCCTGATGTCTCTACCCAGCCTGATGAACTGATCCAGCCTAATCATGCCAGGTGACTCGGTGCCCGCTGTCATGCCTGGTGACCCGATGCCCACTGTCGAGCCAGACGATCCAATGCCTGATGACCCAGTGCCCGCTGTCATGCCTGGTGACCCGATGCCCGCTGTCGAGCCAGACGATCCAATGCCTGATGACCCAGTGCCCGCTGTCATGCCTGGTGACCCGATGCCCATTGTCTTGCCAGATGACTCGGTGCCTGCTGTCGAGCCAGATGACCTGATGCCTGGTGACCCGATGTCTGCTGTCGAGCCAGACGATCCAATGCCTGATGGCCCAGTGCCCGTTGTCATACCTGGTGACCCAATGCCCGCTGTTGAGCCAGATGACCCGGTGCCCGCTGTCATGCCAGTTGACTCAGAGCCCGCTGTCGTGCCTGGTGACTCGGTGCCCACTGCCTTGCCAGATGACTCGGTGCCCGCTGTCGAGCCAGATGACCTGATGCCTGGTGACCCGATGCCCGCTGTCGAGCCAGACGATCCAATGCCTGGTGACCCGGTACCCGCTGTCATGCCTGGTGACCCGATGCCCGCTGTCGTGCCTGATGACCCGATGCCCGCTGTCGAGCCAGATGACCCGATGCCTGATGACCCAGTGCCCGCTGTCGTGCCTGGTGACCCGATGCCCGCTGTTAAACCAGATGACCCGGTGCCCGCTGTCGAGCAAGACAATCCAATGTCTGATGACCCGGTGCCAGCTGTCGTACCTGGTGACCCGATGCCCGCTGTCGAGCCAGATGACCCGGTGCCCGCCGTCGAGCCAGACGATCCGGTACCTGATGACCCGGTGCCTGCTGTCGTGCCAGTTGACTCAGAGCCCGCTGTCGTGCCGGTTGAGTCAAAGCTCGCTGTCGTGCCTGATGACTCGGGGCCCACGGTCTTGCCAGATGACTCGGTGCCCGCGGTCTTGCCAGATGACTCGTGCCTGCCGCTCCGCCTGGGGGCCCGATGCCTACCGCTCTGCCTGGGGGCCCGGTGCCCGCCGCTCCGCCTGGGGGCCTGAGGCCCGCCGCTCCGCCTGGGGGCTCGCTGCCTGCCGCTCCGCCTGTGGGCCCGGTGCCTGCCGCCCTGCCTGGGGGCCCGGTGCCCGCCACTCAACCTGGGGGCCCAGTGCCTGCCGCCCTGCCTAGTGGCCTAGTGCCTGCCGCCCTGCCTGGGGGCCCGGTGCCCCCCCGCTCCACCTGGTGGCCCGGTGCCTGCTGCCCTGCCTGGTGGCCCGGTGCCTGCTGCCCTGCCTGGTGGCCCGGTGCCTGCTGCTCCGCCTGGTGGCCCGGTGCCCGCTGCTCCACCTGGTGATCCGGTGTCCAGCCTGATGTGCCTCTGTCCGGCGTCCAGCCCGGTGTGCCTCTGTCCGGCGCCCAGCCCGATGTGCCTCTGTCCGGCGCCCAGCCCGATGTGCCTCTGTCCGGCGCCCAGCCCGATGTGCCTCTGTCCGGCGCCCCGCCCGATGTGCCTCTGTCCGGCGCCCCGCCCGATGTGCCTCTGTCCGGCGCCCCGCCCGATGTGCCTCTATCCGGTGCCCAGCCCGATGTGCCAGTCTTTGATATCCCGCCAGTTACCGGACCCGGGCTGTGGAACATTTTTCCCAGCTAGGACTGTTTGGAGCGTCCTGAGGCCCCTCCTTGAGGGGGGGTACTGTCAGGAATGGACTTGCCAATAATGGTGGGACTCACCTGCCGTGTGGGCTGCAGTACCAGGGCTGGCCAGCGGGTGCTCTCAGCAATCAGAGACTCACCCCTGCAGTCAGCCAAACACCTGAAGCTGATTGCAGGGGTTGTATTTAAGGAATGGCCAGACTCACAGTCAGGGCCTTGGTGTGTGTTTTTCCATGGGCCCCTGTATCTTGTATCCTGTGTTCCTGTTCCTGTTTCTGCCTGACTTGTTGCTGACCCTGCCTGATCCTGACCTCTGCTGACTTCTCCTGTTTGATGCCTGGCTTGTGACCCTGACCATTCTCTGCCTGACCACTCTCCCGCCTGTTCCTGGTACTCCGTTTGCTACTGACCCGGCCTGCCTGACGACTCTTGCATTGTATGTATTGTTATCTGTAGGTGGTTTGGTTTGGTTTGTTTGC
This sequence comes from Staurois parvus, assembly GCF_062004578.1. Taxonomy (NCBI): domain Eukaryota; kingdom Metazoa; phylum Chordata; class Amphibia; order Anura; family Ranidae; genus Staurois; species Staurois parvus. Next base: position 181,115 of record NW_028318571.1, on the reverse strand, counting down.
ACTGTGTTTATGTTTAGTTTTGCACTGCGTTTGTATTGTTAGTCTTAATAAATCATATTGTTTATGGATCTGAAGCCTATCTGAAGCCTGCGTTTCCCTGTGTCAGTCCACACACCTCTGGTCATACCCGGAGCCCTGACACCGCCTGAGTAACTTCAGGCTCGGGGCCACATAAGCCGGGAGCTTACCATACTTAACTCGCAGGTTTTCACTAACCCGCCACTCTCCCAACAGCTCAGAAAGGGTCTAAACTAGATCCAAAACAGTCCTACCCATGCAGACGGCCTCTCTGCCAACATGCTACCGAAGTTATGTTTAATAAACATCAGAAAGAAAAAAACTATTGGGTTAACCATACCTAGGCCACCCTCCCGCCTGGATGAGTAACTCATGTCTCGCTTGACAAGGTTCAGCCTGTTCCCCCATAACATCTGGAAGAAGCAGCTGTAGACCCTCGTATAGAGCGACTCTGGTAAGAGGCAGACAAAACTGACATACAAAAAGATGGGGATCAGGAAAGTCTTAATCAAGTCAACCCTTTCCCTTAAGGAGAGCCGCCACCCCTTCCAACATCTCACTTTGACCTCGGCATTGGCCGGCCTAGCCTCCCAATTTGATTTGCTGTAATCAGCAGGGCCAAAATTGATGACTAAAACTTTTATTTTCTGCTGAGGCACCGGGAAGGTGTCCGGAAGTGAAAAGCCCTCACCTTCCCTACCCATCCAGAAAACTTCACATTTGTCCTGGTTGACCACGGAGTCTGACGCCTCTGAATACTGATCCATCACTGAGACCACCTCCTGCGCCTCCTCCCAGAAATGAAGACAGAAACATCATCAGCGTAGGCAACGACCTTCAGCGGTGGATCCCCAGCAACACCCACTGGCACCCCGCCCAGCACTCCACCATCCAACCTCCTAATAAAGGGGTCAATGGCGAATGCGTAGAGCAAGGGACTCAGCGGGCACCCTTGGCGCACCCCAGGGTGGATGCCCAACCCATCGATTCACCAACATGAAGCTCTTCGCCTCCCTATACAATGTTTTAAGCCAGCCAATAAACCTCCCCTCTAGGCTGTACCAGTCCAGGAGATGCCAAAGGTACTCATGATCAAATCGATCAAAGGCCTTTGCCTAATCCACCGTCAGCAAAAACTTCCCCCAACCCTCAGCCTTGCACCGCTCCAGAGCCTCCCGGACAGCTAACCACGCTGTAAAAGTACTTCTGCCCCAGACCGAACAATGCTCCTGGCAAGAAAGTAAAATATCCACCACTGACGACAAGCGCCAGAACAAGATCTTAGCTAGAATCTTTCTATCGACATTGAGGAGGCTAATGGGGCACCAGTTCTCAATAGCCGAAGGATCTTTACCCTTTGACAAGAGAATTACATCAGACTGCCTCATGGAGGGAGGGAGCGACCCCTCATCCAGACAGCAATTATAGACCTCCACAAGGTGGGGTGCCAAGCTGGACTTAAAAGCCTTAAAAAACTCAGCTGTCAAACCGTCTGGCCCAGGAGTCTTTTTAATGGCCAGCCTATCAATGGCTTTGGACACCTCTTCTACTGTAATTTCCCCTGTCAAACATGCAGACGAGACATCACCCTAAAAACCTGGTGTAGAGTCCAAAAAGCTCAACATCCTTGTCCGGTCAAGGTGCTTCTCACTCAGTAAATCCTCATAAAAGGACCTGGAGACCTCCAGAATCCCTGACCTGAATCTTGTCAGGGATCCCGTACTATCCCTCAAGCCAGAGACCGTCTTAATTGCTGCACTCTGCTTACAGTTCCGGAAATGGTCAGGCAAGTGGTACTTCACAAAATCCTTCTCCAGAACCAAAGAGGCTTGCCGGTCATACTGGTACTTCCTGAGAAGAAGCTGAACCTCCGAGATCGCCCCAGAATCTCCCCCACTTGAATAAAGGCGGTCGAACTCCCTCCGCAACCATTGGTATGCAATATATTTATCAAGTTGTTTTCTTTTTCCTATGGCCTTGAAAAACCTGCTGATCCGCACCTTGGTAAGCTCCCACCGCTCTGACTTACTGTTGCAGAAATCCAGCACAGTCTCCTGAGCCTGAAAGAACTCCTCAAAGGATCGTCTCACTTCCTCGTCTTCCAGCAGAGCCAAATTCATTCTCCAGATCCCCTTCCCTCTCAGTGGCGCATCTGAAACATTCAAAGTCACAGTAAGCAAAAGGTGGTCAGAAAACTCCACCGCCCGACACTCGGGTGCCGAGAAGGCAGAGTCCTCCTTCAAAAAAAACCTGTCTATCCTACTCTGACTATTACCTCTCCTAAAACGTGAAACCAATGCTGTCCGGGCTGCTCTTAATTAAGGCATCCACCAGACCTGCTTCCCTGACTATCGCATTTTAAAAAACGCTATCATATCCCAGCCTGTCATTGGAGCCTTTCTTGTCCATGGGCCTAGTCACAGTGTTGAAATCACCTCCAAAGACAACTTGCCGGGACGTAAAAAAGAAAAGGCTTGATCTTCGTGAAGAGGCATTTCCTGTCCCACTTGGACTGTGGTCCATATATATTAACCAGGCACAGTTCCTGCCCCCTCACAAGGACATCTATGATCAGACATCTTCCAATCTCCACCTCAATGACCCGCCAACACGTTACCATACCGGTAAAAAGCACTGCAACTCAGCCGCAAGAGACCAAAAGGAGGGCCCACGCCTCCACTCCCTCTTAGCCAGATGTATATCGACTAGAATACACAACCGGGTCTCTTGCAAAAATAAAACATCAGCATCAATACCACTGAGCAAAAATAAGGCTGTATCTCTAGCGCTTACAGATTTTATGCTGGCGATATTAATAGTCACCACCTTTAACGGAACTGCCATTTGAGCCATTAAGATTCGTGTTTCCTACCCTTCTCTTTTCCCCCCTCCCCTACAGCTGAAACCACACCCTCCCCCAGTGATTCCCTCCCATTCTCCTCCATCGGGGACAAGGAGCCCACTGACTCCCCCTCATCCTCAGATAGAGCCCCAAACCTATTAGAGATGGACAGCTCCCCTACATCTCGGGAAGACATGGACAAGGCCGGGGAAATAGCAACCTTACTTTTCTTCCCCCTACCTTCCACCCTCGTCCACTCCACCTCCGCCTCTCTGACCCCAATGTTGGGGTCCGATACCCCCTGATTACCACCTCCTTCCTCCTCCACCTTCTTAACACGGCTCCTCCGACGACGCTGAGGCAACAGCACCGGAGGGGGAGCCATCAAAGGACCTTCTTAGCCAACCCTGCACCCTTGGCTGCCTCCTTAAGTCTAGATCCCTGGGGAACAGACACAGCAGGAGACCTGGGCACCACCGGCACCTGGGAAGACAAACCCACAGATTCTACATTAATTGACCCAGCATTTGGGGGAGCAGCAGACACAATAGAAACTACAGGGGAAACTCCTTCCTGGGACACTGCAGGGCCCAAACCATGCTCCACATCACCCGCCTCCTCCGCCTCCATCCTTGCTAACTCCTCCACCACCTCTGTCTGGTTATGCAGAGCCTCCGGGCACTGTGAGTAAGAGTGGCGTAAACGCAGACACAAATTACACCGAATCAGGTTGCAATCGCGTGCAACATGGCCCACCTCCTGACAAAGGGAACAACGCAAGACTGAACACGAGGAGGCAAAGTGGGATTTACTCCCACACCTATGGCACAGTCTAGGCTGCCCAGCATAAAAAATAACTAATCTATCACGACCTATGAAGGCCGAGGAGGGAAGATGCTTCACCACATTATCCAACACCCCCAACCTCATAGTGACCGACCACCCACCCGTCCAAATCCCCCTGTCATCATTTATTTTCCTAACGGGCCCCAGGACCTCCCTATATCGCTGCAACCAGACCATGATGTCTGCTGCAGGAATTGACTCCTTCCTTACCAAGATGGTGATGTTCTTCACCAAACGCTGCCTTGATACTACCCTGGGGACAAGCTCCGCCCACCTCTCTGATCCCTTCCATCTGTAATCATATTTCTGCCAGAAGACATCCAGCATGTCGCTCCTAACAAAGGAGACATCATATTCCCCTGATCCTACAGGGGCAATAAGGGCAAATATGCCTTGAAGCCCATTTCCAACAAGCGATCTACTACCTCCCTCCAACCAGGAGGGGAACCCTGCCCGGACCATTTAAGCTGGACCACATTCCTTCGTTTGACTGATTGGGGAGCGGACCCAGGCCCCACCGCCCCCGGATGACTCAACAACAGCCTAGCCCCCCTCAGCGCTGCAGCATAACGTGGATCCTCAGAGACAGGGCCGGACATAGGGTCACTGAACGCTGCTGCATAACTCCTAACCCCACCAGGGGCAATCCCTTTACCCTGAGCCCCAAAATTAGGGCCCAACACAGAGTTACCAGCAACCACCACACTATCCTTCCCCGTAGACCCAGGGGTACCAGAAGTAACACCATTGCTGCTATCACCCGCACCAGGGCCCAACACTGGTACACTGCCCTCCTCCACCCCACCAGCCCCAACAGAGCCCAAGCCAGACCCAGGGGCACTAGTAACATCTACAGCCACACCAGACCCATGACAGTGGAGAACCGGGACAAGGGACGGAGCCCCAGGGACAGACACCGGCACCCCAAAGGCAGACCCCTGTACAGACAGGGGGGGCCAGGGGGGACAGCCACAGACACATTGCCTACATTTTCATCAGATACCATATTTACCACCATGTCCCTCTAGACCTTCAGCCGGTGGCACCTCTACACTGCCCGTGGCCTGCAGTGAACTGGCCACCTGGTGACCCCGTACATTAGCCAGCTCCTTTTCCGGTAGCCTCCGCATTTTGGCATAAACCACTTTCTCCACAACTTTTGGCTTCAATGGCTTGGGGACCCCGACCTCCTCCACATCAGAGTCCTCCGATCCGAACTGAAAATGGCGCCCCTGCAGCGGGGACTCCACCTCCTCCACAAACTCGATAGCTCCCGATGCCTCAGCGATTTCCACTTGCGACCCCCAGTCGGGCAGCCGCTGCCGCGGGGGGACGAGCTCTGCGGTACCCCTCACCTCCTCCAACTCTCCCACAGACATCCCAGCCACCTGGCTCTGCACGTCCACCACGGGACCCTCCGGCGGGTCTTCCTCCATGCTGGCCGGCTCCCCCGCCGGCTCGTCCAGGGGTGATGACGACACGGCTCCTCTCACTGCCGACACAGTCCTACCCTCGGCCTGCTGCTACGCTCCTCGTTACTGCCCCTCTCACGGAGCGAGCTGCCGGCAGCCTTCAGGGTGGACACGATCCAGCTCTGGACCCGCAGCTTTTGCTCCAACATTTCTAAGTCAGGTTTCAAAGCCACTTGCTTACTGCTCCATAAGCGGTTATATGTAACACGGAACTTTTTGATCTCCGCTTTCAGTTTGCACAGCTTTTCCTCTTCACGGGCAATGCGACCCACACAGACACTCCTGCGATCCTTATAAATCGCATAAGGTTCCCCCTTCCTCGGGCCCTTTCCCATATCCCCAGTTGGAATGAGGGGATCGGTACTAGGACCCTCAGAGGGGCCCCCACCACCTGATTCCTGCCCAGGACTGCTCATCCCTCCTGGGCAGGGAGAGAAATCCAGCCCCCGGTCTCACAATAGGCCTCTGCTAGACAGAGCTCTCCTCACACACGCCTCGTCAGGAAAGGAGATTTTGTTTATTGTTTAAATTCTTACAACCAGTATACAAAATGTTTTTCTATAAAAGTACAAAAGAATAAATAACATATCTCATCACGATGACCACGTGTCCAAAAATAAAGGCCTTTATGGCCAAAAAAAACTTCTCAAGTCCATAGTTTCAAAAAATGCATATATAGGCAAGTATAGCTTTTTATAACCAGATACCTACTTAACAGGCCTTTATAGCTACATTAGACTTATTTCAACATACATGGTAAACATACATTACGCAGACCAAGGAACGCAGACCCTCAGGTCCACGCAGCCTAGAAAACAGAATAGTTGCCAACACCCAGAGATCAACAAGCAGCAACCACTGGCCTGATATTCCTCCACGCCCTTATCCAGACCCTTCGCGGCCACCTGTCTCTCTCAAGATCCTGAATTTTACCCTCCTCACCAAGGATGTCACGCACCACCACCAAAGCAGGAATGACTTTCTGCTGAATAGAAACATGACACCGTGCATTCCATGTGAAGTATCGGACCAGTAAACTAACTAGGTAAAGCGTATCTAAATCAAAACCCCGACGGTCTTGCAATGCCCCATATACCCACTCTGCATAACTCATGCAGTGCAGAAAAGGGGCACCTAGGACCCTCCCTACCTCCTTATAGACTTCCACATTGAAAGGGCACTGAAGCAAGAAGTGGTCCATAGTTTCCACTTCACCCCGACGCTCTCGGACAAGCACAGTCATCCAAAGAGTGGTACTTCAAGTTCCCTCTCACGTAGAGTCTGCCATGGAACCCGAGCCAGGCCTGATCCCTAAACTTGAAGGGAATCCGCTCAGAATTTAATAAACGTAGACCCTCCCGCATAATATGGCCTGGGAAATCCCTCAAGGCCAGTGACGCATGAAAAACAGTGGACACATCCCTCTCACCCAGGAGCCTCCTAGGAAGGGACCTAATGTCCTCTGCCGCCACTTGCCACCGCCTAAGTATCTTCAGGCTCGGGGCAACATAAGTCGGGAGCTTACCGTGCTTAACCCTCAGGCTTTTCGCTAGCCCATATCTGAAACATTTAAGACCACAGATAGCATAAAGTGATCAGAGAACTCAACCGCCCAACACACAGGTGCCGAAAAAGCAGAGTCCCCCTTTAAAAAAAAAGTCCCCCTGAACGTGAATCCCGTGCTGTCTGGGATGCACTTAACCAGTGCATCTACCAGACCTGCATCCCTGACTATGGCATTAAGAAAAATGCTATCATAACCCAGCCTGTCAGTGGAGCCTTTCCTGTCTTTGGGCCTAGTGATAGTGTTAAAATCACCTCCAAAAACAACTTGCCGGGCCGTAAAAAGGAAAGGCCTGATCTTTGTAAAGAGGCATTTCCTTTCCCACTTGGACTGCGGGCCATACACATTAATCAAACCCAGCAACTCAGAAAAGGCCTAAACCAGTTCCGGAAGAGGCTTACCCATGCAGGCAGTCTCTCTGAAAGCATATTACCAAAATTGTGTTTCAGGAGCACCAGAGAGAAGAAAACCACTGGGTTGACCATACCTAGGCCACCCTTTGCGCCTTGATAAGTAAGCCACATCTTGCTTCACAAGTGTCAGTCTGTTTCCCCATAATAGCTGGAAAAAAACAGCTGTAGATCCTCGTATAGAAAGACTCTGGCAAGATGCAGACAGTACTGACATACAGAAAAATGGGGATCAGGTAGGTCTTGATCAAATCAACCCTTTCCCTTAGGGAGAGCCGCCATCCCTTCCAGAATTTTACCTTGACTTCGGCACAGGCCAGCCTGGATTCCCAATTTGATTTACCATAATCTGCAGGGCTAAATTCTATGCCTAATACTTTAACGGTCTGCTGAGGCACCGGGAAGACATCCGGAAGTGCAAAGCCTTCGCCCTCCACACCCATCCAAAGAACTTCAGACTTGTCTTGATTAATCTTGGACCCTAACACCTCGGAATACTGCTCTATCTCTGAGACCACCACCTGCGCCTCCTCGGTCCCAGAGACAAAGACAGAAAAGTCATCGGCATAGGCAATGACCCTCAGGGGCGGCTCACCAGCAATACCCACCGGCACCCCCCCCAACGCTCCGCAATCCAGCCTTCTTACGAAGGGGTCGACCGCAAACACGTAGAGCAGAGGGCTCAGCGGACATCCCTGGAGCACCCCAGAGCCAACCTCAAAGGACTATCAAGGAGTTGCAAAAGGTACTCATGACTAACTCGATCAAAGGCCTTGGCCTGATCCAATGTCAGCAAATACTTTCCCCAGCCTTCAGCCCTGCACCGCTCCAGAACCTCCCGGACAGCTAACACCGCTGTGAAGGTGCTCCTGCCCTGGAGTGCAGTGCTGCCAACCAGAAAGCAGCATGTCTGCCACAGACGCCAAGCGCCAGAAAAGAATCTTTGCCAGAATCTATCGACATTGAGAAGACTGATGGGGCGCCAGTTCCCAATCATCGAAGGATCCTTACTCTTTGACAGCAAGATCACAGCAGACTTTCTCATGGAGGGAGGTAGCGAGCCCTCCTGTAGACAGCAATTAAACACCTCCGCGAGATGGAGTGACAAGCTGGACTTAAAAGATTTATAAAACTCTGCTGTCAATCCATCTGGCCCAGGTGTTTTCTTAACAGCCAGACTCTCTATGGCTTTGACAACCTCTGCCTCTGTGAGAGATCACAGAGGCAGAGGTTGTCAAAGCCATAGAGAGTCTGTCAAACTTGGAAGTGGGATGTCACTCCCCAGACCCGGTGTAGAGTCCAGAAAGCTCAGCATCCTAGCTCGATCGAGGTGCCTCTTACCCAGAAGATCCTTATAAAAGGACCTTGAGACCTCCAGGATCCCTGACCTGGATTTCGTCAGGGAACCCGTACTATCCCTAAGGCCTAAGACCATCTTAATCGCTGCGCTCTGTTTGCAGTTCTGGTAAGGGTCGGGCGAGTGGTATTTCCCATAATCCCTCTCCAGAACCACAAAAGCGTTCCGGTCTTACTGATACTTCCTAAGAAGAAGCTTTACCTCCGAGATCGCCCCGGGATCTCCACCGTACGAGACAAGGCGGTCAAGCTTCCTCCTCAGCCGCTGGTAGGCCATATATCTATCAAGTTGTCTTTCTTTACCTATGGCTCTGAAAAACCTGCCGGTTTGCAGCTTGGTAAGCTCACACCAATCCGACTTACTGCTACAGAAATCCAGAAGGGTCACCTGAGCCTGGAAAAATTCCTCAAAGGATTGTCTCACATCCTCATCGTCCAGCAAGGTCGAATTCATCTTCCAGATGCCCCTTCCCTTCAGCGGCATATCTGAAACATTTAAGACCACAGATAGCATAAAGTGATCAGAGAACTCAACCGCCCAACACACAGGTGCCGAAAAAGCAGAGTCCCCCTTTAAAAAAAAAGTCCCCCTGAACGTGAATCCCGTGCTGTCTGGGATGCACTTAACCAGTGCATCTACCAGACCTGCATCCCTGACTATGGCATTAAGAAAAACGCTATCATAACCCATAGCCTGTCAGTGGAGCCTTTCCTGTCTTTGGGCCTAGTGATGGTGTTAAAATCACCTCCAAAGACAACTTGCCGGGCCGTAAAAAGGAAAGGCCTGATCTTTGTAAAGAGGCATTTCCTTTCCCACTTGGACTGCGGGCCATACACATTAATCAAACGCAGGTCCTGCCCCTTCACAGAGACCTCCAGGACCATGCACCTTCCAATCTCCACTTCAATAACTCGCCGGCACATTACCATATCAGTAAAAAGAACGGCAACCCCACTGTAAGGCACAGCCGCAAGACACCAGAAGGAGGGGCCACGCCTCCACTCCCTCTTTGCCAGGTGGATATCGGCCAGGCTATCAAGCCGGGTCTCCTGCAAAAATAAAACATCAGCATCAACTCACTGAGCAAAAATAAGGCCAAATTAGGAGCGCTAACAGACTTCATGCTGGCAACATTAATGGTTGCCACTTTGACTGGGACGGGAACTGCTATCAAGGAGATTGAGGTGGCTGTTCCTTAGCCGGACTGACACACAACATCCTCAGGGGACTCCTCCTGAGAATCCTTAACCAACTCAATTTCCTCCTCCATCCGATCCAAGGATTCTATAGAACCCTCATCAGGATCAGACAGAGTCCCAAACTTGTTGCTTAGAGGCACCTCGTCCGAGGAACCCGAAGACTCCGCGGACACAGAGGACAATATGACCTTATTTCTCCTCCTACCCCCTACCACAGACCAACCTGCCTCCACGGGGGGGAGTGGTCACACTCCCTTCCCCCTGACCCCGGGACAAGATCCCCCCCACCCCCCCTTGATCTACCCCTAACTCCCCGCTGACCAGGGTCCCCAGATTGCCTGGACACCGGGGTCAACAGGGCACTAGTCCCCACACCAGACTCCGCCCCTCTGGCAGCTTCAGCCAACTGGCTGGGCTTTAAGGGCACTAAACATTCCCTGGGCACTAATTTGGACTTAGCAAGGGGGGGGGCGATACAACCCCAGATGACTGGACAGACACAACGGGGGAAACAACCACAGGCAAGGACACTGACTCAGCCGACGATACAACAGGATCAGACACAAGGGACAATTCAAACTGAGGGGGGAGACCGAGACTGGGTCCGACACAGGGGATTCTTCAGGGACAGACTGGAACAAAGCTGCATTTTCCACATCCATCCTAAAAAACTCCTTCATGAGTTCCCTCTGATTATGCAGAGCCTCTGGGCAACCCACATTACACAGATTGCAGCGTATTAAATTACAACCCCTTGCCTGATGGCCCAGCCCTTGACAAAGGGAGCACTTCTGAACGGGGCATGAAGATGAAAAGTGTCCTTTATCCCCACACCTATGACACAGTTTGGGCTGGCCCTGGTAGAAGATGATTATCCGGTCCCTCCCAATAAGTCAGAGGGGATATGTTGAACCACATTATCCACCACCCTCAGCTTCACCTGAGCGGTCCAACCCCCAGTCCAGATACCCTTACCATTAGACCTTTTTCAAAGATCCCATCAGGTCCCCATACCTCTTTAACCAAACTGTCAGGTCCGCAGCGGGGATGGATTCATTGCAGACCAAAATGGTTATGTTTTTTACTAGGGGCTGTCTTGAGACCACTTTGGGGAGCAGACCCGCCCAGTCCCCCATCATCTTACACTGGTTTTCATACCGGTCCCAGAATAGGTCCAGGCTCTCCGGCCGGACAAAGGACAAGTCAAACTCTGGGGACCCTATTGGACTAATTAAGGCAAAAATCTCTTCCACCTTAAACCCCATCTCTAGGATTCTGTCTGCCACAAAGTCCCTTTATGGAGGGGTACCCTGACCCATCCAGCGCAGCTGAACCACATTGCGCCTCGCAAAAGATCCGCCCCCACCCAGCCTGAAACTCTGCTGGGGATGCTGCACTGCACTCTGGCCCCTTCCACCCCCTGCTGCAGCAGCATAGCTTTGGGGCACCTGCACAGCCCCTGGATATGATAGCACACCAGGCACCACACTTGGAGTTCCAATCCCCCCTCCTCCTCCTGCTAATACAACACTCCCTGTGTCCAAAGCCACGCCCCCCACCGACTCCACAGCTAAAGCTGGATCTCTCCCCTTCACCACCGACCCTCTGCTGATGCTGGGACACACCCCTCTGTTACCAGCCTATCGGTCGCGGCAAGACCACTCCCCTCTGCTGATGCGGGGACACACCCCCTTTCTGCCAGCCTATCAGCCGCGGCCGGGCCGCTCTCCTTTAGCACTGGCTTGTCAGCAGGGACCAGGCCACTCCCCACCGAGCCGTCAGCGTGCAGTCTGACACCGGATGCCGCAGCAGCGGCGGCAACACTCTCCCCCACTCTAACACTAGTAGGTGCAGTCTCACCAGCCGCTGACCCAGCGGGGTGGGGCGCACCCTCCCCGTGCTGACACTAATCTCTGCTTGCTTTGTCCTTAGCTGCAGCGTCAGACATGACAGGTGCTGGCTCCTCCCCAACAGCTGACGGCCGGGATACTCTCCTTCAACCTTGGCTTCCGTGCTTTCTTGGGAATGGCGTCCTCCTCCTCTGAGGTTTCCCCAGAAAAGGCCATCCTGGATCCTAGGGGGACTCCAGCTCCCTGATTACCTCCAGGGCGCCGGGGCAATCCTCCAGAGCAGGCTCCACATCCTGAGATCCTTGACCCAGGGGAATCATGCTCAGGCTGTCAGGTACCGATGTACCTGGCTCCACACTTGCAGCAGGACATGCTTCCTCCTGCATGTCTGCACTCTCCACAATACCCTCCATGGGGGCACTGGGTTGAGGGGGGCTCACCACAGCAGGCTTAGTCACAACAGAGACCCCTTTCCTCATGGCCATGAATCTGCTTTCATTAATATATTTCTCCTTAAAGGAGCCGCTTGTTTCCTTCAATGCAGCCACAAGAACAGCTTGGCGCTTTACCTTGTCCTCCATGCTGGTTACCTCCAGTCTGTAGAGAGACCTCTTATTACTCCACACTTTTTAATAGGCAACCTTCTTTTTCTTATATTCCATCCTCATGTGGGCCAGCTTCTCCTCCTCCTTTGCAATCCTCAAGATTCGTGCTGCCAGTTTGTTACAGTACACTGTGACTGATTCTCCTTCCTTTGGGCCCCCTCCTAGATCTTCAAAGGAGGGGATGGGGGGGGAGAGAGCCTGGGTAGTATGAGGCCCTCCATCCCTACTCCCGCCCGCACTTCCATCACTATCTGGGCCGCCTCCAGGGCCCTGCACGGAATCCTCCATGCTGCTGGGCTAACGCCCAAAATCAAGGCCCAGGCCTGAACGAGGCCTCCACGGGACTCAGAGAGCTCACTTGCACCTCTCACTGCAGTAGACTCCACCCAGGAAATGGCACTGTCAGGAAAGGAAATTTTGTTTATTGATGGTCTATCAACCAGTCAACACAAAAATTTTCTTCTAAAAATACAAAAGTAGAAAAACAATAAATATATGCATAGCTACATAACTTGCATGTAACACAGAAATCAAAACTTGAAGTCCAACAGAAAGTCTATACGGCAAATACATAACTTAGACCAATGCGGTCAATAGAGGACTTGCACAATAAATATATGCATAGTTACATTGCTTGCATGTAACTGCAGAAATCAAAACTTAAAGTCCAACAGAAAGTCCATAAGGTAAATGTATACTTGGACCTATACAGTCAATAAAGGACATGCATACCTTAACTAATAGCCAAGAAAAGGGCCTTTATGGCCATATCAGAAAAAACAGTAATACATAGCATATACACAAACACATTACATAACCGAGACTAATGAACATAGACCTTCAGGTCCACGTGGCCTCTCTTCAAAAATGCAGTTTCCAACAAAACCTAGGGAGTGTCAGAGGAGAAACCAAGGATAGCCCCGGCACCCAGAGGTCAACAAGCAGCGACAACAGGCCTGATACCCTTCCACGCCTCTATCCAGGCCTCCCGCCGCCACCCGTCTCTCTCAAGACCCCAAATTTTGCCCACCTCACCAAGGATGTCATGCACTACCAGCGGGACAGGAAGGACTTTCTGCCACAGGGACACCTGGCACCGTGCATTCCACGTGAAGTAACGGACAACTAGGTTTACTAAGAACAAAGTGCTCAAATCAAAACCCTTGCGGTCTTGCAATGCTCCATACACCCACTCTGCATAACACATGCAGTGCAGGAAAGGAACACCAAGGGCCCTCCCCACCTCTTTATAGACTGCCACATTGAAGGGGCACTGAAGCAGGAAGTGGTCCATGAATTCCACCTCACTCCGACACTCCGCTCCCGGACAACCGCGGTCATCCAGAGAGCGGTACTTCAAGTTCCCCCTCACGTCTGCCATGGAAGCCGAGCCAGGCCTGGTCCGTAAATTTGAAGGGAATCCGCTCAGAATTTATTAAACGCAAACCCTCCCACAAGATATGGCCTGGGCCATCCCTCAAGGCCAGCGGTGCGTGAAAGACAGTAGACACAATCCTCTCACTCAAGAGCCTCATGGGAAGGGACTTGATGTCCTCCGCCGACACACACCACCGCCTGAGTGTTTTCAAGCTCGGGGCAACGTAAGTCGGGAGCTTACCATGCTTAACCCTCAAGCTTTTCACTGGCCCACCCTCCTCCCAAGAGCACAGAAAAGGCCTAAACCAGTTCCGGAAGAGGCTTACCCATGCAGACAGACTCTCTGCCAGCACGTTACCAAAGTTGTGCTTCAAGAACACCAGAGAGAAGAAGACCAGTGGGTTGACCATACCTAGGCCACCCTTCCGCCTGGATAGATGTCACATCCCGCTTCACAAGGTTCAGCCTGTTTTTCCATAATAGCTGGAAGAAACAGCTGTAAATCCTCGTATAGAGAGATTCCGGCAAGATACAGACAGTACTGACATACAGAAATATGGGGATCAGGTCTACCCTTTCCCTCAAGGAGAGCCGCCACCCCTTCCAGCACTTCACCTTGATCTCGGCATCAGAAAGCCAGGCCTCCCAATTTGATTTGCCAAATTCGGCACAGCCAAAATCGATGCCTAACACTTTAACTGTCTGCTGGGGCTCTGGGAAGGTATCCAGAAGTGAGAAGCGATCAACCTCCTCACCCATCCAGAGAACTTCAGACTTGTCCTGATTAATCTTGGAACCCGACGCCTCGGAATACTGCTTTATCTCCGAGACTACCACCTGCGCCTCTTCAGCCCCGGAGACAAAGACAGAAACGTCATCGGCGTAGGCAATGTCCCTCAAAGGCGGCTCCCCAGGAATGCCCACTGGCACCTCACCCAATGTTCCGCCATCTAACCTCCTTATGAAAGGGTCAACCGTGAAAACATAGAGTAAAGGGCTCAGAGGACACCCCTGGCGCACCCCCGAACCAACCTCAAAGAGCTGCCCAATCCAACCATTCACCAGTATGAAGCTCTCCACCCCGTTGTACAAGGTCTTAAGCCAGCCAATGAACCTCCCCTCCAGGCCATATCTATCAAGGAGAAGCCAGAGATATTCATGGTCCACCCAATCAAAAGCCTTAGCCTGATCCAATGTCAGCAAGTACTTTCCCAAGCCTTCAGCCCTGCCCCGCTCCAAGACCTCCCGGACAGCTAACACCGCTGAGAATGTGCCGCTGCCCTGAACCGAGCAGTGTTGCTGACGGGAAAGCAAGGTGTCTGCGACTGACGCCAGGTGCCAAAAAAGGATCTTAGCCAGGATCTTCCTATCAATATTGAGAAGGCTGATGGGGCGCCAGTTCCCAATCATCGAAGGATCCTTACCTTTTGACAGCAAGATTACAGCAGACTTTCTCATGGAGGGGGGAAGCGAACCTTCCTCCTGACAGCAATTAAAGACCTCCACCAGATAAGGTACCAAGCTGGACTTGAAACATTTATAAAATTCTGCTGTCAACCCGTCTGGCCCAGGTGTCTTTTTAGGGGCCAGACTCTCTATGGCTTTGAACACCTCTACCACCGTGATCTCGGCTGTCAAACTTGGAAGCGGGACGTCACTCCCCAGACCTGGTATAGAAACCAAGAAACCCAACATCCTCTCTCGGTCGCGATGCTTCTTCCCAAGAAGATCCTTGTAAAAGGACCTTGAGACCTCCAGGATCCCTGATCTGGATTTCATCAGAGACCCGTACTATCTCTCAGGCCTAGGACCTTCTTAATCGCTACACCATGCTTGCAGTTCTGGTACTTCCCGTAGTCCCTCTCCAGAACCAAGGCGGCATGCCGGTCATATTGATACTTCCTGAGAAGGAGTTTCACCTCAGAGATTGCCCCAGGATCTCCACCACACGAGACAAGGCGATCGAGCCTCCTCCGCATCCGCTGCTAGGCGACATATCTATCAAGTTGTATCTTTCTCCCTAGGGCCTTGAAAAACTCGCTGGCTCGCCGCTTAGTAAGCTCCCACCACTCTGACTTACTGTTGCAGAAATCCAGAAGAGTCACCTGAGCCTGGAAACAGTCCTTGAAGTCCTTGACTTACATCTTTGTCTTCCAGCAAGGTCGAATTCATCTTCCAGACGCCCCTCCCCTTCAGCGGTGCATCTGAAACATTCAAGACCACAGTGTCAGGGCAGGAGCTGTGGATCGGACAGGCAGGCCTAATGGCAGGGTCACGCACCGACTGACGACAACCACCACCCACAGACCGGAGTCCCTCAGGGCACGAAGTCTAAGTCCCAGGCTGCCCTTCACCAGGGCCCCTGATGGTGGGGATGGACTTGACACAGCCAGGGACCAGGTCGCAGCCCCCGAGACACCCCAGCTGCGGTAATGGCCACCGCCAATGGCATATAGCTGGTAGGAACCAGATAAGACAATAGCGTAGTCGGGCAGGCCAGGTCGATAACAACGGGACAGACAGTACAGAACAGTAGACAAGAATAACAGGTCAGAAGCCGAGTTCAGCAACGGGAGGTCAGATAAAGGGATAACGCAGAGAATAGTCTAGTCAAAAGCCAAGTCGGTTTCCAGGAGAGCCACGAGAGTAGAAACAGAGCTATAGCAACACTAACACACAAGACACAAATGCAAAGAGCACGTGCAGACAACAGGCTTATATGTGATCGACCACACCCCTCTGGGGGATGGACCGCAGAGGCCTGAAGGCATAAAAGACTCCCACCATGCTCTGCAGAAACCCAAGATGGATGCCAGCACATGGAGCAGCATAACCTCTGGGAAAAGGTAGGACCTTGACAGTACCTCCTCCTCAAGGGCCTCTCCCCCTCCGCGGCTCAACAAAATGCTTCTGAGGAAAGCGGGAATGAAAAGCGCGGAGGAGGGCAGGAGCATGAACATCCACGGAAGGAACCCAGGAACGCTCCTCGGGACCATAACCGCGCCAATGAACCAGGAACTGCACCCGACCGCGCACCAATCAAGAGTCCAGGATCCGGCTCACCTCATACTCCTCATGACCGTCAACCCGGATGGGACGGGGCCGAGGCAGAGAGGTAGTGAAGCGATTGCAGACCAGAGGCTTCAACAGGGATACATGGAAGACATTGGAGATCCGCATCACAGGAGGAAGGGCAAGGGCATAGGCAACCGGATTCACCTTGCGGAGGATGCGAAAAGGGCCAACAAAACGGGGGGCCAGTTTGGGTGTGGGCTTTCGAAGATTGAGGTTGCGAGTAGACAACCACACCCGATCTCCGACCTGGTATGAAGGAGCGGGCAGCCATCTGCGATCAGCCTGGAACTTCTGGCGCTGTGCTGAGTCCTTCAAGGACTTCTGGATCTGCCCCCATGAAGAACGCAGGGCAGCAAGATGGTTCTCCACAGCCGGAATGTCCTGTGGTGAGAACCTCTCAGATAATACCGCAGGTTGGAACCCATAGTTTATATATATAAAACAAACATGCAGCGCTCCTATCAATGATATAAAACAAATAAAATGAAGACATATGTATATTACTCCAAAAATTACATATAGGCTTATACATATAAGCCTATATGTCATGTGCAAGATTGTGTATAACGCACACAACTATGAATCACCGTGCATACAGTTGCAAGAAAAAGTATGTGAACCCCTTGGAATTACGTGGAGTTTTGCATGAATTGGGCATAAAATGTGCTCTGAACGTCATCTAAGTCACAACAATAGAAGAACACAGTCTGCTGAACATAATACTACACAAACATTAGATGTTGCCATGGTTTAATTGCACATAACATGCAAACATTCACAGTGCAGGGAGGAAAAAGTATGTGAACCTTTGGACTTAATAACGGGTTGACCCTCCTTTGGCAGCAATAACCTCAACAAAACGTTTCCTGTAGTTGCAGATCAGACCTGCACAACGATCTGGAGTAATTTTCGACCACTCCTCTTCTCAAAACTGTTTCAGTGTAGCAATATTCTTGGGATGTCTGGTGTGAATCGCTCTCTTAAGGTCATGCCACAGCATTTCAATCAGGTTGAGGTCAGGACTCTGACTGGGCCACTCCAGAAGGCGTATTCTGTGCTGTTGCAGCCATTGTTTTGTTGAATTACTTGTATGCTTTGGGTCATTGTCCTGTTGCATCACCCATCCTCTGCAGAGCTTCAGTTGGCAGACAGATGGTCGTATGTTTTCCTGCAAAATGTCTTGATAAACTCTGGAATTCATTTTCCCATCAATGACAACAATCCGTCCAGGCCCTGAGGCAGCAAAGCAGCCCCAAACCATGATGCTCCCTCCGCCATGTTTTACAGTGGGGATGAGGTTTTGATGTTGGTATGCCATGCCTTTTTTTCTCCACACATAGTGTTGTGTGTTCTTCCCAAACAACTCAATCTTGGTTTCATCTGTCCACAGTATATTTTGCCAGTAGTGCTGTGGAACATCCAGGTGCTCTTTTGCAAACTTCAAACGTGCTGCAATATTCTTTTTGGACAGCAATGGCTTCCTCCGTGGTGTCCTCCCATGTACTCCATTCTTGTTTAATGTTTTCCTTATTGTAGATGTGTCAACAAAAATGTTAGCATGTGCCAGAGATTTCTGTAGGTCTTTAGCTGACACTCTGGGATTCTTCTTTACCTCATGCAGCATTCTGCGCTGTGCTCTTGCAGTCATTTTTACAGGACGACCACGCCTAGGGAGAGTAGCAACAGTGCTAAACTTTCTCCATTTGTAGACAGTCTGTCTTACCATGGACACATGAACATCAAGGGTTTTGGAGATACTTTTGTAACCCTTTCCAGCTTCATGCAAGTCAACAATTATTGATTGAGGTCTTCTGAGAGCTCTTTTCTGCGAGGCATGGTTCACATCAGACAGTGCTTCTTGAAACCAGTAAACCCAAAACAGGTGTGTGTTTTTTAAGGGCAGGACAGCTGTCAGCAACACATCCAATATCATCACACTGATTGGAGTCAAGGTTGGCTCACTCCTGGCTCCAATTAGCTCTGGGAGAAGTCATTAAGCTAGGGCCTCACATACTTTTTCCTCCCTGCACTGTGAATGTTTACATGTTATGTGCAATTAAACCATGGCAACATCTAATGTTTGTGTAGTATTATGTTCAGCAGACTGTGTTCTTCTATTGTTGTGACTTAGATGACGTTCAGAGCAAATTTTATGCCCAATTCATGCAAAACTCCACGTAATCCCAAGGGGTTCACATACTTTTTCTTGCAACTGTAGATAATTTCATGAATTCATTTCGAAAATTGAAACGTGAAGATGGGTGACAGTCTATATGTAGCAAACGAACAATATTCGTGACATCAATGATGCGGAAATGAGAATAGTTTGCACTAACCAGATAGCGCTATATAAAACGCATGTAGATGATGAGATCATCTAGGTGTGAGCATCTGGACCCAGGTGTTCTGACTAGTGGCAGCATCTATCACAGCATTTCAACAGGGTTTCCAAATAGCAGCGCTCTGATTGTAGACCACTAGAGGGAGCCAGCAACCAGGATCTCTTTGGACCAGGTATCCCAAGGAGTATGATGTGTTCACCGACCACCAGAGGGAGATAGAGCTCTGGAGAATATCCAATGATTTCCTTAGGGAAAATTGGCTCAAGAAAAAAAGAGCCAAAGAACAAAAATATCTAAGTGCAGCAATGCTTTATTCAAATGCAAAGAAATGGTAAAAATACAACTCACATGATATTCAAAAAGGCCTGTTGGCCAGACAGAAGAGGTCCACGTGGATAGAAAGTCACTGAGGGCAGCTTTCTGACATGTTTCGTGCCATGCACGTTCTCAAAGAAAGCATGGCCGTTGGTATTCTCTTGAGCAGAACACAATGGCACATTTTGGAAAAGCGATCGGCGACCATGAGAATGACCGTATGACCCCGAGACACAGGGAGGTCTACAATAAAATCCATGCCCAGGTGTGACCAAGGACGCTCCCCATTGGGAATGGGTTGAAGAAGG
Organism: Staurois parvus; assembly: GCF_062004578.1. Lineage (NCBI taxonomy): Eukaryota > Metazoa > Chordata > Amphibia > Anura > Ranidae > Staurois > Staurois parvus. The sequence continues at coordinate 161,535 of NW_028318571.1, read as the reverse complement.
CCCAATGGAAGATGCCATGGAGATTTATTCTGGGCACAGACCGAACATGCCGCTACATGAGAGGCGATGTCGGCACGGAGAGTTGGCCACCAGAATAAACAAGAGGTGACCCAGGACAACTGGTTCCTCCCCGGATGCCCGGCAGTCTTGGAGTTATGGTAGGTACGCAGCAGGCGGGTGCGCAGTCCCTCAGGTACGAAACATCTACCATCCGGTCTCTCGGGGGGAGCGTCAGTTTCAGCCGCCAAAATCTGCTCCCCAAGGGGAGAGGTCAGACTGGTGCAAATGGCAGCCAGGATCTGATCCGGAGGTATGACCGAGGTTGGCTCAGAGTCCTCCCTGGACAACTCAGAGTATTGCTGCAACAATGCATCGGCCCTGACATTCTTGGAACCAGGCAAATAGGAAACCACATAGTTGAAACGCGACAAGAACAAGGCCCATCTGGCCTGACGGGGTGTCAATCTCTTGGCCTCCGAAAGATACGTCAGGTTCTTGTGATCGGTAAGAATGAGGACCGGAACCGCGGAGCCCTCGAGCAGGTGCCTCCATTCCTTGAGAGCCAGAATGATGGCCAACAACTCCCTATCTCCAATCTGGTAGTTGCATTCTGCAGAGGAAAGCTTCCTGGAGTAGAACCCACAGGGAAGTAGGGGTCCATCGGGCAACCGACGCTGAGACAGGAGAGCGCCTATTCCCGTCCCGGATGCATCAACCTCGAGGACGAAGGGCAACCCAGGATTGGGATGAGACAGTATCAGAGCCGAAGCAAAGGCAGATTTCAGAGCCTCGAAAGCTACGATGGCCTCGGATGGCCACTTGTGAGGATTACTGCCCTTCTTGGTTAGGTCTGAGAGAGGCTTTGTCAGCGTGGAGAAGTTCCTGATGAACTTCCGATAATAGTTGCAAAACCCAAAAAGCGCTGAATGGGCCGAAGACCATTGGGACGAGGCCATTGCAGAACCGCCGCAACCTTCTGAGGGTCCATGGAGAATCCCACCGCAGAAATGATGTAGCCCAAAAAGGCAACCTGGGACCGGTGGAATTCACACTTCTCGAGCTTACAAAAAAGTTCGTTCTCACGTAACCGTTGCAGCACCCGCTTGACATCCTGGATATGGGACTCCATGGAGGCAGAGTAAACCAGGATGTCATCCAAGTAAACCACCACGCACTGCTGCAACAAGTCATGAAAGACATCATTTATGAACTCCTGAAAGACCGCGGGCGTGTTAAACAACCCGAAGGGCATCACCAGGGATTCATAGTGACCGGTTCTGGTGTTAAACGTGGTCTTCCACTCGTCCCCCTGCTTGATCCATAGGAGGTTGTACGCCATCCTAAGGTCGAGTTTGGTAAAGACCGTTGCTCCCTTGAGGCGGTCGAAAAACTCGTTAATCAACGGGATAGGGTAGGCATTCTTGATGGTGATTTGATTGAGACCCCTATAATCGATGCAAGGCCTCAATTCACCACCCCTCTTCTTTACGAAGAAAAAGCCCACTCCTGCTGGGGAAGTAGACCTACGAATGTGCCCCCGTGAAAGTGCATCCGAAACGTACTCCTCCATGGCCTGATTCTCCGCAACCGAAAGAGGATACACCCTGCCACGCGGAGGAGTGGCACCGGGTTGCAAGGGTATGGCGCAGTCGTAAGAACGATGGGGAGGGAAGGCACCAGCGCGCACCTTGTCAAACACGTCCAGGTACTCCCCATAGTCCGAGGAGGCACACAACAGCTTAACTGGCCCACGGATGCACCCGGCCCCAAACTGTGGAGACCACGAGAGAATCTCGGCCGTTCGCCAATTAAAGGTTGGATTGGGCTTCTGGAGCCAGGGATACCCCAAAACCACAGAATAGTGCGGGGAAGAAATTACCTGAAAACAGGCCAACTCCCTGTGAACAGCCCCAATAGCTACTTCAACCGGCAGAGTCTCGTGGGTAACCTGCGGCGGTTGCAGGGGCCTGCCATCTATCGCCTTGAGAACCAATGGGGTAACTCGAGCCTGCAGGGGAATGAAGTGCTGGGCAGCAAACGAGCTGTCCACAAACAACCCGCCGGCCCCAGAGTCTATCAATGCCTGGGCCGTCACCGAGCCCTCCGCCCAAGAGAGGACAACGGTGATCAGTGGTTTGTCTTTGCGGAACGCCGGGGACGAGGAGACTCCACCCAAGATCTGTCTCCGACAGGATCTCAGGTGCGAGCGTTTCCCGGACGGACCGGACAGCACTGCCAAAAGTGCCCACCAAGGCCACAGTACAGGCAGCAACCCTCCCGACGCCGAGTGGCCCGCTCTCCCTCAGAAAGGCGAGCAAACCCCAGCTGCATGGGCTCACCACCAGACAAGCCATCCCCAGGAGGTGTGGGAGGAGAGGGAGGAACGGGTGGGAAAGAAAACGCAGGCGCCAGTCAGTTGGGAGGCCTCCCTGAGCCTGGTGTCAATCAGGATTAGGAAGGAAATTAGTGCTTCCAGCTCCACAGGCAGTTCCTTGGCTGCAATCTTGTCCTTCAACGCATCTGAAAGACCATGAGAAAAAGCAGCCACCAGAGCCTCATTGTTCCAGCCCACCTCTGCCGCCAGGGTACGAAACTCTATGGCGTATTCGGCAACGGTCCGTGAACCCTGATGCATGGACATGAGCAGCTTGGCAGCCGAGGCAGAGCGAGCCGGCACGTCGAATACCCTACGGTATTAACTCAAAATAAATGCCCACCTGGTTGAGGAACCCACGACACTGACTCGGCTCACCCCCAAAGCACTGTGGAAGAGGGACTGAACCAGTCATACCTATGGGTACTGCGGGTACCGCAGCACCCACGGCGGTAGGCGCAACAACCGGAGCAGCAGCGGGGGCGACCACCGGAGTGACAACCGGCCTAATAGCACCAGGAGTAAGGTGCGTGGTGCGCGCAAGCAGAGTCTGCAACGTCTGAGCGAACTGATCCAACAGGAGATCCTGTTGATCAAGTCTGGCGACTAACATGGGAAGCGAAGGTGTACCTGCACCGTCAGGATTCATGGCATTCGTGTAATGTCAGGGCAGGAGCTGTGGATCAGACAGGCAGGCCTAATGGCAGGGTCACGCACTGACTGACGACAACCACCACCCACAGACCGGAGTCCCTCAGGGCGCGGTGTCTAAGTGAGGAAAGACAAAACAGAGGGCGCACAGGCCTAGTGCATTACCATAAAAAATGTTTAATAAAAAATAAAGTATGTGTTGTACTCACAAACGACAATGTTCCAGGACATTCTTAATGTGGTTGTAGCCTGCATCGAGTCCATCCCCAAGCGCAGGAGCATTTGTGTTTGCTGGTTCTTTGTTCGCGGAGTCTAAGTCCCAGGCTGCCCTTCACCAGGGCCCCTGATGGTGGGGATGGACTTGACACAGCCAGGGACCAGGTCGCAGCCCCCGAGACACCCCAGCTGTGGTAATGGCCACCGCCAATGGCATATAGCTGGTAGGAACCAGATAAGACAATAGCGTAGTCAGGCAGGCCGGGTCGATAACAACGGGACAGACAGTACAGAACGGTAGACAAGAATAACAGGTCACAAGCCGAGTTCAGCAACGGGAGGTCAGATAAAGGGATAACGCAGAGAATAGTCTAGTCAAAAGCCGAGTGAGTTTCCAGGAGAGCCACGAGAGTAGAAACAGAGCTATAGCAACACTAACACACAAGACACAAATGCAAAGAGCACGTGCGGACAACAGGCTTATATGTGATCAACCACACCCCTCAGAGGCCTGAAGGCATAAAAGACTCCCACCATGCTCTGCAGAAACCCAAGATGGATGCCAGCATAACCTCTGGGAAAAGGAAGGACCTTGACACCAGACAAGGTGATCAGAAACTCCACCGCCCGACACTCAGGTGCCGAAAAGGCAGAGTCCCCCTTCAAAAAAAACCTATCTATCCTGCTCTCACTATTGCCACGCCTATATGTGTACCCCGTGCTGTCCGGGCTGCTCTTAATCAGTGCGTCCACCAGACCTGCATCCCTGACCACTGCATTAAGAAAAATAGCCCAGCCTGTCAGAGGAGCCTTTCCTGTCTTTAGGCAGGTGTTAAAGTCACCCCCAAAGACAACCTGCCGGGCCGTAAAAAAGAAAGGCTTAATCTTTGTAAAGAGGCATTTCCTTTCCCACTTGGACTGCGGGCCATAGATATTAATCAAACACAGGTCCTGCTAATTCACAGAGACATCCAGGACCATGCACCTTCCAATCTCCACCTCAATAACCCGCTGGCATGTAACCATACCAGTAAAAAGGACCGCAACCCCACTGTAAGGCTCAGCCGTAAGAGACCATAAGGAGGGCCCACACCTCCACTCCCTCTTTGCCAAGTGTATGTCAGCAAGGCTGTTCAGATGGGTTTCCTGCAAAAATAAAATGTCAGCATCAATTTGACTGAGCAAAAATAAGGCTAAATTACGAGCGCTCACAGACTTCAAGCTGGCAACATTAATGGTTGCCACTTTTACTGGGGCGGGAACTGCCATCAAGATGATTGAGGTGGGCATTCCTTAGCCTCAACTTCCCCTACTGGGGACCCCTGCAACTCCTGGGGACCCTCAGAATCCATAACAACAACCTCCGCCTGATCCATGGAATCAGTACTATCCTCTCCATGGTCAGACAGAGTTCCAAACTTTTGTTCTACCGCAATATCCGACAGGTACGAAGAGCTGGAAGACCTTGCCGGAGAAAGGACCATTCTATTCCTCCTGACTCTCTTCCTACCCCCAGCCGGGATCCACTCCTCCGCATCCCCAGCAGAAGGGGCCACCTTACTCTCTTCCTGAACCTGAGGGGATACCACCACCCTTTTAGCAGCCCTCCTCCCACTCATACTAGCCCCCCTCCTCCCCACCGTCCCACTGCCCTGGAGCCTCTACCCACCACTGAGGGGTGCCCAGACTTGGACGCCTTAAAGGCACAGCTACCTCCATCTACCCCACGGGCAGCCTCCACCAACAAGGAACCCTTGATGGGCACAATGCACACACGAGGGTTGAGGTTAGACATCGACAGGGAAGCAGGCAAAACAAGTGACGAGACAGATTACACAGACAAGGGGGGCCCAGAAGGACCCACAGACACAGGGGAAGACTCACTAGAAGAGGCCGGTACAACAGGAACAGACACAATGGGGGACTCAGCCACAGAAGCAGACCTTGTATACCAACAGGGGGAGCTTACTAGGGGTAAAGCCGGGGCAGCCACCTGGACTGCAGAAGAAGCCTCCTGAAGGGGGACAGAGTCCTCTGCATCCATCCTCAGAAGCTCCTCTGCCAGCTCACCCTGGTTGTGAAGGGCTTCCGGGCACAGGCTATAGGGATGCCCTAACACATTGCATAGGTTGCAGCAGATGATGCCGCAGCTCTTGGCTTGGTGGCCAAGCCCCTGGCACAGAGAACACCTCTGGGTAGGGCACGAGGATGAAAAATGGCCCTTGTCACCGTATTGATGGCACAACTTGGGTTGACCCTGGTAGAAAACAATTATACGACCTCTGCCAATAAAAGCAGAGGATGGGATGTGCTGTACCACATTCTCGTACACTTTAAGTCTAACATGGGTTGTCCACCCACCCGTCCAGATGCCTTTCTCATCAAGGACCTTACTTAAGGGGCCTAACACCTCCCCATACCTCTTCAGCCAAACCATCAAGTCAGCAGGGGGAATGGACTAATTTCTGACTAGAATTGTCACCTTCTTAGTCAGAGGCTGCCTGGATATTACTCTAGGTGACAAACCCTCCCATTCCTTATCCCGCTTATAAATGTGGTCGTACCTGTCCTAAAACAATTCGAGGTTCTCTGGTCTGACAAAGGATAAATCGAATTCGCCAGACCCTACGGGATTAATCAGGGCAAATATCTCCTCCACTTTAAAGCCCATCCCAAAGATTTTATCCGCCACAGAACTGCTAGAGGGGGGACTACCACCCCCAGTCCACCTCAACTGGACCACATTCCTCCTAGCAAAGGAACTCCCAAAACTTGGCCGCGCACCAAAGGGGGGGACCTGCAGGGGAACCCCCACCCCTTCACCACCCAGAGCGGCCACATAGCTGACCTTAGGCTGTGCACCCCCTGACACTGCACCAGCATAAGAAACTCCAGCAACCAGGGAACCCCCGGGAGCCACATTTACCCCACCACCACCAACCACTGCTGCAGCTATTCCTGTCTTAGCAAGGTCCTTAGCATGCACAGGCTGCACACCGCCCAAAGAGTCAGCTTGGCCGGCAGCCAACACACCAACAGCCGCTGACCCTCCTACATCCCCTCCTGCAGGCTTAGGGGGAACAGACACTAGAGTAGGGACCCCTTCACCAGAAACATCAGCCTTTGTTAAGCAAACAATAGATGCAGATACAGTAGATACAATACCATCCCCGGCAATCTTTGAAACCACGCTCTTGGCCGTTGCTGTATGCAGACAGGGAGCCGATTCACCCTGCCCCTCACACACCTGTGTGGAGACACTGCCCGCTGCAGCTGGCCTGAGCACGAAGACAGTTTTCTCCTTAACCCTTTCCTTGGGCTTCCGTGGGGCTACATCCATCCCTTCATCATCTGAAGAACCTTCACTGAACTTGAATTTCCTTTCACCCAACGGGGACTCCAGCTCACGAATAATTTGCAAGGTACCCTCATACTCTCCAGAATCTTCAGCCCCCGATTCCTGGGCCACTTGACCAGGCGTGAGCATACCGCTCACCTCCAAGGCAGATGAAGCAGGCATTTCCTCCTGCAGCAAAGATTTCCCAGCAAGCTGGCCATCCTCCTTCACAGCCACATCCATAGACTCCCCAGAGCTTACTTCAGCATCCGGAGCCTTCACACCTTTCCTCATGGACATAAACCTGGCTTCGTTCACAAACTTTTCTTTAAAGCTGCCGCTTGTTTCCTTCAACGCAGCAAGCAGCAAGCAGCAAGCACTTGGTTCTTAACTTTGTCTTCCAAGGCACGGACATTGGGCTTGTGCACGGATCTTTTGTTGCTCCAAGCCTTATCACAAACGGCCTTCTTCTTCCTGAGGTCCATACGCAGCTTGGCCAACTTCTCCTCCTCCTTTGTGATACGCAGCAGCCTTGTCGCTATCTTGCTACGGTAAACCGCTAATGGCTCACCTTTCTTGGGGCCATCACCAAGGTCTTCAAAGGATGGGGCCACATCCTGACTGACGCCTTCCAAAGCCTTGGAAAGGCTGTTCCTGACACCTCCACCCGGGCCTCCCCCAGGATCCTGCATGCTACTCGGTCAGTAGCTGGGACTCTAGGTCCTGGCTTTTTGGGCCTCTGTGGAGCCCAGAGCACAATAACAGTGCAGCCGCACCCTCCGCTGGTGATGCTGGGGCTCACCTGCTGTGTGGGCTGCAGTACCAGTACTTACCAGCGAGTGCTTTTCAGCAGCCAGGATCTCACCTCCTGCAATCAAGCCATCACCTGAGGCTGATTGCAGGAGGTGTATTTAAGCAGTAACCAGGCCTGCAATCAGTGCCTTAGTGTTTGTTCCCATGTGCCTGTGATAACCTGTTTTCCTGAACCTGCTCCCTGTTCCTGTGATCTGCTCCGTGTCCTGTCTGCCTCTCTGTACCCCATGCTTGATCAACTGTGTATGACCCCAGCTAGCCCTGACTACTCTTTTGTTCTGTATATATTGGGTGAAGGTTTCTGATTATTTGGTTTTTACTTGCACGGTGCATTTGTATATTGGTGTGTCACACAAATAAACTATATTATTACATTACTCCTGAAGCCTGTGTCAGTCCACACATCTCTAGTCATATCCGGATCCTTGACAGTTGTGCTGTTGATCTTAATGGTAAAGTCATGAGTGGGGGATCGAGGAGGAGGAAATATTACAAGCTCAGTTTTTGAAAGATTGAGTTTAAGGTAGTGATGTGACATCCATGCTGATATGTTGCTTAGTAGATTTGTGATACGTGAGGAGATTGAGGGGGTGAGCTGGGGAGTGGAGAGATAGATCTAGGTGTCATCAGCATAGAGGTGGTATTGGAAGCCATGGGAGGTTATCAGTTGGCCCAGGGAGGAGGTATAGAGAGAGAAAAGGAGGGGCCCAAGAACAGAACCTTGGGGTACCCCAACAGAAAGAGCAGAGGAGGAGGAGTTGTATGTGACACTGAAAGTGCGCTGAGAAAGGTAAGAGGAGAACCAGGAGAGAGCAGAGTCACACGGAGGCTGATGGAGTGGAGTTTACTGAGGAAGAGCGGGTGGTCGACTGTGTTAAAGGCAGCGGAAAGGTCAAGCAGTATGAGTATTGAGTAATGGCTGTTGGTTTTAGCAGTTAGTAGGTCATTAGTGAGTTTTAGTAGGGCAGTTTCTGTGGAATGTTGTGGGTGGAAGCCAGACTGTCGGGGATCATGAAGGTTGTTGTCAGTGAGGTAGCTGTTCATATGGTTGTGAACAACGCGCTCGAGAAGCTTGGAGGCAAACGGGAGCAGGGAGATGGGTCTTAAGTTATTCAAAACAGGTAGGGTCCAGCGAGGGTTGAGGATGAGGGTAACCAGTGCATGTTTGAGTGGGGAGGGAAAAGTGCCCATGGAGAGTGAGAGGTTGAAGATGTGGGTTAGAGAGTTTAGGATAGAGCAGGAAGGAGGCTGCAATAGTCGTGAGGGAACAGGATCCAGGTAACAGGTGGTGAAGTGGGCCTTGGAAAGGTGTTCGGTAACTTCCTAGGTGGTAACAGGGTTGAAGTAGGAGAGTGTAGAGTTTGGTGTTGGGCCTGGTATGTTGGTTAGAGGAGGAAGCTTGACACTGGAGATCTCATCACGAATTGTGTCCCAAGCTGTGGTTTCTAAAGCAAGCAAAATTCTCTCTTGTATTAAAAGAGGTATAGACTCCAGAGAGAGACACATCATTTTACCCCTGTACAAATCATTAGTAATGCCTCATCTGGAATATGCAGTTCAGTTTTGGACACCATTTCACAAAAAGAGCATTGGGGAACTGGAGAAAGTGCAGAGAAGGGCAACCAAACTGATAAGAGGCATGGAGGAGCTCAGCTATGAGGAAAGATAAGAGGAGCTGAATTTATTCTCTCTCTTGAGGAGAGCAGATTAAAGGGGGATATGATCACCATGTATAAATACATCAGTGGCCCATATAGTGAACTCGGTGTAGAGTTAGAGTTATTCACCCTATGGTCATCACAAAGGACAAGGGGGCACTCTTTACGTCTGGAAGAAAAGAAATTCAATCTCCAAACACGGAAAGGTTTCTTCACAGTAAGAGCTGTGAAAATGTGTAATAGACTCCCTCGAGAGTTGGTTCTGGCCAGCTCAGTGGATTGCTTTTAAAAAGGCCTGAATTATTTCTTGGATACACAGAATATAACTGGTTACTAACATTTATAAGTAAAGTTGATCCATGGAATATCCAATTGCCTCTCGGGGGATCAGGAAGGAATTTTTTTCCCTTGCAGGAGCAAATTGTATCATGCTTTGCTGGGTTTTTTGCATTTTTCTGGATCAACTGTGGGTGTAGGATTATTGTGAAAATTGTGCACAATAGAGGCATGGACGCTGTACATGACAGCGATCTTGTGAGGTCATAGCCATGTTGTCTCTCCTGTCCTCCCTCCTCCCTTTTGAATGGAATGTGAGTCTGTAAGTGAAAGGAGGTCAAAAGGGATTCTTATCCTAAGTAAAACACAGCTAGATGAGCTCCATGGCTGTAAACCACTAATTAGTCTGGTTCCAGGGGGTCTGCTTGAAAACCACTTTCCTCTGCCCGATCGCAAAACCATAACTCAGTCAGTCATGACCTGTTAGGCCATTAGAGCTAGAGTGTGCCATAAAACGTACATTTCACATGAGTCATTTTTCATACAAATTCATAAACTTCAGCAGGAACTGGACATGGAGTGTTCACTTTATTTGTTAATTTACTTATTTATTTATTTAAATTTGGTTTAATAATAACTTATATTTATAATTTTTTTTTTGCTGCTTTTGAGTGTACACAATTTATCACTTTATATTAGTTTATTGGAGTGTACACAGAGTGATTCTGCATGATTCACGTGTTGCTCACAGTTGAATCTATTTATGTCAATATATTATATTTTTTGCACATACAATTTTTGCACAGATATAGTATATACTTATTTGTTTAGAAGGTATATACATTTATTTGCAGGTAATACACTATTTTAGTTTTATATATTTTTCGAGGTATCACTGGGTCCGGAATGCTGGAAATATTGAAGTTGGACACACAGGATTGCGATATTTTGGTGGACTGAAAAATTAATTATTTTTTGGGACTTGAATTTTATTTTTGGTTTTATTGAGTTGAGGTGAAGGAAAAGGTTTTATTATTAGTATTTGCTTTCAAGGGTGAAAGTGTGACTTTTTTCCTGGGCTAAAAGTTTGGTATTCACTATGTGAGTTATTTTAGGTTATAAGTTGCCGAGTGATTTATTTAATAACAGGCTGCTGACACATAGATTGTAGTCCCTTGAGCTGGAAAATATTTCTGCAGGGCGCAGCTGAGAGTGGCATTTTTACGCAAGTGACAGTGTGGTGTGAGATCGGCTGGTCCTTCGGTCACGAGTTGGTGAGAAGGACTGGGGTCAGACGCCGTGAACCGTCACATATTGGCTGGCAGCGTACGTGGGATAGGAATGTTAGGAATTAGCTCTGCACTGAAGGATTGTAACCTTTGTGGAAACAGTCCTTAGAGACAAGCGGTGGATATTTTTGTTTTTTGTTTTTTATATAAAGAGACATACAGCAACAGCTCCTTCCTTTTTATGCTTTCTATTCTATCTTTCTTGCAATTATGCCTGGTTTAGCAGAATACAAGAGAATGAACAAAAATGAGTTATGTGCTGAGTGTGAAGCAAGAGTAATTGACGTCGGTGGCAAAAATCGTGAACGTTTGATTCATGACTTACAGGAGTATGATAAATGGGCAGACCAGAACCCGGGGGAACCTTAAACTGAAGGGGCTCCCTCCACCTCCGATCCCAGTGGTTCAGATACGACCTTGCAGGATGGGCAAACAGAGACTGGCGCTGGAGTACCACAGAATGTCACCTCCATGCCACAGCATGAGCAGGCCAGCACCAGAGTGCCTGTAACCAGCAGAGACTCTCCTCCAATGCAAGAAGCCCTGAAACGCATCATGGAGACAGATCCTCTGGCATACCTACAGTTCTTTGAATGCCAGGCTGAGAGAGAAGATGCCGAACGCCAAGCAGTGGCTGACAGAGAGGCTGCAGAACGCCAGGCAGCAGCTGACAGAAAGGCTGCGCAGAGGGAAGCTGATCCTCGGCACGAACTGGAGATGGCTAGGCTCCAGCAGCACCGACAGTCTCCCTAGAGCACAGGGACGCCTCTCGGGCCATGGGCACAACAGCAAAATTTCCAGTGATGGAATAGGACATGTATTGTCATTTGAAAAAACTTGGCATCAATACCATCTGCCCCAAGTACAATGGGCTTGGTACCTGACACAGGGGCTACAAGGCAAAGCCCTAGATGCCTTTTTCGAATTGCCAGCAGAGCGGGATAGCAATTAAGAAGCTCTAAGGAAGCAATTGTCCGGAAGCACAAGCTAACCCCGGAAGTGTATCGGAAGCGGTTTAGGTCCTTGCAAAAGGGACCTGGGGACTCTTATACGGATGTGGTAAGTTGCTTACGCACCACATTCCGGCAGTGGATCAGAGGACTGAAAGCTGACTCCTTCGAGTCCCTGGAGGATCTCATGATCCAAGATCAACTACTGCACCTCTGTCCGACAGATGTCAGACAGTTTGTTTTGGAGAGAGGACCAGCATCTGCCAAAGCTGCAGCAGAACTGGACGACACCTATGTCCACACTCTGACCACCTCAAGGCTCCTCCGAATGGCTGGAAAGGAGGGAAATCCCCCATAGCAACCCCTCCTACGCCAGTGAGTCAAGCTTCCCATCACCCAGCACATACCAAGGTACTGTGTGCAGATGTCGGGTTAATATCTGGGCAACCTGTGGATGGACAGAGGGAGGAGGCCGGGAATAGATTGGGGTTACAGAATTCTCCATTACCTGGAGAAGGAGAGGAGACTGCAAAGTCTGCAAAGACTGAATGTCTACCCCCATGATGGGATTCGCGCTGGCTCCTTATCTTTGAAGTCCCTCTGAGGACTTACATGCCTGATTTATTCGCTGTTTGTGAGTACCATTTTGTAATTATTATTATTATCATTATACAGTATTTATAAACCGCCAATAGTTCGCTCAGCACTGTACATTACAAAGGGGGACAGAACATGTGACAGAACAATAACAATACAATGCAAAACATGAGGGGATCGAGGGCCCTGCTCTTTCGAGCTTATAATCTAGGAGGGAGGGGATGGTGGCACAGGAGGAGATTGCTGTGGGGGATGGAGTGGTAGGAAAAGTGGAGGAGGTCAGCAAGTTAGCAGGGGGTGGGGTAGGCTTCCCTGAAGAGGTGGGTTTTCAGGGTGCACCTAAAGGAGAGGAGAGTAGGTTATAATCTGATGGGTTGGGGCAGGGAGTTCCAGAGGATGGGTGACACCCTGGAGAAGTCCTGGAGGCGGGCATGGGAGGAGGAGACCAGGGAACTAGAGAGAAGGAGGTCTCGTGAGGAGCAGAGTGTGCGTGCTGGGTGGTACTTGGATATTAGGTCGGTGATGTAGTTCGGGGCAGTATGGTGGACGGCTTTGTACATCAATGTTAGGATTTTGAATTTGATCCGTTGCGCAATTGGAAGCCAGTGGAGAGATTGGCAGAGGGGGGTGGCAGAAATGGAGCGGTTGGAAAGGTGAATGAGCGATGTTGCGAAGGTGGAGTCTGCATGAGTTTGCTAAAGATTGGACTTGGGGCTGGAAGGATAGGTTGGAGTCCAGAATGACACCAAGTACTCTGGCCTGCGGGGCGGATTTGATGGTGGCGTTGTTGGACATGATGGAGAAGTCAATGGGGGGTGGGGTCTGAGCTGGGGGGAAGACAAGAAACTCGGTTTTGGAGAGGTTCAGTTTAAGGAAGTAGAGCGACATCCATATGTCGCTCAGTAGGTGTGTGATTCGGGCGGAGACCGAGGGGGTGAGGTGGGGGGTTGAGAGATAGATTTGTGTGTCGTCGGCATATAGGTGGTAGTTGAAGCCGTGAGAGTGTACGAGTTGGCCAAGGGAGGAGGTGTACATGGAGAAGAGAAGGGGCCCGAGGATGGAGCCTTGAGGGACCCCAACAGAGAGGGGGAGTGAGGGGGAGGTGGTAGCATTATAGGTAACTCTGAAAGAGCGTTGTGACAGGTAAGATGAGAGCCAGGAGAGAGCAGAATCTCTGAGGCCGAGGGAGTGTAGTTTTTTGAGGAGGAGGGGGTGGTTGACTGTGTCGAAGGCCGCAGAGAGGTCAAGGAGTAGGAGCACTGAATAGTGGCCATTAGCTTTGGCGGTTAGCAGGTCGTTGGAGAGTTTGAGTAAGACAGTTTCGGTGGAGTGTAGGGGACGGAAGACGGACTGTAGGGGATCAAGGTGGTTGTTGTTGTTGAGGTGAGAGCTTAGGTGGGTGTAGACTAGGCGCTCGAGGAGTTTCGATGTGAATGGGAGCAGGCAGATGGGTCTGAGGTTGTTTGGGTCATTGGGGTCCAGGGAGGGCTTTTTAACTATGGGGGTGATGTGTGCATGCTTCAGAGGGGAGGGGAAAGTGCCGGAGGAGAGGGAGAGATTAAAGATGTGGGTGAGGGAGCATAGGATGGAGGGGGCAGGAGGTTGTAGGAGTTGTAATTAATACATTTCGGTTACTGAGGAAATACGCAAGGGTGGTGCGCTTCTCATTTTTGTTTCACTTTGCAGTATTGGTCAGGCTTCCCTAGCCTTGTTTGGAGCTGCACAACCTTATATGCACTGGTGGTCGATTTTTCCAGTTCTGGTTATATCCATTCTCCACCCGCCTGGGTCCTAGAGCGCAGGAGAAGTCGTGTCTGGAAGGAGAGGAGACCAAGGGGGTGGTAATGAACTCTTGTGTCATTGATGTTACAAATGTAAATGTTGAAGATGATAATGATGATGCATTACCAATGTTGGGGGCCACCCACAGTGCTGTGAAGTGGGCAGAGGCACAGTCTCTGGGTGTGGAGCAAAGAGATGGTGTGTATAGGCCCTTTCCTTGCTCCAGCCCAGAGGATTCTGCCTTGATAATCCCCCAGCAGTTGTCGTTGCATGGTCCTGAACAGCTGGGTGGTGCTTGTAGTCCCACAGACCAGACAGCACTTGGACTCTTGGTCAGTGTTAAAGCCATCAGTGGGCTAGCTGTGAGCTTCCCTGCTGAGAAAGATAAACAACAGCTTGACTGGGACAGTGAGAAGCTGGGAATTAATAGTCTACCAGCAGGGAGCTTGGGGACTGAAAGCGTTAACCAGTTGCTCATTGTGTCCAGTCAGCCCAGGAGACATGTATTGAGAGTGGCACCTTATATGGCCTGTCAAGGTCTATGTGGAAAACATAAAGCCAGGGAGGAAGTCACATTAAACTATTTCTGGCTTAGATTCACACCCCCAAAACCAACCAGAACAACGTATGTCATAGGCAGTGGCAGCACACCTGGATTGGAAGTGCGAGGGGCCCTACTGAAGTTGATAGCCGGCCCTCAGAGAGGGAGCTTCGGCCTTCAGCTCCAATCACCCTTCCTTTCCGTTCAGGTACAGCAGCTTCTGGCAATGCCTATGGTAAATGGTGTCTGGGTTCAGGGAAACCCTGGGAGGGCCCACCATGCTGTTTATGAGTTGGACGGCAGGGTGTATCCTTCCCTCATGCCTTTGGCCCACCTCATCTCACAGGAGGTGCAGACAGAATGGGCCAAAGAGACAGAGGGAATATTGCAGTCAGGGATCCAGAAGTCCCGCAGGGTCTGGGCATCACCAGTGGTCCCGGTCCCCAAATGGGATCAGATGACCAGGCTTTGTGAGGACCTTGGAAAACTGAGCGCCAACCCTGTGGTTGTGGTCTACCCCATGCCCAGGAACCATGAGGTAATGGAGCAGCTGGCAGGGTATGGGCCAACGTCTCTAACCCAGGAGGCTCAGGACAAGTCAGCCTTCACCACCCCATGTGGCTTGCCTGAATTCACGGGAAAGCTACTTGGGGTTGAGAATGCACCAACCACCTCTCCAGGGGTCAGGAATGACCTACAATATGGAGTGGAACTGTGTGCAGTTGCCTACTTTAGGGGCCATGCAGTGTTTGGCCCTGTCTGGGGAGAGCAACTTGGACCCCTGTCACCAGTCATGAACAATCTGCCAGTGTCTAGTCTGACAGTCAAAAATGGTAACTGTCAGAGGGGCATGTCAGTGGTTCAGCAGTGGGAACCACAGGTAGGAGGAGACCCCCAGAGGTCTGGCAATAGGGAGACTGAGGAAATTATGGCCTGGCCTACTCCCCAGGCCAAGCAGCAGGTTACGTCAATCTTGGGTACGGCTGGCTATAGTAGGATGCCTGGGTGCAACTATCATGGCTCAGCTGAATCTGTGACTGACCTAACAGACAGGAAACTGATGAAAATGGTGTCCTTGATGCTAGCATGTAAAGAGGACTGTTCAACCTGGATGAAGGTACCTGTAGGCACACCTGAGTGGCGAATTCCAGAATTCACCTGTCCCATTCCGGTACACACAGGCACCACTACCTTCGGGTCAGATGTAATCCTGAGCCTGAGGAATGAGACTGGTGAGGGAAATCTCATCCTCTACCTAGACAAAAAGCTACATCTCAGTATGTTAGCATATGACACCCCTGAACAGAAGTGTCTTGTGATAAGATGGGCACCACGGCAGCTGCCACGATATCTGAGTAGTCACAGCAGACTGGTGCTCACCCCTCACAACTCACTTTGTTGGCACAACAGTGTTGCTAGGGAGAACAGTACCCTTCTCAGAAGGAACCTGGTTGGTTCTCTAGCAGTGCATTTGTACAGTGCAGTGCGGTTCTCTAGCAGTGCATTTGTACCAGATCACACCAAGGTGAACATCTGGGCATAACGGATCTGTGTCCTGATCAGCAAACCGGCAGCAGGCTTCGGTTGCTTCAAGAGGAAAATTGCAGTTCCCTCCCATGCAACCACCTGAGAGGGGAGGTGTGACAATTGTGCACAATAGAGACATGGATGCTGTACAAGACAGCCATCTTGTAAGGTCACAGCAATGTTGTCTCTCCTGTCCTCCCTCCTCCCTTTTGAATGGAATGTGAGTCTGTAAGTGAACGGAGGTCAAAAGGGCCTCTTATCCTAAATAAAACAAAGCTAGATGGCTGTAAACCACTAAGTAGTTGGTTCCAGGGGGTCTGCTTGAAAACCACTTTCCTCTGCCCGATCGTAAAACCATAACTCAGTCAGTTATGACCTGTTAGGCCATTAGAGCTAGAGTGTGCCATAAAACGTACATTCCACGTGAGTCATTTTTCATACAAATTCATGAACTTCAGCAGGAACTGGGCACATTAATATGAAGTATATATTTGGATAGGTAATTTTAATATGAGTCACATGAGACCTTACATCCCTATGTTAGAACCTACAAGAGAGTAGAAAGCAATTTCTTTTATCCGGAGTGCTATGTTTGGTGTCTTTGCGTTTGGAATATAATTCTAAATATTAATCTGCCAGTTGCTAGGATGCTACCTGTACCTATTGAAGGTTATTAACCTTAGTATGAAATTGTAAGGGATTTGGTAATAACCTTGGTTACCACCTAACACCCATCCCCAAATGGGATGATTGGCCATTTGTTCTCAGAAGACACCCCTTTGAGATGATAGAAAAAAACTGACAGCCTGGAAAAAAATGAGCTCTCCTTTAACATTGATCAGGAACCATCTAGGAGACTTGAGAGCCAAAGCAGCCTTTTGTTCGGACAATTGGACTCTGCTCAAACCAAGGACTTTTTGCAAGTATTCTGCCTTCTGAACTTCTATCTTTTATTTCTCTGTTGTTTTATTGTTCTCTTTATATCTTTGTTACATCTTTTTCTGTAAATATTTTAATTGCACCATTTTGACCTTTTTAGTAATAAATCCTATTTTCAGAAAAGTGTTGAACTGTCTCTAAAGCGTTTAATGCAAACTAAAGAATCCCTGTCTCTGAAGAGTGCTACTGTATGTAATAGTCCTCTGAATACATCTGTCTGTGGTGACAGTGTGTATTACAGACGCATATGCTAATATCATAGCGTTACTGCTAAGATTTGTGAGTTTCCTCCTTCTCTGTAAAAAGGTGGTGGTGGCAGTGTGAAGGGTTAATTGCATAATTAACCTGACCCAGTAACAATCGCTCTCAGGCTGCTGACACATAGATTGTAGTCCCGCGAGTTGGAAAGTCTTTGTGCAGGGCACAGCTGAGAGTGGCATTGTTACGCAAGTGACAGCACGGTGTGAGATTGGCTGGTCCTTTGGTCACGAGTTGGTGAGAAGGGCTGGGGTTAGACGCCATGCACCCTCACAATTATAACTTTTTTTTTTTTATATGGTTGAACTGGATGGACTGTTGTCTTTATTCAGCCAGATTAACTATGTAACTATGTAAGGATTCAGCAAACACCGCTGGGTCATCCCCCTCAGCCCCTTCAGGCAGGCTGACCACCTGCACATTGCTGCAGTGCAATCTTTTCTCCATGTCCTCAGAGTGTGACATCAGGTGGTTCACCTGGTGCTGGAGTTCAGATAGGGTTCTAGCATGGTTAGATGTGCTATCCTCCACTTCTGAGATGCTGGACTCCGCAGACCGCAGGCGCCCCCAGATTTTATCCAGATCTTGCTGAATGAGACCACGCTCCCTGGCGAGGGAGTCAATCTTAGACATGAGAGAAGTTCAACTTGCCTCTATGGCCAACAGGATAGTAGAGGTGGCTGAGTCCCTGGATGAGGCAACTGTGGACGGCACCTCGCATCCTTCCCCTTCCTTCTTTTGCAGCCATGACAGGCTCGGGCTGCTTCACTGTCTGCACCGCTACAGATGTTCTGGAGGGTGCATGTGCAGACAAGATGGCGGCACCACGTTTAGCAGGCGAGAACTCTGGGGCCCACTGGAGACCCGTCGCTGCCCGGAGGACTTCCTCGTCAGCATGGGAAGGGTGGGAGCAAGTCCCCCAAGTTGAGGGAGAAGTTTACTGAGCAGGATGGAGGTAGTAGGCTCCCCAGGAACAAGAGAATAGCGCTGGATGACGGGAGCCTCTGCCGAACACATTGGTGCTGCTTCACATCCTGGCCACACCCCCTAATATTTTATATTTTACCAACAAATTGGGTATTATATTGTGTTTGCCTGCATTAAATCTCATGAAAGTGTATTTTTTCCAAAAAAATTAGAAGAACCTCTGCGCAAATATCATGTAACATATAGAATTGCAAACCCCACCATTTTATTCTCTAGGGCCTTTGTTAAAAAACAAATAAACAAAAAAAATATATATATATATACAGACCAGATCGATATCCCCGGAGTTTAATTGACTTGATGCTATACTTTGATTAAAAAGTGTTCCTTTAATTTTTTTTAGCAATATATAATATATATATATATACTGCTACAAAAATTAAAGGAACACTTTTTAATCAAAGTATAGCATCAAGTCAATTAAACTCCTGGGATATCGATCTGATCAGTTAAGTAGCAGAGGGGGTTGTTAATCAGTTTCAGCTGCTTTGGTGTTAATGAAAAATGGGTGTCTACTTTTCAAAAAGGGGTCATTTGGGAGGGTTAGGTGCTATCCTGGCATTTCAGGGCCTCCGAAACTGTGATAGGTAGTCTGGAAGTGTAATGAGGAAATAAAGCCCTTTAAAAGCGTGAAGGTGCTTATTGTATTTTGGGGTCCTGTGCTTGGCTAGACTGCCAAAATGTCTCAGACATGTGGTACCCCCATACTTGGGAGAAGTAGAAGAATGTATTTTGGAGAGTAATCCCACATATACCCATGGCATGTGTGAGCAGTAAATCATTTAAGTGACAATTTTGTGTAAAAAAAAAAATTTTTTTTTTTGGCATTTTCCAAAAACTTGTGATAAAAAAATAAATTCTTCTATTGATTCAACATGCCTCTCAGCAAATAGTTTGGGGTGTCTACTTTCCAAAAAGGGGTTGTTTTGGGATGTGGGGGTGTTTTATGCCCAGCATTAGAAGTTTATACCACACATCACTCACTCTACTAACTACCTGAAGACCAAGCCTTTTCTGACACTTGTTTACATGAAAAAAATCTGTATTTTTTGCTAGGAAATTAATTTAAACCCCCAAACATTATATATTTTTTAAAGCAGACACCCTAGTGAATAAAATGGTGGGTACTACAATTTTTTATGGCACATAGTACTCGTGCAGCGATTTTTCAAAAGCAAATTTAAAAAAAAAATACACTTTTTTTACTTTTAATGCACAAAAACACAATATATTGCCTAATTTTGTAAAATATAAAAGATAATGGTATGCCGAGTAAATAGATACCAAACATGACATGCTTTAAAACTGCGCATGCCCCGTGCAATGGCAACAAACTGCAAACATTTTTAATATCCATAGGCAACGCTTTAAAAGCTACCATTTTAGATTTACCGAGGAGTTCTAGTGTTAGAATTACTGCCCTTGATCTGACGTTCATGGCAATACCTCACATGCATGGTGCAACCGCTGTTTACATACCAACACAGGGTCAAGGCTTGTGCACACAGGTGTGCGCGCATTGGAGGGGCACATTTTTTTTTAGTTATTTTGATTCTTTTTTATTATTTTTACATTTGTACCTTTCATTTTTTTTTTATCACTTTTAATGCTATAACAGGGAATGCAAATATCCCCTATAACTTCAATGGGAATTGTCATGTATTCTTTTTTGAGAAATCTGGGGTCTATGATGAATCGGGTCTGCGGAGCAATACAACCGCAATTCATTTCTTTTTTGTTAATGCCCATGTTGAGGGTTAGGCCCAAAAAAATTTAAATTAAAAAAACGTAATGAGCTTCACGTGGAGCCCCCAGATGCCCAGACTACATGAGGAGTAGTGGCAAGATAGTTTGGGACTTGCTGTCATCCTTTTCCCATATGGGGTACCACTTATACGTGGAAAATTTTTATTCCAGCATGCCACTATTTAGACATTTGTACAATCTTGGAACTGGTGCATGTGGCAAAGCGTGACCTAATGGCCTTGATTCACTATTGGGCGTGGGTTAACGCCCAATTTTTATGGGCGACCGTCTATTTTTTACCCTGCAACCAAATTCACTATTGACCAGCGCCCATAAGCAGATGCCCAATCTAATTCACAAAAAGACACACGCCCGGAATCAGACTCACAAAGCAGACTTGCTAAGAAGCACGTCTAACACCATGAAAAATCACTGCAGAGACATGTTCACTTAGAAATTTGCTTTGCCAAATATCAGGACTTCACTTTAAACAATATCTGCTATTTCCAAAAAAATTAAGAATGTGTTAAAAATCGTTTTTTTCAAGGAAATCGACACAGTAAAAATCTAGACGCCCGTGCAGTGTCTTTGGCAGATAGAACTGAGCATGTGCAGAACACATTTTAGACGTCTGCCATGGGCGTTTGTTTTTTAGCCACTGCCTAATAGTGAATCTTACTGTGGATTCCTCTGACAGCCGGCACTCGGTCGCGTCTATTGTGTTTAATAAACAGCACTAAGCATATCTTCATGTAATCTAATTAGATTTCCTTAGTTCTAGTGATTCTATTTTTGTTTCTTATCCTTTATAATTATTTCTGTAATGATTTTACTTATTTCAAAGGTCTAGATAATATTTATTTTGACAGCTGAATGTAAAAATAAAGGTCCGCAATAAAAAAAAAAAAACATCCTTACCAAGCCCTTCAGGTCTGGTATGGATATTAAGGGGAACTCCACGCTGAAATTGAAAAAAAAAAACAGCGTGGGTCCTCCTCAATATCCATACCAGACCCTTATCCGAGCATGCAGCCCGGCAGGTCAGGAAAGGGGGGGGGGATGAGCAAGCGCCCCCCCCTCCTGAACCATACCAGGCCACATGCCCTCAACATGGGGGGGGTGCTTTGGGGCAGGGGGGGCTCCCCCCCCAAAGCACCTTGTCCCCATGTTGATGAGGACAAGGGCCTCTTCCCCACAACCCTGGCCGGTGGTTGTGGGGGTCTGCGGGCGGGGGGCTTATCAGAATCTGGAAGCCCCCTTTAACAAGGGGGCCCCCAGATCCCGGCCCCCCCCCCCCATACGTGAAGGAGTCTGCGGTACATGGTCCCGCAGACTCATTCACCAAAAAAAAAAGTGTGGTGTAAAAAAACACAGTACAGGGTCTTTGACAAGTCCTTTAATAAAACAATGTCCCCCGAAGTAGATCCAACGTCAATCGCGGCGGCAGGGACCCGAAAAAAAAAAAAAAAGTTCCGCTCCCATCGGAGGCTTCCAGCCTTGTGAAGAAAAGGCTAGATGACATTTCTTATATAGGTATGGGGCAGGGCAAGCCGGGGACATCATCCGAGTGACCCGCCCCATGTCACATGCTTGCTGTTCCCGGCTGGCCCCGCCCCATAGCTATATAAGAAATGTCAGACTGTCTCCTGCATTCAGCTAGATAGCCTCAGTGGAGAGACAGGCTGACAATTCCTACATAGGTAAGGGGCGGGGATGATGTCCCCGGCTGGCCCCGCCCCATACCTATATAAGAAATGTCAGCTAGCCTTTTCTTCACAAGGCTGGAAGCCTCGGACGGGAGCGGAACTTTTTTTTTTTCTTTTTTCGGGTCCCTGCTGCCGCCGCGATTGACGTTGGATCTACTTCGGGGGACATTGTTTTAATAAAGGACTTGTCAAAGACCCTGTACTGTGTTTTTTTTACACCACACTTAGTTTTTTTGCAGCAGACTCATTCACGTAGGGGGGGGGCCGGGATCTGGGGGCTTCCTTGTTAAAGGGGGCTTCCAGATTCTGATAAGCCCCCCGCCCGCAGACCCCCACAACCACCGGCCAGGGTTGTGGGGAAGAGGCCCTTGTCCTCATCGACATGGGGACAAGGTGCTTTGGGGGGAGGGGGAGCCCCCCCCTGCCCCAAAGCACCCCCCCATGTTGAGGGCATGTGGCCTGGTATGGTTCAGGAGGGGGGGGCGCTTGCTCGTCCCCCCCCCCCTTTCCTGACCTGCCGGGCTGCATGCTCGGATAAGGGTCTGGTATGGATATTGAGGGGGACCCACGCTGTTTTTTTTTTAAATTTCAGCGTGGAGTTCCCCCTTAATATCCATACCAGACCTGAAGGGCTTGGTATGGATGAGAGGGGGGACCCCACACAATTTTTTTTATTATTTATTTAATGCACGGAAATAATTTAAAATTCAGCTGTCAGTGGGAAACCCCGATGACAGCTGAAACATTCCTTCTGTCCCTGCAGAGAGCTCTGCTATTATATTTGACATTAAAAAGTATAAAGGTTGCAACATTGTATCTATTTGTGTCCATTTCGGATACAGATGTTTTTATTCGGATACAAATAGATACAATGTTGCAACCTTTATACTTTTTAATGTCAAATATAATAGCGCAGCTCTCTGCAGGGACAGAAGGAATGTCTGCTATTGCTATTATATTTGCCGGCCGTAGATGGGGCGAAAATCGAACAATTTTTTTACCATTGGTGGTAACGTCGGCCCATTGAACAACCAATTTTTTTTTTATTTTTTTTTTAAACGGTCAGTTTTCGCCCCATCTATGGCCTGCATTTTTCTTTTTCTTCTTTTTCTTATTCTTTTTTTTTATTCTTCTTTTTCATTTTCGTCTTCTTTTTCTTGCAGGTCATGGCTCATGTGTAGATTTTTTATCTGTTAAAAGATCAGCCAATTTGCCGATCATTGCAGCTAAAATCGGCAAATCTGCAAAATCGGCCAATTTTTATCCAAATTTACCAATTAAAAAAAGTTGCAAAATCCCCAAAAATGGCTGACCAATTAAAATCAGCTGAAATTTTTTGCGGACGATTTTAGACCCATCTAAAGCAGGCCATAGATGGGTCTAAAATCGGCCGATTTTTCTGCCGAAAAAAAATCGAACGATTTTCGGGCCGTTAGTGGGTTAATTGGTCAGCCATTTTTCGGGATTTTGGCACTTTTTTTTATCAGTAAATTTGGAAAAAAAAATTTCCAACTTTACTGGTAAACAAAATATGCTATAATCCCAAAAAATGGCCGACCAATTATCCCACTAACGGAAGAGGCCCTTGTCCCCATTAACATGGGGACAAGGTGCTTTGGGGGGGAGCCCCCCTGCCCCAAAGCACCCCCCCATGTTGAGGGCATGTGGCCTGGTATGGTTCAGGAGGGGGGGCGCTCGCTCGTCCCCCCCCCTTTCCTGACCTGCCGGGCTGCATGCTCGGATAAGGGTCTGGTATGGATTTTGGGGGGATCCCCAAGCTGTTTTTTTTTAATTTCAGCGCGGAGTTCCCCCTTAATATCCATACCAGATCCGAAGGGCTTGATACGGATGGGAGGGGGGACCCCGCGCTTTTTTTTTTTTTTTTTTACATTCAGCTGTCAGTGGGGAACCCCGCTGACAGTTGAAACATTAACACATGGCTGTCGCTCCTACAATCCCGCATGAGTTATGTTATCAACTCATGCAGCATTTTAGTAGCGAAAACCAATGCAGCGCTCATGTTTCAGCTGTCGGCGGAGTTCCCCACTGACAGTTGATGTAAAAGTATTGCAGGGAATTATAAACAATTTTTAAAAAACCCGGCGTGGGGTCCCCCCTCCCATCCATACTAAGCCCTTCGGGTCTCGTATGGATGTTAAGGGGTAACTCCACGCTGAAATTAAATAAAAAACAGCATGGGGTACCCCCCAAAATCCATAACAGATACTTATCCGAGCATGCAGCCCGGCAGGTCAGGAAAGGGGGGGGGGCGAGCGAGCGCCCCCCCCCCCTCCTGAACCATACCAGGCCACATGCCCATACCAAATTATTCAAACATTTGTAAACAGACCAATTAACTGAAATGGTTTGGCATTTGTACCCCAAATATGACGTTCCCTGAGGCGTTGGTAAACCGAGGTACGCCTGTATTAGTATTGCAATCCCTTGTATTGGGATACATAGAACCAACATACATCTGAATTGGCAACATAGCACAACATTTGTGTCACATTGGAGATATCTGGCTAGTTACACTGACCTTGCCCAGGGACTTGATTCACAGCACAGAAATACAGGCAGGGTTAGCAATGTAGCTCTGTGGATTAGTGGTTAGCACTACTGCCTCACAACTCTAGGGTTGTCGGTTTGAATCCCAACCCCGGCAAGGAAGTAGCATGATCTCCGTGTGTGGCTGTCTTCACATACATGTTCTGGCAACATCTTTGCTTTCTGTCTAAATGATCCCTAAAATGTGAATTAGAATGAGGCCTTGTCTGTTGAAACACCTTCAAAGCTGCACCTTATGTGAATGTCATACAATGGAATAAGATAAGGGCCTGAATCACTAATAGATTTGATAATGATGCTTTACACTCCACCCACTTTTGTGAAGGATTTGGCAAGCAAAGAGCTGAGAGAGAAGAGCGAGCCAGTGAGACGAAGAAGAGTGAGCGAGAGATACATACTGAAGAGTGATAAAGAGAGACATACAGAAGAGTGAGCGAGAGAGAAGAGCGAGCCAGTGAGACGAAGAAGAGTGAGCGAGAGATACATACTGAAGAGTGATAAAGAGAGACATACAGAAGAGAGAGAAGAGCGAGCCAGTGAGATGAAGAGTGAGCGAGAGATACATACTGAAGAGTGATAAAGAGAAACATTCAGAAGAGTGAGCGAGAGAGAAGAGCGAGCCAGTGAGACAAAGAAGAGTGAGCGAGAGATACATACTGAAGAGTGATAAAGAGAGACATACAGAAGAGTGAGCGAGAGAGAAGAGCGAGCCAGTGAGACAAAGAAGAGTGAGCGAGACATACATACTGAAGAGTGATAAAGAGAGACATACAGAAGAGTGAGCGAGAGAGAAAAGACTTGGTTGGTGAATCCACACATCAAACTTGTCACAAATACTGGTATGGATTTTTCCACCAAATACAAAGCAGACCCTTATCCCAGCAAGCAGGTACCGCACGCCTTCAAAGATTTATTTCCTTTGTTGATTTACCGGCTTCGTTCCCACTATATGCAATTGAAAATTACTCTTAAAGTTGCCAATTTTACTGTGTTTTCTAGAGAATTACTAACTAGTTGTGTTTTCAATTGTGTGTAGCATTGCGATTTCTATTTGAGTCTAGATGTTAAATTGCTAATAAATGGCCAAAATTTTCAAATACCTTTGAACTCTTGCTGCAACAAATTGCGAAAGTTACTCCCCTCACATTCACATTCATTATATCCAATATCAGGTACGATGTCAATTCACAAATCGCACCTGAAATTGCACACCCTGGATGTGACTTGTCATGTGATTGGCATGGCCAGCAGCTTGCCCTTTGCATGGCAAATTGCACCCAATGTTACTGGGGGCTAACATCACTGTCACATCTAATCCGATGCAGCAATTGCCCAACATACAGTGAAGTTGCACGAGTTCACAATCCAATTGGATGTGAACAGAGCCTACAGTGGCCAATAGGGTGCGACTTGGTCTACGATTTGCAAGTCGCCTGTCATGCCAATTGCATGGCAATCGCAAACAATGTTACTGGGGGCTACCCGGTCACATTAAAGCAGATTTATAAGTGGTGTTATTGACACCACAGTCACATCATGTGACTTGCATAGAAGTTGCATGATTTCAAAGTCGGGGTATATGGTGATTTCAAGTGCAATTTGCAAGACATTCGACACTGATCTCTCAGCAAATTGCATGAAAAGTAGTGTATTCATTACTTTATTATTACTTGCGGCTCCGACCAAGTTTGAACCACAACAATATGAACACTCCAATAGCGTGCACATTGAGTGGGACTTGGCATGTGATTTGCACAACATGCAAGTTGTAAATCGTCTGCAAAGTCGCACCCTATTGTCTGCTATTAGAGCGACCATATGGGTGCGTTTCAAACACTGATTTCTTAAGTAGTACATGTACTACTTTAGTGGCAATTTGCATAGAGATCTGTGTCAGATGTCTTGAAAATTGCATTGAAATGGTCAACTTTACTGTAAGTCGCATGATTTGTAAATCAGCTTTGTCCAGAGTGTAATGTTTGGTGATGTTTGATTTCTGGAGTGTTTTGCCAATTGATGGGAAATTCACCATACTAGTCAAATCGATTTGTCATTTTCAGTATTGCATACAAGATGTGGTCATGTGACTGTCTTACCTCATGCGAGAATCTGGAGGGAATTGTGACCATAGTAGCAATAAAGGTTCCAATTGGGGTTCCCTTTCACATCCCTGCTCAATGTTCTGTTGTATGCTGCACACGTACATTTCACTGTATATATCTTTCTGATTTGTGGGGCCTGTATACCAAGGGTTAATGCAGGTAGGAAGCGGATTCATCAGGTGAAAACACTTTCACTGACCAAATTAAGGTCAGTGGTGGGTGTAGGCTTAATTGGGTGTGGGGCCTTGTTTGGCGCGCTCCAAATACAACCTAGCTTATATAAAGACGTGCAGTAGTGAGTGATTTGGCCTGTTACTAGGCCGTGTGGTTTTTGACTAAGTCCTTGCTTGTAGTGGTTTGGGGGAAGAAGAGATTTTGTGCTGAATTGCCCCAGACACCACTCAGGCTGTGTTTGGAAGTGGGCTGGAAATGTTTGCATATTTTTGGCCTTGTAAAGTGTTTGTGTGTTATTGCACAATGATTGTGTTTTTTCTCTTTGCATTGAAAGCCTCACACATGTCAATCGTTTTGTTTAAAATCTGCTCTTGTTTTAATTTTGCTTGCTTATTTAGACTCAAATGCATTTTTTTCACAAACCTGCTGACAAATGTATGTGTAGGGGATTTGTAGAGGTGGGAGGGTTTTTTTTTCACATGCTTTGTTTTCTTGATATTTTGATCTGTAGACTTTTTTTGTGAATGGATCTTTATACTAAGTGATTGTGTAAGTAAATCTTATGTGCACGAAAATGTTACTTGATTCATCTTCCCCTTTGTTTCCTGCTATAACCTGTGCACGCACAGTTCACTAGAAGTATCTTTAGATTGTAAGCTCTTATGAGCAGGAGTGTTTTATTTTTGCCACATCAATCCTATTTTTGACTCACCAAGATATTGACTGTACCTACTTCTCCTGCTGACCAAATAAATGAAGATATATTTGATCAATAAATGTTTGACCGATGTTTTTGTGTTTATTTTATGTTCAATATATGAACAACCTTAATAGTTACTTTGTATACTTATATAATCTGCTCAAATGTAGCTTGTAAGAGCGTGAATATGCAAGTGGGTGCAAACTGGCTTTTTCAAAACCAAACAAAACAAATAAATAAATAAATAACCCGCTTGCACCACAATATTGTTATGTACTAATGAATATGTCACATTCACTGTGCAGCCAGCTACAGGTTTTCTACAATTCGATTTACAGTAATAAAATAGTCCACACTTTGTTGATTTTTGGCCTTTGGCAACAAAT
Organism: Staurois parvus; assembly: GCF_062004578.1. Classification (NCBI taxonomy): domain Eukaryota; kingdom Metazoa; phylum Chordata; class Amphibia; order Anura; family Ranidae; genus Staurois; species Staurois parvus. Next base: position 133,958 of record NW_028318571.1, on the reverse strand, counting down.
ATATATTAGCCAAGGTTAAAAAAACAAATCAATAAGAAACACATATTCGCGAAAGCTATCATAGCCGCGCATAAAAATACGCGATCGCACACAAAAATGCGCGATTGCAAACAAGCGCCAAACAGGTGTCCCCATGGCGCATGAACGGCTATCCTCCTGGAAGTCCGTCATCACGTGCGCGCGCACCCGGAAGTGGTTGTGGGGAGTGTAAGTGGATGAGAAGTGGTTGGAGGTTTTGTGTTGGTTGAAAATTTTGATAACTTTATTGGCATTTGGACATGGCGAGAGCACAGTTCTCAACTGAGGAGATGATCCTTATATGTAAAGTAAGTGTGGCCATTGCAAATATGTTTATAACATGTGAGGGACAAGTAATTGCAATTTTTTGGGTGGGGCCTAGCAGAATCTCACTTGGTGCACATGCTACTTATCTGTACATTAGCTCCTGGGTATATTAACCACTTGCCTACTGGGTACTCATACCCCCTTCCTGTCCTGGCCAATTTTCATCTTTCTGCACTGTTACCCTTTGAATGACAATTGTGCGGTCATGCCACATTGTACCTATCTTAAATTTAGATCAGTTTTTTCACACAAATAGAGCTTTCTTTGGGTGGTATTGACTTGCTGCTGTGTGTTTTTACTTTTTGCTCGATAAACAACAAAATAGCTCATAATGAATAAAAGTCTGTTTATATTATAACATTTGGTAAACTGGTAATTTAGCAACACTGATGTGCATTGATGAGGCAGCACTGGTGGGTGGCACTGCTGGCCACAGGTGGGCGGAACTGTTGGGTGGCACTGGTGGGCACTGATCATCAGGGCACTGATCATCGGTGCTGACCCCTGCTCTGATAACTGCTGGTTCTCGGAAGTACTTTCCACACATTCTGACAGCGTGATGAAAGTGCAGCCAAGACCCGGCAAATGCATTTCCCGGTGATCAGCGTGTCATTGGACATGGCTGATCACATGGTAAAAAGCCGCTGTGATTGGCCTTTTACCACATCACATGATCAGCTGTGTCCTTAGGACACAGCAATCACGGAGAGCGCGTTCTGCCAGGATGTCATATGACACCCTCCCAGAGCTGCCTGGATGTAGTGTAGCATTATTCAGCTATCTGCGGTCACCAAATAGGTAACCAGCTAGGCCTTCATGGCTAATCTTTGAATATCTGGACATGTATACTGCGTATAATGCATTACATTCTACAATGTGTTGGTGTACATGGTATTACAGTGTGCAATGCGTTGCTGGATTCTGCATGGCAGTGGACAGCGCATCACAGTGTGCAATGCGTAGCTTTATCCTGCATGACAGTGTACAGTGCATTACAGTCTACAATGTGTGGGTGTACACGGTATCACAATGTGCAATGCGTAGCTCTATCCTGCATGATAGTGTACAGTGCATTACAGTCTACAATGTGTGGGTGTACACGGTATTACATTGTACAGTGTATTACAGTGTGCAATGCGTTGTACACTGCAGTGTGCACTAAAGCATTTTACACTCATGCACTGTACACACTAACGCATTTGACATTTCTAGTGTGCAATGCGTTAGTGTGCAATGCCTTCGACAGTACAATGCATTTGCAGTATTGGTGTATGTTTATTAAGCACAGATAATTAATCTAAGAAGTCTTCTCTGTCCCCCTGTTTATGAGGTGGAGGACAATTGTTTTCCGAAGAAGAGAGGAGACATTTTTTCAAGGAGATCTGTATAGATTTCCAGAGATATGTGTAGATGGTTGAGGGGCTGCATGTGATCTCCGGAGATAATTGTGATTAACGATCTCCTGAGTTAAACCAGTGAATGAAAAGTGTAAAAAAACATGGATTGAAAATAATCTGCACGGACCACTGTGCTTTGTCAAGCCACATATTGGCACATTCTGGTTTCACTCAGATCCGATGTGAAATTTGCAGTGTTTTCTGTGCAAGCGCTGCAGCACATCACAACCGCAACCCCTTCATGCCACCTGCTGCGGCTTTCTAGGTGAAGTTAACAACACACCAAAATTGGTACACAAAGCGTATTGCGATTTGCCAAATTGGATCGCATGCCTATTCACACCCATGTGCATACCCTGAAAAAGGGTCCTGCACATTTTTGGCCCGGATGCGGTGCAATTTGAGGTGTGCAAAATGTTTGTCTCTAATTGCAAAGCACACAAATTGCATGCGATTTGCCCAGGAGTGCGGTGTTATACCACAATGCATGTATGTGAAGCCAGAATAAAAGTATGTGTATTTTGTCTACTTTTACTTGCGCATGTTAACATTATGTAAGTGCATTTTTCTTCTGTTTAACATGCTATAGAAATGGAACATGCATTTGGATGTAGTGTTTTTGTATGTGCATTTTGGAAGTATTCTAAACACACATTGACCCTAGGGCCACACCATATCTTAAGCCGCGTTTGTCAGAAATGCTGTACAGTACATTTAAAGCGGATTTACACTCCACCTATCAAAAAATAACAGTCATCAGCTACAAAAATGGTAGCTGCTGACTTTTAAAAAGAGAGCAGCCAAAATCATTCATTTAGCTGCTCCCATGCCAGCATTCCTTGGCCCCTCTCTCCTGTCCATTGCTCCCTGAACAAGCACCTTGTTTTGGTGTGAGCCCAAGAACACTCCTTCATGAGCCATGTAGACCAGAGAGTCAAGCTTTTCAAGCACATCATGAAATCAGGATGGGGCTCCACTTCAAGTAAGCATTAGTGTGCCTGGGGGAGGGGGGGACCTTGGGCCTTTCCAAACACAGTAGATGCTCCAAGAATGTTTCCTTGAACTCTTGAAATGGTTAAAAAGGAAAGACACTCTAGATAGCCTGCACTGAGAATTGACTGTCATGATGACGTGTCAATGATTATTTGCTCTCATTTTTCAGGAGTGGTACTGCTTGCGGTTGAAGCTGGTAGAAATCCACCTTCACGTCCTCCACTCACCTTCACTTGTGGCCAGTGGATATTTTGTGGCCCCAGGCAAGAACTGGCATCGAGGACCTTCATAAAGACCCTGGCATGCCAGAGGTGGTTTGCAAGCAGCACAGCAATTTGACCATCCCTTTCCTCTATGTTGGTTTTAGGGGTGCAGAATTGCTTCTCGTTCGTGAACGGACTGTCGCCGGATATCAGAGTCCCCATATTTTCAAGATATGTTTTAGCCATGTTGGCTTATTTTTATGTTGAGTCAATTAAAGACTATTTTTTGTTACCTTAAAAAAGTGTCAGATCCTCTTGATTGTATTCCCGAGACTTAAGATGGCCAGATAATATGCAATCTGAGGAAAAGTCAGTGCAATGTCCTCCACACGTAGCTAAAGTCTGTCATAGGAGGACCTACCAGAACAATGCATTCATTTGGAGTGGGCCAGGCCCATACAGTACATCATGGAGGCTTGCAATGAAGGAACATTCACGTTTGGACACTTGAGCTCATGTGGTTTGTTTCCAAATATTTCTGCCCATTGCAGCGTATTGACTATTGCAGCTCAATAAAGATCAGGCATACAGAAAAGTGTACCTTGTCCATAGAATAGCCACTGGGAGGTCCTATCTGGGCACACAGATCTGGCCTATGCATAATTGTGGAAAATGCCAATTCGGTCTGCTTTATAATATGAAGGGGTTAGTTCATGCTTGCTTCAGGGGAAACATTACAACAAATTTTGTTATTTTTCATAGGAAAACGTGGCCGATCCCTAGATGCATTGAGGTACATAGCAGAGGTTCAAGATACTCCATAGAAGAACTTATTGTTCTTCCTAACTATACAGGTGGCACAGACACAAGCATACACCCAGGGCCACTGTTAGATATCACGGGGCCCCATACAGCATACCTGACAGGCCCCCACCACCAGAGAAAATATCCAAATGATATATATGGTAAAAATACACATTTTCTTCATGGACACAATCACAAACAAATTCCTGTTCAATCCAAATGATAAAACTGTACTGAGTTAATAAATCAAACGTTGTGTAATTGAGGGCTCATTCACATGGGTGCTGTGGCCTGTAGAGTGTGAATCAGTGTTTGGTTTTTGTGGCTGTCACCATTAGCATGCGACCTATGTTACACTATGTGAATACTGCAGATCCTAATTTGACAAGCATATGGTTGCAATTGTACAGCCCTGAACACAGACAGTGAGCATTCAGGGCCACTTGGGGATGCCTTCACACTTGTCAGATTAAAACCTGTGTTCATACAGCTGCTGTGTCCCCATAGTGTAACAGGTGGCTCTAGCTACATAAACAACTCACTCATTCATGCTGTACAGGTCAGAGGACCTGTGTGAATGTGGCATTTTGTGTTTGTTATATTTATTTTTTCCCAAAGCCCATTGAATTCAATGGGCTGCTTAACATGTGGAAACATGCCAAAATACTGCAGGCATGTTATTTTCCAAGTGTGTCGCACCTAACCGCACAGTAGTGTGGTGCCATGCATTTTTGTGGCTGTGAATGGGGCTGTTTTTAATAGACCTGTGTAGGTGCAATAACGTTTTCATCATGGTACCTGCGCACATCTACAGAGGGCATTGCATTTCTTTTCTGTGCTGGAAAATGTGTGTTCTTGCATGCGTTTCTGCACCACCAATGGTGTGAACAAGTCCTAAGGGCCGGTTCACACTATAGAAACGGTCTAGATGTGTTCCTGATGGGTTTTTTTCATGCCCTTTTGGCATGCATGTTTAGTGTGTTCCAGTACATTTTGGATGCGTTTTGGACATGTTTACATTGCATTTTTGTATCCCTTCCACTTATTTTTTTCTATTTTCTTTGTATTCAATGTAGTTAGGGACATGTGCGTTTTAGTACATTCAAGGACGTTTCAATGTGTTCCAGTACAGTTCTGTGCAGAAACAATGCAGCGTGGTCAACTTTGTTTACAGCACCTGCAATGCACTGAAATTGCAAGCGCTGATGTGAACTATGACATTGACAACCACATAACCTTCTTTCTGTGCGTTTGTGATGCCGAAAAAGCAACTGAAACACATGTAGTGTGAACTGGCCCTAAAGGTTATTAGAGGTCAGGGAACGGGACTGACCAGGAATTGTGAATTCAATCAGACTAGTGGTGAAATACAATCAGCAATTGTATAATATTGTGAGATCTGAGCTGTAGCTGATAGAAAATGAGACACATTCACTTGATCAGTAAATAGATAGTTAAAGAGTGGGGCGGTGATCCGTAGATTTGCATATGGGACAGGTGATGATGGGGTGGGGGAGTGGGTCAAGTTGTATAAGGAGACAGATTTAAAAGAGAAAAATGTTACAATGAAATATACACGGCATGAAACTTGCACATTTCCTAATTGGCAGAAGAACAGTACATAGGTAACATTCATCCACTTTCTAGTCATTAGGCAAAATCATAATTAGAGATGAGCGAAGTATTCAAAAATTCGATTCGACTGATTCGGCGAATTCGTGGACAATATTCGATTCGAGTCGAATATATTCGCTGTGAATTTAACTTAAAAAAGGGTGTTTCTAGGCTTCAGAGAGACTTAATATTAGTGCAGAACACTGTACCTTTAATTTAAATGCCCTTGGAGTCTGCTGGGGAAGAGAAATAATACTGTCAGTCAGTATGACATGCAGATGAGTGCCGTCGATCTTAGAATCACCGCACACTTCACTCATTTGGCCAGTCACGGGGCCAAAACCAGTGTTTGGAGCCACAGTGTGGCGGTGGAGGCAGCAGCAATGTGAGGCCATACAGCAACCTATGACAAAATGGAAACCAGCAGGAGTGTGAGGAGACCTCAAAGTGGCACATGGCAGAGTGGGAGCAATGGGAGGCGGTACAGGGACCCATGTCACACTGTGGACCCAGCAGCAGCGTGACGAGGCGGTACGGGGGCCCATGGTAGATTTGGGGCCTGGCAGCACCTATGGGAGGCCTGTAATCTGCCAGCAACCTATGACAAAATGGAAACCAGCAGGAGTGTGAGGAGACCTGAAAGTGGCACATGGCAGAGTGGGAGCAATGGGAGGCGGTACAGGGACCCATGTCACACTGTGGACCCAGCAGCAGCGTGACCAGGCGGTACGGGGGCCCATGGCAGATTAGAGGCCTGGCAGCAGCAATGGGAGGCCCGTAATCTGCCAGCACCCTATGACAAAAAATGGAACACACCAGCAGTGTGTGAGGAGACCTGAAAGTGGCACATGGCAGAGTGTGGCGATGGAGACAGCAGCAATAGGAGGCCGTACAGGGACCCATGACAGACTCTGGACCTGGCAGCAGCATGAGGAGGCGGTATAGGGGCCCATGGCAGATTAGGGGCCTGGCAGCAGCTATAGGAGGCCCGTAATCTGCCAGCACCCTATGACAAAAAATTCAACACACCAGCAGTGTGTGAGGAGACCTGAAAGTGGCACATGGCAGAGTGTGGCGATGGAGACAGCAGCAATGGGAGGCCGTACAGGGACCCATGACAGACTCTGGACCTGGCAGCAGCATGAGGAGGCGGTATAGGGGCCCATGGCAGATTAGGGGCCTGGCAGCAGCTATGGGAGGCCCGTAATCTGCCAGCACCCTATGACAAAAAATGGAACACACCAGCAGTGTGAGGAGACCTGAAAGTGGCACATGTTTGGGGCATGATTCATGGCGGATTTAGTCAGTTGTGTCAGGAACTGGTGGTTTGAAATCCAGACTAATCCACGCCTGATTCATTTTCACAAACGTGAGTCTCTCTACACTTTGGGTGGACAGTCGTGTCCTCCGCGGAGTTGCAATACCTCCTGCCGCACTAAACACGCGCTCCGATGCCACGCTACTGGCCGGGCATGACAGCCTTTCAAGGGCAAATTCAGCTAGTTGGGGCCAAAGGTCAAGTTTCGTTGCCCAGTAGTCAAGGGGATTGTCTACCTCGGTTGGCAGGGTGCTGTCCAAGTAGGCCCAAGCCTGTTGTTTGAGCTCCTGCTCCAGGTCCACCTGATGCTGCTGCTGCTGCGGCTGGTTATTAGTTTCCTCACTGCGCTGGTGAAGAAAGCTACTCATCATCGACTGCAGACTGAGGCAGCTGCTGCTGGTGGAGCTGCCACTGCTCCTACCACCCCACCCCCCCCCTGCTGCCATGGCAGCGTAACGCGAGTGCACAGGGCCCACAGTGTCTGAGGATGGACATTGGCGCAGACAGGCAGAGACCAGCTGACTACATAGGTGGTTTTTATAGTACGTTATTTTGGCCTCCCTCTCAGCAGGTGTGAAAAAGGCCACCATTTTTGAACGGTAGCGAGGGTCCAACAAGGTGGACAGCCAAAAGTCATCCCTCTGTCTGATGGTTATTATTCGGCTGTCGGTACGCAAGCAAGCGAGCATGCTATGGGCCATTTGTGCCAAGGAATGCGAGGGACTCCCTGCCTCCATCTCCACAGCATACTGCCACGGTGCGTCTGGGTCCTCTGTCTCCTCTTCCTCCTCCTCTACCAGATGCTCCTGCTCCTCCACTCCTGTCCGCTGAGTGGAAAAACCACCCATTTCACTCAATAATTCCTGAGCACCAATGTCCTCCTCTACCTCCTCCTCTTCTTCCTGTCCTGCCCCCACAGGGGTCATGTGGCGTTGAGATCTGTGCGCCACGTCTACCGCACCCTGACCAGCCATTATTAACAGCATTTGTTCCAGGACGTGCAACAGAGGAATGACGTCGTTCATCCCATAGTCCTGCCGACTCACGAATAGCGTGGCCTCCTCAAAGGGCCTGAGCAAGCGCAGGTGTCACGCATGAGCTGCCAATGGCTGACATCTAAGTTACACAGGGAGTACCTTTATCCGCTTTTAACATCAGGAAATCTGTGATGGCCTTTTGCTGTTCGTAAAGGCGGTCTAACATATGTAGGGTTGAATTCCACCTTGTTTCAACGTCACAGCATGAGGAGTCGGTACGGGGGCCCATGGCAGATTACGGGCCTGGCAGCAGCAATGGGAGGCCCGTAATCTGCCAGCACCCTATGTCAAAAAATTAGACACACAGGCAGTGTGTGAGGAGACCTGAAAGTGGCACATGGCATGAGAGACTGTGGACCTGGCAGCAGCATGAGGAGGCGGTATAGGGGCCCATGGCAGATTAGGGGCCTGGCAGCAGCTATGGGAGGCCCGTAATCTGCCAGCACCCTATGTCAAAAAATTCAACACACCAGCAGTGTGTGAGGAGACCTGAAAGTGGCACATGGCAGAGTGTGGCGATGGAGACAGCAGCAATGGGAGGCCGTACAGGGACCCATGAGAGACTCTGGACTTGGCAGCAGCATGAGGAGGCGGTATATAGGGGCCCATGGCAGATTAGGGGCCTGGCAGCAGCTATGGGAGGCCCGTAATCTGCCAGCACCCTATGTCAAAAAATTCAACACACCAGCAGTGTGTGAGGAGACCTGAAAGTGGCACATGGCATGAGAGACTGTGGACCTGGCAGCAGCATGAGGAGGCGGTATAGGGGCCCATGGCAGATTAGGGGCCTGGCAGCAGCTATGGGAGGCCCGTAATCTGCCAGCACCCTATGTCAAAAAATTCAACACACCAGCAGTGTGTGAGGAGACCTGAAAGTGGCACATGGCAGAGTGTGGCGATGGAGACAGCAGCAATGGGAGGCCGTACAGGGACCCATGAGAGACTCTGGACTTGGCAGCAGCATGAGGAGGCGGTATATAGGGGCCCATGGCAGAGTAGGGGCCTGGCAGCAGCTATGGGAGGCCCGTAATCTGCCAGCACCCTATGTCAAAAAATTCAACACACCAGCAGTGTGTGAGGAGACCTGAAAGTGGCACATGGCAGAGTGTGGCGATGGAGACAGCAGCAATGGGAGGCCGTACAGGGACCCATGACAGACTCTGGACTTGGCAGCAGCATGAGGAGGCGGTATATAGGGGCCCATGGCAGATTAGGGGCCTGGCAGCAGCTATGGGAGGCCCGTAATCTGCCAGCACCCTATGTCAAAAAATTGAACACACCAGCAGTGTGAGGAGACCTGAAAGTGGCACATGGCATGAGAGACTGTGGACCTGGCAGCAGCATGAGGAGGCGGTATAGGGGCCCATGGCAGATTAGGGGCCTGGCAGCAGCTATGGGAGGCCCGTAATCTGCCAGCACCCTATGTCAAAAAATTCAACACACCAGCAGTGTGTGAGGAGACCTGAAAGTGGCACATGGCAGAGTGTGGCGATGGAGACAGCAGCAATGGGAGGCCGTACAGGGACCCATGAGAGACTCTGGACTTGGCAGCAGCATGAGGAGGCGGTATATAGGGGCCCATGGCAGATTAGGGGCCTGGCAGCAGCTATGGGAGGCCCGTAATCTGCCAGCACCCTATGTCAAAAAATTGAACACACCAGCAGTGTGAGGAGACCTGAAAGTGGCACATGGCATGAGAGACTGTGGACCTGGCAGCAGCATGAGGAGGCGGTATAGGGGCCCATGGCAGATTAGGGGCCTGGCAGCAGCTATGGGAGGCCCGTAATCTGCCAGCACCCTATGTCAAAAAATTCAAACACACCAGCAGTGTGTGAGGAGACCTGAAAGTGGCACATGGCAGAGTGTGGCGATGGAGACAGCAGCAATGGGAGGCCGTACAGGGACCCATGACAGACTCTGGACCTGGCAGCAGCATGAGGAGGCGGTACAGGGGCCCATGGCAGATTAAGGCTTGGCAGCAGCAATGGGATGCCCGTAATCTGCCAGCACCCTATGACAAAATGGAACCCTGGGCTGGGGCAGGCAGAACCGCCGTATCTTTATCACGGTTTTCCCAGGCCACCGAATGGCGACGCTGCATATGCTGACGCAACGCTGTAGTCCCAACATGGGCCCCCTGGCCACGCTTGACTTTCTGGCCACATAGTCGACATACGGCTACGTTTACTTCCTCGGGCGGCTTGACGAAAAATTGCCACACCGCCGAGTAGGAAACTTTGCCCCCGCTACTCCTCACTGGCTGACTTCTACTTCCTCCGTGCACACCGGCACCACTACTGGCCGTGGTGGTAGGCTACAGTGGAGCTGGTGCTCTACTCCGTGGCCGTTTGCCTCCACAGACACTGCTGCGACCCTGATGCCTCCTGGCAGCAGCAATGGGAGGCCGTACAGGGACCCATGACAGACTCTGGACCTGGCAGCAGCATGAAGAGGCGGAACAGGGGCCCATGGCAGATTACGGGCCTGGCAGCAGCAATGGGAGGCCCGTAATCTGCCAGCACCCTATGACAAAAAATGGAACACACCAGCAGTGTGAGGAGACCTGAAAGTGGCACATAGCAGAGTGTGGCGATGGAGACAGCAGCAATGGGAGGCCGTACAGGGACCCATGACAGACTCTGGACTTGGCAGCAGCATGAGGAGGCGGTATATAGGGGCCCATGGCAGATTAGGGGCCTGGCAGCAGCTATGGGAGGCCCGTAATCTGCCAGCACCCTATGTCAAAAAATTGAACACACCAGCAGTGTGAGGAGACCTGAAAGTGGCACATGGCATGAGAGACTGTGGACCTGGCAGCAGCATGATGAGGCGGTATATAGGGGCCCATGGCAGATTAGGGGCCTGGCAGCAGCTATGGGAGGCCCGTAATCTGCCAGAACCCTATGTCAAAAAATTGAACACAACAGCAGTGTGTGAGGAGACCTGAAAGTGGCACATGGCAGAGTGTGGCGATGGAGACAGCAGCAATGGGAGGCCGTACAGGGACCCATGACAGACTCTGGACTTGGCAGCAGCATGAGGAGGCGGTATATAGGGGCCCATGGCAGATTAGGGGCCTGGCAGCAGCTATGGGAGGCCCTTAATCTGCCAGCACCCTATGTCAAAAAATTGAACACAACAGCAGTGTGTGAGGAGACCTGAAAGTGGCACATGGCAGAGTGTGGCGATGGAGACAGCAGCAATGGGAGGCCGTACAGGGACCCATGACAGACTCTGGACTTGGCAGCAGCATGAGGAGGCGGTATATAGGGGCCCATGGCAGATTAGGGGCCTGGCAGCAGCTATGGGAGGCCCGTAATCTGCCAGCACCCTATGTCAAAAAATTCAACACACCAGCAGTGTGAGGAGACCTGAAAGTGGCACATGGCAGAGTGTGGCGATGGAGACAGCAGCAATGGGAGGCCGTACAGAGACCCATGAGAGTCTCTGGACCTGGCAGCAGCATGAGGAGGCGGTATATAGGGGCCCATGGCAGATTAGGGGCCTGGCAGCAGCTATGGGAGGCCCGTAATCTGCCAGCACCCTATGTCAAAAAATTGAACACAACAGCAGTGTGTGAGGAGACCTGAAAGTGGCACATGGCAGAGTGTGGTGATGGAGACAGCAGCAATGGGAGGCCGTACAGGGACCCATGACAGACTCTGGACTTGGCAGCAGCATGAGGAGGCGGTATATAGGGGCCCATGGCAGATTAGGGGCCTGGCAGCAGCTATGGGAGGCCCGTAATCTGCCAGCACCCTATGTCAAAAAATTCAACACACCAGCAGTGTGTGAGGAGACCTGAAAGTGGCACATGGCAGAGTGTGGCGATGGAGACAGCAGCAATGGGAGGCCGTACAGGGACCCATGACAGACTCTGGACTTGGCAGCAGCATGAGGAGGCGGTATATAGGGGCCCATGGCAGATTAGGGGCCTGGCAGCAGCTATGGGAGGCCCGTAATCTGCCAGCACCCTATGTCAAAAAATTGAACACACCAGCAGTGTGAGGAGACCTGAAAGTGGCACATGGCATGAGAGACTGTGGACCTGGCAGCAGCATGAGGAGGCGGTATAGGGGCCCATGGCAGATTAGGGGCCTGGCAGCAGCTATGGGAGGCCCGTAATCTGCCAGCACCCTATGTCAAAAAATTCAACACACCAGCAGTGTGTGAGGAGACCTGAAAGTGGCACATGGCAGAGTGTGGCGATGGAGACAGCAGCAATGGGAGGCCGTACAGGGACCCATGAGAGACTCTGGACTTGGCAGCAGCATGAGGAGGCGGTATATAGGGGCCCATGGCAGATTAGGGGCCTGGCAGCAGCTATGGGAGGCCCGTAATCTGCCAGCACCCTATGTCAAAAAATTGAACACACCAGCAGTGTGAGGAGACCTGAAAGTGGCACATGGCATGAGAGACTGTGGACCTGGCAGCAGCATGAGGAGGCGGTATAGGGGCCCATGGCAGATTAGGGGCCTGGCAGCAGCTATGGGAGGCCCGTAATCTGCCAGCACCCTATGTCAAAAAATTCAAACACACCAGCAGTGTGTGAGGAGACCTGAAAGTGGCACATGGCAGAGTGTGGCGATGGAGACAGCAGCAATGGGAGGCCGTACAGGGACCCATGACAGACTCTGGACCTGGCAGCAGCATGAGGAGGCGGTACAGGGGCCCATGGCAGATTAAGGCTTGGCAGCAGCAATGGGATGCCCGTAATCTGCCAGCACCCTATGACAAAATGGAACCCTGGGCTGGGGCAGGCAGAACCGCCGTATCTTTATCACGGTTTTCCCAGGCCACCGAATGGCGACGCTGCATATGCTGACGCAACGCTGTAGTCCCAACATGGGCCCCCTGGCCACGCTTGACTTTCTGGCCACATAGTCGACATACGGCTACGTTTACTTCCTCGGGCGGCTTGACGAAAAATTGCCACACCGCCGAGTAGGAAACTTTGCCCCCGCTACTCCTCACTGGCTGACTTCTACTTCCTCCGTGCACACCGGCACCACTACTGGCCGTGGTGGTAGGCTACAGTGGAGCTGGTGCTCTACTCCGTGGCCGTTTGCCTCCACAGACACTGCTGCGACCCTGATGCCTCCTGGCAGCAGCAATGGGAGGCCGTACAGGGACCCATGACAGACTCTGGACCTGGCAGCAGCATGAAGAGGCGGAACAGGGGCCCATGGCAGATTACGGGCCTGGCAGCAGCAATGGGAGGCCCGTAATCTGCCAGCACCCTATGACAAAAAATGGAACACACCAGCAGTGTGAGGAGACCTGAAAGTGGCACATAGCAGAGTGTGGCGATGGAGACAGCAGCAATGGGAGGCCGTACAGGGACCCATGACAGACTCTGGACTTGGCAGCAGCATGAGGAGGCGGTATATAGGGGCCCATGGCAGATTAGGGGCCTGGCAGCAGCTATGGGAGGCCCGTAATCTGCCAGCACCCTATGTCAAAAAATTGAACACACCAGCAGTGTGAGGAGACCTGAAAGTGGCACATGGCATGAGAGACTGTGGACCTGGCAGCAGCATGATGAGGCGGTATATAGGGGCCCATGGCAGATTAGGGGCCTGGCAGCAGCTATGGGAGGCCCGTAATCTGCCAGAACCCTATGTCAAAAAATTTAACACAACAGCAGTGTGTGAGGAGACCTGAAAGTGGCACATGGCAGAGTGTGGCGATGGAGACAGCAGCAATGGGAGGCCGTACAGGGACCCATGACAGACTCTGGACTTGGCAGCAGCATGAGGAGGCGGTATATAGGGGCCCATGGCAGATTAGGGGCCTGGCAGCAGCTATGGGAGGCCCTTAATCTGCCAGCACCCTATGTCAAAAAATTGAACACAACAGCAGTGTGTGAGGAGACCTGAAAGTGGCACATGGCAGAGTGTGGCGATGGAGACAGCAGCAATGGGAGGCCGTACAGGGACCCATGACAGACTCTGGACTTGGCAGCAGCATGAGGAGGCGGTATATAGGGGCCCATGGCAGATTAGGGGCCTGGCAGCAGCTATGGGAGGCCCGTAATCTGCCAGCACCCTATGTCAAAAAATTCAACACACCAGCAGTGTGAGGAGACCTGAAAGTGGCACATGGCAGAGTGTGGCGATGGAGACAGCAGCAATGGGAGGCCGTACAGAGACCCATGAGAGTCTCTGGACCTGGCAGCAGCATGAGGAGGCGGTATATAGGGGCCCATGGCAGATTAGGGGCCTGGCAGCAGCTATGGGAGGCCCGTAATCTGCCAGCACCCTATGTCAAAAAATTGAACACAACAGCAGTGTGTGAGGAGACCTGAAAGTGGCACATGGCAGAGTGTGGTGATGGAGACAGCAGCAATGGGAGGCCGTACAGGGACCCATGACAGACTCTGGACTTGGCAGCAGCATGAGGAGGCGGTATATAGGGGCCCATGGCAGATTAGGGGCCTGGCAGCAGCTATGGGAGGCCCGTAGTCTGCCAGCACCCTATGTCAAAAAATTGAACACAACAGCAGTGTGTGAGGAGACCTGAAAGTGGCACATGGCAGAGTGTGGCGATGGAGACAGCAGCAATGGGAGGCCGTACAGGGACCCATGACAGACTCTGGACTTGGCAGCAGCATGAGGAGGCGGTATATAGGGGCCCATGGCAGATTAGGGGCCTGGCAGCAGCTATGGGAGGCCCGTAATCTGCCAGCACCCTATGTCAAAAAATTGAACACAACAGCAGTGTGTGAGGAGACCTGAAAGTGGCACATGGCAGAGTGTGGCGATGGAGACAGCAGCAATGGGAGGCCGTACAGGGACCCATGACAGACTTTGGACTTGGCAGCAGCATGAGGAGGCGGTATATAGGGGCCCATGGCAGATTAGGGGCCTGGCAGCAGCTATGGGAGGCCCGTAATCTGCCAGCACCCTATGTCAAAAAATTGAACACACCAGCAGTGTGAGGAGACCTGAAAGTGGCACATGGCATGAGAGACTGTGGACCTGGCAGCAGCATGAGGAGGCGGTATAGGGGCCCATGGCAGATTAGGGGCCTGGCAGCAGCTATGGGAGGCCCTTAATCTGCCAGCACCCTATGTCAAAAAATTCAAACACACCAGCAGTGTGTGAGGAGACCTGAAAGTGGCACATGGCAGAGTGTGGCGATGGAGACAGCAGCAATGGGAGGCCGTACAGGGACCCATGACAGACTCTGGACCTGGCAGCAGCATGAGGAGGCGGTACAGGGGCCCATGGCAGATTAAGGCTTGGCAGCAGCAATGGGATGCCCGTAATCTGCCAGCACCCTATGACAAAATGGAACCCTGGGCTGGGGCAGGCAGAACCGCCGTATCTTTATCATGGTTTTCCCAGGCCACCGAATGGCGACGCTGCATATGCTGACGCAACGCTGTAGTCCCAACATGGGCCCCCTGGCCACGCTTGACTTTCTGGCCACATAGTCGACATACGGCTACGTTTACTTCCTCGGGCGGCTTGACGAAAAATTGCCACACCGCCGAGTAGGAAACTTTGCCCCCGCTACTCCTCACTGGCTGACTTCTACTTCCTCCGTGCACACCGGCACCACTACTGGCCGTGGTGGTAGGCTACAGTGGAGCTGGTGCTCTACTCCGTGGCCGTTTGCCTCCACTGACACTGCTGCGACCCTGATGCCTCCTGGCAGCAGCAATGGGAGGCCGTACAGGGACCCATGACACACTCTGGACCTGGCAGCAGCATGAAGAGGCGGTACAGGGGCCCATGGCAGATTACGGGCCTGGCAGCAGCAATGGGAGGCCCGTAATCTGCCAGCACCCTATGACAAAAAATGGAACACACCAGCAGTGTGAGGAGACCTGAAAGTGGCACATAGCAGAGTGTGGCGATGGAGACAGCAGCAATGGGAGGCCGTACAGGGACCCATGACAGACTCTGGACTTGGCAGCAGCATGAGGAGGCGGTATATAGGGGCCCATGGCAGATTAGGGGCCTGGCAGCAGCTATGGGAGGCCCGTAATCTGCCAGCACCCTATGTCAAAAAATTGAACACACCAGCAGTGTGAGGAGACCTGAAAGTGGCACATGGCATGAGAGACTGTGGACCTGGCAGCAGCATGAGGAGGCGGTATATAGGGGCCCATGGCAGATTAGGGGCCTGGCAGCAGCTATGGGAGGCCCGTAATCTGCCAGCACCCTATGTCAAAAAATTCAACACAACAGCAGTGTGTGAGGAGACCTGAAAGTGGCACATGGCAGAGTGTGGCGATGGAGACAGCAGCAATGGGAGGCCGTACAGGGACCCATGACAGACTCTGGACTTGGCAGCAGCATGAGGAGGCGGTATATAGGGGCCCATGGCAGATTAGGGGCCTGGCAGCAGCTATGGGAGGCCCGTAATCTGCCAGCACCCTATGTCAAAAAATGGAACACACCAGCAGTGTGAGGAGACCTGAAAGTGGCACATGGCAGAGTGTGGCGATGGAGACAGCAGCAATGGGAGGCCGTACAGGGACCCATGAGAGACTCTGGACCTGGCAGCAGCATGAGGAGGCGGTATATAGGGGCCCATGGCAGATTAGGGGCCTGGCAGCAGCTATGGGAGGCCCGTAATCTGCCAGCACCCTATGTCAAAAAATTCAACACAACAGCAGTGTGTGAGGAGACCTGAAAGTGGCACATGGCAGAGTGTGGCGATGGAGACAGCAGCAATGGGAGGCCGTACAGGGACCCATGACAGACTCTGGACTTGGCAGCAGCATGAGGAGGCGGTATATAGGGGCCCATGGCAGATTAGGGGCCTGGCAGCAGCTATGGGAGGCCCGTAATCTGCCAGAACCCTATGTCAAAAAATTGAACACAACAGCAGTGTGTGAGGAGACCTGAAAGTGGCACATGGCAGAGTGTGGCGATGGAGACAGCAGCAATGGGAGGCCGTACAGGGACCCATGACAGACTCTGGACTTGGCAGCAGCATGAGGAGGCGGTATATAGGGGCCCATGGCAGATTAGGGGCCTGGCAGCAGCTATGGGAGGCCCGTAATCTGCCAGCACCCTATGTCAAAAAATTCAACACACCAGCAGTGTGAGGAGACCTGAAAGTGGCACATGGCATGAGACACTGTGGACCTGCCAGCAGCATGAGGAGGCGGTACAGGGGCCCATGGCAGATTAGGGGCCTGGCAGCAGCTATGGGAGGCCCGTAATCTGCCAGCACCCTATGTCCAAAAATTCAACACACCAGCAGTGTGAGGAGACCTGAAAGTAGCACATGGCAGAGTGTGGCGATGGAGACAGCAACAATGGGAGGCTGTACAGGGACCCATGAGAGACTCTGGACTTGGCAGCAGCATGAGGAGGCGGTATATAGGGGCCCATGGCAGATTAGGGGCCTGGCAGCAGCTATGGGAGGCCCGTAATCTGCCAGCACCCTATGTCAAAAAATTGAACACAACAGCAGTGTGTGAGGAGACCTGAAAGTGGCACATGGCAGAGTGTGGTGATGGAGACAGCAGCAATGGGAGGCCGTACAGGGACCCATGACAGACACTGGACTTGGCAGCAGCATGAGGAGGCGGTATATAGGGGCCCATGGCAGATTAGGGGCCTGGCAGCAGCTATGGGAGGCCCGTAATCTGCCAGCACCCTATGTCAAAAAATTGAACACAACAGCAGTGTGTGAGGAGACCTGAAAGTGGCACATGGCAGAGTGTGGCGATGGAGACAGCAGCAATGGGAGGCCGTACAGGGACCCATGACAGACTCTGGACTTGGCAGCAGCATGAGGAGGCGGTATATAGGGGCCCATGGCAGATTAGGGGCCTGGCAGCAGCTATGGGAGGCCCGTAATCTGCCAGCACCCTATGTCAAAAAATTCAACACACCAGCAGTGTGAGGAGACCTGAAAGTGGCACATGGCATGAGAGACTGTGGACCTGGCAGCAGCATGAGGAGGCGGTATATAGGGGCCCATGGCAGATTAGGGGCCTGGCAGCAGCTATGGGAGGCCCGTAATCTGCCAGCACCCTATGTCAAAAAATTGAACACAACAGCAGTGTGTGAGGAGACCTGAAAGTGGCACATGGCAGAGTGTGGCGATGGAGACAGCAGCAATGGGAGGCCGTACAGGGACCCATGACAGACTCTGGACTTGGCAGCAGCATGAGGAGGCGGTATATAGGGGCCCATGGCAGATTAGGGGCCTGGCAGCAGCTATGGGAGGCCCGTAATCTGCCAGCACCCTATGTCAAAAAATTCAACACACCAGCAGTGTGAGGAGACCTGAAAGTGGCACATGGCAGAGTGTGGCGATGGAGACAGCAGCAATGGGAGGCCATACAGGGACCCATGAGAGACTCTGGACCTGGCAGCAGCATGAGGAGGCGGTATATAGGGGCCCATGGCAGATTAGGGGCCTGGCAGCAGCTATGGGAGGCCCGTAATCTGCCAGCACCCTATGTCAAAAAATTGAACACAACAGCAGTGTGTGAGGAGACCTGAAAGTGGCACATGGCAGAGTGTGGCGATGGAGACAGCAGCAATGGGAGGCCGTACAGGGACCCATGACAGACTCTGGACTTGGCAGCAGCATGAGGAGGCGGTATATAGGGGCCCATGGCAGATTATTGGCCTGGCAGCAGCTATGGGAGGCCCGTAATCTGCCAGCACCCTATGTCAAAAAATTCAACACACCAGCAGTGTGAGGAGACCTGAAAGTGGCACATGTTTGGGGCATGATTCATGGCGGATTTAGTCAGTTGTGTCAGGAACTGGTGGTTTGAAATCCAGACTAATCCACGCCTGATTCATTTTCACAAACGTGAGTCTCTCCACACTTTGGGTGGACAGTCGTGTCCTCCGCGGAGTTACAATACCTCCTGCCGCACTAAACACGCGCTCCGATGCCACGCTACTGGCCGGGCATGACAGCCTTTCAAGGGCAAATTCAGCTAGTTGGGGCCAAAGGTCAAGTTTCGTTGCCCAGTAGTCAAGGGGATTGTCTACCTCGGTTGGCAGGGTGCTGTCCAAGTAGGCCCAAGCCTGTTGTTTGAGCTCCTGCTCCAGGTCCACCTGATGCTGCTGCGGCTGGTTAGTAGTTTCCTCACTGCGCTGGTGAAGAAAGCTACTCATCATCGACTGCAGACTGAGGCAGCCGCTGCTGGTGGAGCTGCCACTGCTCCTACCACCCCACCCCTCCCCTGCTGCCATGGCAGCAGAACGCGAGCGCACAGGGCCCACAGTGTCTGAGGATGGACGTTGGCGCACAAAGGCAGAGACCAACTGACTACATAGGTGGTTTTTATAGTACGTTATTTTTGCCTCCCTCTCAGCAGGTGTGAAAAAGGCCACCATTTTTGAACGGTAGCGAGGGTCCAACAAGGTGGACAGCCAAAAGTCATCCCTCTATCTGATGGTTATTATTCGGCTGTCGCTACGCAAGCAACCGAGCATGCTATGGGTCATTTGTGCCAAGGAATGCGAGGGACTCCCTGCCTCCATCTCCACAGCATACTGCCACGGTGCGTCTGGGTCCTCTGTCTCCTCCTCCTCCTCCTCTACCAGATGCTCCTGCTCCTCCACTCCTGTCCGCTGAGTGGAAAAACCACCCATTTCACTCAATAATTCCTGAGCACAAATGTCCTCCTCTACCTCCTCCTCTTCTTCCTGTCCTGCCCCCACAGGGGTCATGTGGCGTTGAGATCTGTGCGCCACGTCTACCGCACCCTGACCAGCCATTGTTAACAGCATTTGTTCCAGGACGTGCAACAGAGGAATGACGTCGTTCATCCCATAGTCCTGCCGACTCACGAATAGCGTGGCCTCCTCAAAGGGCCTGAGCAAGCGGCAGGTGTCACGCATGAGCTGCCAATGGCTGACATCGAAGTTACACAGGGGAGTACCTTTATCCGCTTGTAACATCAGGAAATCGGTGATGGCCTTTCGCTGTTCGTAAAGGCGGTCTAACATGTGTAGGGTTGAATTCCACCTTGTTGCAACGTCGCCGATCAGGCGATGCTGTGGAATTCCGTTCTGCCGCTGCAGCTCAAGGAGGGTGTGCTTTGCGGTGTAGGAATGGCTGAAATGCATGCAAAGTTTACGTGACATTTTAAGGATGTCTTGCAGTGGGATGGTGGATTTTAGGAACCGCTTGACAACCAGATTGAACACGTGAGCCATGCATGGCGCATGGCACAACCTTCCTTGACGCAGAGCAGACACCATGTTCTTTCCGTTGTCGGTCAACATGGTTCCGATTTTCAGTTTGCACGGAGACAGCCATCTGTCGATTTCTCTGTTCATTACACTGAGAAGTTCCTCCCCTGTGTGACTACGTTCGCCAAGGCATACCAGGTGCAGAACAGCGTGACACCGTTGCGCCCTGCACATGTGATATGCCGGTCGGGTAATGGGACTTGGCAGGGGGGTGGCAGCTGAGGACACGGCGGAAGAAGAGGTGGTAGAGGCGGACATCTTTTGTGGACCAAGGACGTGCAAACGTGGAGGCAAAAGCGGCGTGACCTGTCCAAGTTGCTGGTGCGGCTGTGACGGCACCACGTTCACCCAGTGGGCCGTAAATGAAATGTACTGTCCCTGACCGTAGTTACAGCTCCATACGTCGGCGCTGCCGTGCACTTTGGCAGAGACCGACATGCTCAAAGACTGACCCACCATGTCTTCTACATGTGAATGCAGGGCTGGCACTGCCTTTTTGGCGAAGAAATGACGGCTTGGCACTCTCCACCGCGGCGCGGCACAAGCCATCATTTCTCGGAAAGGTGCTGAGTCCACCACTTGGAAAGGGAGGGACTGCAGCACCAGCAACTTGGACAGGAGGACGTTCAGCTTTTGCACCGTCGGGTGCGTGCTCGCAAACTGTTGTCTCTTGGAAACGGATTCCAAGAAAGACTGCTGACGGAATCCGTGAAGAGGAGTAGCAGGAGAAGGAGCATCTGAACGAGCGGAAGATGCCAACGAGCGACAACTCCCCTCAGCAGAGGTGTTGGAGCCTTGACTGGCTGATGGAGGGCGATTGACGTCGGGTGACGGAGCAAGTAACGGAGCGGGTGATGGAGCGGGGGCTGGGGCGGGCAGAACCGCCGTATCTTTATCACGGTTTTCCCAGGCCACCAAATGGCGACGCTGCATATGCTGCCGCAACGCTGTAGTCCCAACATGGGCCCCCTGGCCACGCTTGACTTTCTGGCCACATAGTCGACATACGGCTATGTTTACTTCCTCGGGCGGCTTGACGAAAAATTGCCACACCGCCGAGTAGGAAACTTTGCCCCCGATACTCCTCACTGGCTGACTGCTGCTTCCTCCGTGCACACCGGCACCACTACTGGCCGTGGTGGTAGGCTGCAGTGGAGCTGGTGCTCTACTCCGTGGCCGTTTGGCTCCACTGACACTGCTGCGACCCTGCTGCCTCCTGGGCAACCCACCGACTGTTTCGCTCGCTGCCAAGCTGCCACCCTCTTCTCCTGATGATGCGGAAGAAATTGCCTGATGACGACGAGGCTGCCAAGTGCGATCAACCTCCTCATCATCAAGTAGGGTCTCCGCCTCACTACTAGCCCCCTCGGCTGCGTCTGGGTCAGGAGACAGACCTGTCTCTAGACCGGCTACCGAGCCACTCTCCTCGCCAGTACTTCTTCGCCTGGCTGCTGAAAAGGCGGATGTCTCCCCCCGTTCCTGACCGCCCTCTGTTAGCTCTTCCTCACTGTACAGTGGGGCTGAGCCCACAGCATGCGATACTTCGCTTGGTGAGGGAACACCAAAGGACAGGGGCAGGTAGAGGACACGTGATTTCAGTGGGCTTGGTCCCGGGCCATGCCAACTATTGGTTGTGTCTGACGTACCCACCGACCGTTGGCTGTAGGTGTCAGAGGTGACCTGGGAAGAGGAAGACGACCGAGCCAACCAATCGATGACGGCAGGGTTGTCGGTGGAGACACGACCGCTGGATGACACCGGGAGCACTGGCCTCTGGCTGCGAATAGTGCTGCCTCGACCCCTTCCTCTGCTGCCACGTCTGCTCGCTCCTAAAACATTGCCTCCTCTGCCACTCCTCTGCATGTTGTCTGACATACTCTTTAATTCAAAGATTCTGTGTCCCTGAGTAACAATTCTGTGTCCCTGAGTAACAATTCTGTGTCTGTCCCTGAGTAACAATTCTGTGGCCCTAAGTAACGGTTCTGTGGCCCTCAGTAACAATTCTGTGTCCCTGAGTAACGTTTCTGTGGCCCTAAGTAACAATTCTGTGGCCCTCAGTAACAATTCTGTGTCTGTCCCCGAGTAACAATTCTGTGGCCCTAAGTAACGGTTCTGTGGCCCTCAGTAACAATTCTGTGTCCCTGAGTAACGTTTCTGTGGCCCTAAGTAACAATTCTGTGGCTCTGAGTAACAATTCTGTGTCTGTCCCTGAGTAACAATTCTGTGGCCCTAAGTAACGGTTCTGTGGCCCTCAGTAACAATTCTGTGTCCCTCAGTAACAATTCTGTGGCCCTAAGTAACGGTTCTGTGGCCCTCAGTAACAATTCTGTGTCCCTGAGTAACAATTCTGTGTCTGTCCCTGAGTAACAATTCTGTGGCCCTAAGTAACGGTTCTGTGGCCCTCAGTAACAATTCTGTGTCCCTGAGTAACAATTCTGTGGTCCTAAGTAACAGTTCTGTGGCCCTCAGTAACAATTCTGTGTCCCTCAGTAACAATTCTGTGTCTGTCCCTGAGTAACAATTCTGTGGCCCTAACTAACGTTTCTGTGGCCCTCAGTAACAATTCTGTGTCCCTGAGTAACGTTTCTGTGGCCCTAAGTAACAATTCTGTGGCCCTCAGTAACAATTCTGTGTCTGTCCCTGAGTAACAATTCTGTGGCCCTAAGTAACGGTTCTGTGGCCCTCAGTAACAATTCTGTGTCCCTGAGTAACAATTCTGTGTCTGTCCCTGAGTAACAATTCTGTGGCCCTAAGTAACGGTTCTGTGGCCCTCAGTAACAATTCTGTGTCCCTCAGTAACAATTCTGTGTCTGTCCCTGAGTAACAATTCTGTGGCCCTAACTAACGTTTCTGTGGCCCTAAGTAACAGTTCTGTGGCCCTCAGTAACAATTCTGTGTCCCTGAGTAACGTTTCTGTGGCCCTAAGTAACAATTCTGTGGCCCTCAGTAACAATTCTGTGTCTGTCCCTGAGTAACAATTCTGTGGCCCTAAGTAACGGTTCTGTGGCCCTCAGTAACAATTCTGTGTCCCTGAGTAACAATTCTGTGTCTGTCCCTGAGTAACAATTCTGTGGCCCTAAGTAACTGTTCTGTGGCCCTCAGTAACAATTCTGTGTCCCTGAGTAACAATTCTGTGGCCCTAAGTAACAGTTCTGTGGCCCTAAGTAACAGTTCTGTGGCCCTCAGTAACAATTCTGTGTCCCTCAGTAACAATTCTGTGTCTGTCCCTGAGTAACAATTCTTTGGCCCTAAGTAACGGTTCTGTGGCCCTCAGTAACAATTCTGTGTCCCTGAGTAATGTTTCTGTGGTCCTAAGTAACAATTCTGTGGCCCTCAGTAACAATTCTGTGTCTGTCCCCGAGTAACAATTCTGTGGCCCTAAGTAACGGTTCTGTGGCCCTCAGTAACAATTCTGTGTCCCTGAGTAACGTTTCTGTGGCCCTAAGTAACAATTCTGTGGCCCTCAGTAACAATTCTGTGTCTGTCCCTGAGTAACAATTCTGTGGCCCTAAGTAACGGTTCTGTGGCCCTCAGTAACAATTCTGTGTCCCTGAGTAACGTTTCTGTGGCCCTAAGTAACAATTCTGTGTCCCTGAGTAACAATTCTGTGTCTGTCCCTGAGTAACAATTCTGTGGCCCTAAGTAACGGTTCTGTGGCCCTCAGTAACAATTCTGTGTCCCTCAGTAACAATTCTGTGGCCCTAAGTAACGGTTCTGTGGCCCTCAGTAACAATTCTGTGTCCCTCAGTAACAATTCTGTGGCCCTAAGTAACGGTTCTGTGGCCCTCAGTAACAATTCTGTGTCCCTGAGTAACAATTCTGTGGCCCTAAGTAACAGTTCTGTGGCCCTCAGTAACAATTCTGTGTCCCTCAGTAACAATTCTGTGTCTGTCCCTGAGTAACAATTCTGTGGCCCTAACTAACGTTTCTGTGGCCCTAAGTAACAGTTCTGTGGCCCTCAGTAACAATTCTGTGGCCCTAAGTAACGGTTCTGTGGCCCTCAGTAACAATTCTGTGTCCCTGAGTAACAATTCTGTGGCCCTAAGTAACAGTTCTGTGGCCCTCAGTAACAATTCTGTGTCCCTCAGTAACAATTCTGTGTCTGTCCCTGAGTAACAATTCTGTGGCCCTAACTAACGTTTCTGTGGCCCTAAGTAACAGTTCTGTGGCCCTCAGTAACAATTCTGTGTCCCTGAGTAACGTTTCTGTTGCCCTAAGTAACAATTCTGTGGCCCTCAGTAACAATTCTGTGTCTGTCCCTGAGTAACAATTCTGTGGCCCTAAGTAACGGTTCTGTGGCCCTCAGTAACAATTCTGTGTCCCTGAGTAACAATTCTGTGTCTGTCCCTGAGTAACAATTCTGTGGCCCTAAGTAACGGTTCTGTGGCCCTCAGTAACAATTCTGTGGCCCTCAGTAACAATTCTGTGTCTGTCCCTGAGTAACAATTCTGTGGCCCTAACTAACGTTTCTGTGGCCCTAAGTAACAGTTCTGTGGCCCTCAGTAACAATTCTGTGTCCCTGAGTAACGTTTCTGTGGCCCTAAGTAACAATTCTGTGGCCCTCAGTAACAATTCTGTGTCTGTCCCTGAGTAACAATTCTGTGGCCCTAAGTATCGGTTCTGTGGCCCTCAGTAACAATTCTGTGTCCCTGAGTAACAATTCTGTGTCTGTCCCTGAGTAACAATTCTGTGGCCCTAAGTAACGGTTCTGTGGCCCTCAGTAACAATTCTGTGTCCCTGAGTAACAATTCTGTGGCCCTAAGTAACGGTTCTGTGGCCCTCAGTAACAATTCTGTGTCCCTGAGTAACAATTCTGTGTCTGTCCCTGAGTAACAATTCTGTGGCCCTAAGTAACAGTTCTGTGGCCCTCAGTAACAATTCTGTGTCCCTCAGTAACAATTCTGTGTCTGTCCCTGAGTAACAATTCTGTGTCCCTAACTAACGTTTCTGTGGCCCTTAGTAACAGTTCTGTGGCCCTCAGTATCAATTCTGTGTCCCTGAGTAACGTTTCTGTGGCCCTAAGTAACAATTCTGTGGCCCTCAGTAACAATTCTGTGTCTGTCCCTGAGTAACAATTCTGTGGCCCTAACTAACGTTTCTGTGGCCCCCAGACATCCCCACACCGTTGCCGCACATGTCCGCCGCCATTTTAGGAAAAATTTCGATTCGCGCGTCCGAAGTAGGCTATTTTTCGGATTCGGCGCGAATCGAAAATTTTCCAATATTCGAAACGAATTCCACTTCGCCTACTTCGATTCGCTCATCTCTAATCATAATTGATTGATCAATATTCCTGGCACTGACACAACCCAGAAAATTGAACTTCATTTTTTAGGATGTAGCCATGACTGGGATTAGAACCCATGACCCAAGTACTGTAAGTTCTGAGCTCTAACCACTAAACCACTGTGGGAGACACAGTTTGAGCTATAATGTAGAATAGTTACATTGTTTAAAAATGATAGAGCGAGCGCTGGTATGATATAGACTAGTAAAATGGTATTACACAAGATAAATATAACCACGAACAGTAGTGTATGAACTCGTGAAAGGTCATCCACCCTTGTGACAGTGTACTACACTATTGAGCACCTTTCTGGCTCCTGTGGCTGAGCTAATTCCTCCCCAGGACCATTTGGGCACCCACCCTGATGGATGGATTGAGCTGGATGACTAACCCATAGCTGCCAGCATACCGCTGCACCTCCAGATGTGTGATGTGTATAACCCATGTGCATTAATACTTTTGTTCTGGTGAGTGTAGACCAGTCCCAAGGGTGGTTTACCTTTCACGAGTTCATGCACTACTGTCCGTCACGGAGAGACCACACGTGCCATTCATAGGCACTCTCTGAGTTGGTACTCTCACACGGAGCACATTCCATTATTCAGGAATGATTCTATGAACTTATTTTAGCACCATTTACAATTTTACATCATTGTTGCAATTCTTTGCACTTTTTGGTTTTTACATGCGTTCATTATTGATCACATGCATTTATAGCGCTGCACTTGTCTTTAACATAGAATAGTTACGTGATTAAAGAGAATGAAGATATATAATTATATTGGGAAATTAGAAGTATATAAATTATTTGAGATATAAGTGTGAAAATGTTTAACATTTGAATACAGAATGTATGACATTCATTAGTAAATGCATTAGTTTCCTGATCATTTTGGAGAAACAGCAAAAAAAAGAAATAAAAAAAATAGAAAATTCTAATACAGGTGTACTATTTATTACATTCTAAGGATTCTCTTTTGCTATCATAAAAACGCCAATATTAATAAAGCCCGCGCGTGTACGCCATCTAGCGAACATATCCGGTATTGCACCTAAAAATGTGCCAGACGGGATACCACATTTACTAATAGCAAAGTAGTCAGTAGACGCTCGTTAATGAGCTTGCTAGATGCTGGTCAGACGACTGATTGATTGACCTGAGTCTGCCTGAATGGTCAGTCTCTGCTAGTACACTCACATCTTAGTGAATCAAGGCCAAAGTGTCAGAAAGGGCTTGGTCTTTAGGTGGTTAGAAGAGTGCATGATGTGTGGCATAAACTTCTAATGCTGGGCATAAAATGCCCCCACCCCCCAAAACGACCCCTTTTTGGAAAGTAGACACCCCAAACTATTTGCTGAGAGGCATGTTGAATCAATAGAAGAATTTATTTTTTACCACAAGTTTTTGGAAAATGACAAACAAACTTTTTTTTTATTTTTACACAAAATTGTCACTTAAATGATTTATTGCTCACACATGCCATGGGTTTATTTAAAATTACTCCCCAAAATACATTATGCTCCTTCTCCTGAGTATGTGAAAGACGTTTTGGCAGTCTAGCCAAGTACAGGACCCCAAAATCCAATAAGCACCATCAGGCTTTTAAAGTGCTTTATTTCCTCATTACACTTCCAGACTACCTATCATAGTTTCGGAGGCCCTGAAATGGCAGGATAGCACCAAACCCCCCCAAATGACCACTTTTTAGAAAGTATGCACCCAAAGGAATTTGATAAGAAGCATGGTGAGTATTTTGCAGATCTCATTTGTTACCACAAGTTGTTGGAAAATGAAGAAATATAACAAAAACATATTTTTTCTTACCTTTTTTTTATATTTCAAAACCTTGTAAGAAAAAATGAGATCTGCAAAATACTCACCATGCCTCTTTTTAAATTCCTTGGGGTGTCTACTTTCCAGAAAGTGGTCATTTGGGGGGTTTGGTGGTATTCTGGCATTTCAGGGCCTTCAAACTGTGATAGGTAGTGAGGAAGTGAAATGAGGAAGTTTACGCACCTTCAGCCTTTCAAAGTGGTCATTGGATTTCAGGCTCCCAAAAAATCTCACACATGTGGTACCCCCATACTCGGTAGAAGTAGCAGAATGCATTTTGGGGTGTAATTCCACATATACCCATGGCTCGTGCGAGAAATATATAATTTAAATGACAACTTTGTGTAAAAAAAAAAAAGTTTTTGTCATTTTCCAGAAACTTGTGGAAAAAAAATAAATCTTCTATGGACTCAATATGCCTCTCAGCAGATAGCTTAGGGTGTCTACTTTCCGAAAAGGGGCCATTTGGGGGAGTTTGTGCTATCCTGGTATTTCAGCACTTCAAGAAATGTGATGGGCAAATAGAAAGTAAAAGCTGTGTAAATTCCATTATCTATACCACAGTTTGTAGACGCTATAACTTTCATACAAAGCAATCAATATACACTTATTGGGATTTTTTAACCAAAAACATGTAGCAGAATACATGTTGGCCTAAATTCATTGCGAAATTTTAGTTTTTTTGGATATTTTTTATGACACAATTGAGAAGACGTTTTTTTTTTAAAAAAAAAGTTTTTTTCTGAAAATGTTTTTGTTTATAGTGCCAAAAATAAAAAGCGCACAGGTGATCAAATACCACCAAAAGAAAGCTCTATTTGTGTGAAAAAAAGGACATAAATGTAATTTTTGTACAGTGTTGCATGACCGCGCAATTGTCAGTTAAACTAGAGCAGCGCTGTATAGCAAAGAAATATCTTCTATACCATAGTTTGTAGGCGCTATAACTTTCACACAAAGCAATCAATATACACTTATTGGGATTTTTTTTACCAAAAATATGCAGCAGAATACATTTTGGTTTAAATTTATAATTAACTTTTAGTTTACTATATATTTTTTATAGCCAAAAGTAAAAAATATTGTTGTTTTTTTAAAACTTTTGATCTTTTTTTGTTTATAGCGCGAAAAATAAAAAGCTCACAAGTGATTAAATACCACCGAAAGAAAGCTCTATTTGTGTGAAAAAAGGACGTAAATTTCGTTTGGGTACACAATTGCATGAACGCGCAATTATCAGTTGAATTAGTGCAGCGCCGAATAGCAAAAAGAGGCCTGGTCATTAACCTCTTGCCGTCCGCCTGCTGTTTATAAACGGCAGGGCGGTGGCAGTCCAAGGTCGGGTTGCCGTTCCTAAATGGCACCCGCCTTTTCTAGCTGTGCGCGCTCCCTAGGAGCGCGCACCAGCGCGATCCGGTGTCCGCTGTGTCCTCCGGACACAGTGAAACACCGATCGTCGGACGGGACCTCTGTACGAGGTCCCGGTCATGTGATCACTGATTGGCGAATCAGTGATCACATGCAAAGTAGTGAGCAAGATGTCACTTGTGACATCATTGCTTACTACGTGTGAAATCTGTGAATGATCACAGAGGTCACATGGTACAAGGCTATTCACAACAGCCTTGTACCATGTGACAAGCTGTGACCAATCACAGCTCACTCAGTATTTCTCAATGACTGCAAGAATGCAGACAGAGAGAAAGAGAAATGATTGCTTTTACATCCTATATGGGTGTAAAAGCAATCAGTGTAAAAAAAAAAAAAAAAATCTTCATCACCCCCCACAAGTAGTACAGTGTCACCATGGTGACACTGTACTGCTAGGGTGACAGTATGTAAAAATAAAAAATAAAAATAAAAAATAATATAAAAAAAAATAAAATAAAAATGTAAAAAAAAATGTTTAAAAATTATAATGTTTTATTATAAACTAATTTGGATTTTTTTTTTTACTAAAAAAATAACGGAATAAATTTTGGCCAAGATTTAGGATGAAATATTATTTTTTTGCAAAATTTTATAAAAAAAAACACTTTTTTTCAAAATTTTTGGACATTTTCATTTACATAGTAAAAAAAATAAAAATCCCAGCGGTGAATAAATACCACCAAAATAAAGCTTTATCTGTCTCAAAAAAATGGTAAAAAATTCATATGGGTACAGTATTGCATGACCGCGCAATTGTCATTCAAAGTGTGATAGCGCTGAAAGCTGAAAATTGCCCTGGACAGGAAGGGGGTAAAAGTGTCCGGACAGGAAGTGGTTAAGGGGGGTAAATCCTCTATTGGGCATGTGGTTAAGGCGGAGTTCCATTCCAATTGGAAAAAAAAAATTAGCAGCTACGAAAACTGTAGCTGCTGACTTTTAAAAAACAAACACTCACCTGTCCTTCGATCCCGCGGTGTCCTTCCTGCACCTCCTTTCACCAGCCTTCCTGTGTTCCCGACATCTTCATCTCAAGTGTGGGCACCTGGCTGTGACAGCTTGTGGCTTCACAGCTGGGTGCCCACTGCCCTGAACAAATAGCCATGTAGTTTCCGAATTATTCCATAGTCTTCTGGGACCTGTCACATGTCCCAGAAGACTACGGGGAGGACAACTTCCGCTTCCGACTGCATAAGCGATCGCAGCGAAAGTGGGAGCTGGTACCTGCAAATTTTGGGTACCTGCTTCGGAGGAGGGGGTCCTGCTCCCCAAAGGTGACAATACTTAAAGGGGAGTGGGGGACCAGTCCTTAAAGTGGAAATTCCCCTTTTAGGTGGAGCTACGCTTTAAGTGGCTATGGCACAAATATGATTGAAAGGCGCAAGTGCCAAAGCATCATCTGCGCTGTCAGAACACATAAATAGGTGTTTCAACCAAAAAGGGTGCTATTAAAAAAAACTGTATAAAAAAACACTATATGCAACTATTGCTTCCTTTGAGAGAGTTATAAAAGTAATAATAGTAACAAAATGAAAATGAAGACAAAAGGAGGGGGCAAAAAAAAAAAAAGGCACCGCTGGGATTCGAACCCAGGATCTCCTGTTTACTAGACAGGCGCTTTAACCAACTAAGCCACGGCGCCGATTCGCCACAACACTGAGCAACTTTATAACTCAATTTCTATTCATGCATATAACAATGGTAGATTTTTATGAAACGTTATTTGTTAGTATTGTGCGACCAAGAAGCTGCAGTTATAAACCGGAAACTTTCGGAGAGCAGAAGTTTTGAGGAGAGATATGTCAATTCCTTAGAACTCACAGTAGGCGGAAATGGGCGGGGTTTTAAAGGTATCTACTCGGTGGCTGCATGGTTCGTCATAATCTCAAATTAAATAACGTTGATAAACAGTTTAACATTATTAAAGCACAAGGCGGATTTAGACGATGTATGAAGGATACCACACCAAATTTCTGCACAACCAAATTTTTATTTTTTGCCGATTTTTGCATATTTATTGGACAGCAAGCATATTACCCGCCATGTATGTATGCACAGCCCGTACTTGTTTGTAGATTCAAGCAATTGTATACTGTATGTGTACACTCTTGGAAGTGGATATGACAAATTGTCTTCCCTGTACAGGATCAGGCACTGTGAAGGATGTTTGTCTACATAGATGAAGGTGCATTTTGCTGCCCCCTCCCCTCCTTTTCCTTCCACAAGACCCAGTGTGTGACTGGATGGAGGATATCCATGCCCTGCTTCCAGTTTACTGGCAATGGGCAGCTGAACTAAAAGCCCACTCTGCTCCCAGTAGAAGAGAGGGCACAGTGTTATAGAACAATAGACAGGTATTTTAACCACTTAAGTTCCAGAGCGAATTCTTACATTTTTTGTTTACGTTCCATAAATAATTTTAGTAAAAATTACTTAAAATCAGTGTTTTTTTTCCTAGCGGAACATGCCGGAACTTTGCAAAGACTGAGGTAGAGAAGCAGATTCCACTTGACTTAGGGAAGCTGAGGAGTGAGCTGGCCATATAAGCTGATGCAATTTAGTTCCAGCTGCAGGGGGAAGGTGGAGTGATATCATCTGCACTCCGCCTCCCCTTGCAGACTGGATGCTCCTTTTGGCAGCAGCCGCAACTGTCTGGAAGTGATGTGGTTAGCCTATCCTGGCTGATCATTGCTCACTGTGCTGTGGATAAAACAGTGGAGTGGAGATAAGTTGTTATAAATTGCTTTTTTTGTGGCTTTCTCTTTCTTGGATGGGGATGTCTCTTTGCTGGAAGTGGCTGTCTTTTTGCTGGAAGGGGCTGTCTGCTGAATGGGCTGTTTCTTTGCTAAATATATGGGGCTGTCTCTTAGGTAGACTGGGCCGTCTCTTTGATGGATGGGGATGTCTCTTTGCTAGATGAGGATGTCTCTTTCCTGAATATGGGAATGTCTTTTTGCAGGATATGGGCATGTCTCTTTGCTGAGTATAGAGGATGACTCTTTGCTGAATATGATGAATGTCTGTTTGCTGTATGAGCGTGTCTCTTGCTGGATATGGGGGATGTCCCTTTACTGGATATGGGGGTGTCTGTTTTCTGGATTGGGCTTTCTCTTTGCTGGATATGAGGAATGTCTCTTTGCTGGATATGGGGGTGTATTTTTCTGGATTGGGTTGACTTTTTGCTGGATATGGGGGATGTCCCTTTGTTGGACATGGGGATGTCCCTTTGCTGGATATGGGGATGTTCCTTTGCTGGATATGAGGGTGTCTCTTGTTTGATATGGAGATGTCAGTTTGATGGGTTGGGCTGTCTCTTTACTGGATTGAGCTGTCTCTTTGCTGGATATGGGGGGGCCCTTTGCTGGATATAAGGATGTCTCTTTTCTGGATTGGGCTGTCTTTTTGCTCAATATGGCGGATGTCTCTTTACTGGATATGGGGGATGTCTCTTGCTGGATATGGGGGATGTCTCTTTTCTGGATATGGGGGTGTCTCTTGCTGCATATGGGGATATCTCTTGCTGGATATGGAGATGTCTCTTTTCTGGATTGGGCTGAGTCTTTGCTGGATGGAGATTTCTCTTGGATATGGGGGATGTCCCTTTGCTGGGTATGGGGGAATGTCTCTTTGCCGGATATGGGAGATGTCTCTTTGCTGGTTATGGGGATGTCTCTTTGTTGACTATGGGAATGTCTCTTGCTGGATTGGTCTATCTCTTTGGATATGTGAGATGCCTCTGATGCCAGAAGCAGGGAGGGAAGCAGAGAAGATACATATGACAGGAATGTTGAATTGAGTGCATCTGAGCTTACTTTGGTAGGCAAGATATTTCTGTTTTGTACATTTTACTGCATTGCTTTTTACTAACAAATCTATATAAATTATATAGCCTCCCTAAAGCTTACTTACTTCCCTGTTCTCTAAAGGGGACATGCTAGGAGGTGTGTAGGGGTGGAGACAAGGGGCGGTTCAGACCTAGGGGAGGGGGTTGAATTTCATACACCGTTTTCTCTGAGAAAAAAAAGCCCTGCTTAAATCCCCCAAAGCATTTTTATGTTACAGATAATAGAGCAAACATGAACGCAACATTTCAGTAAAAAATACGCTAAAGTTATTTTTTGTGCACATAAATGTATTTTATTACCCAATTACCGAATTTCTGTTTTGTTCTGGATACATTTGTTATGTTACTAATTTCTTTTTGTGGATTTGTTTTGGATTTCGTTTAGTTTCATTTAGTTTAGCTTTGTTTATTTAATATTGAGTCAATGGACCAATTCGTTTTGTATTTTCCGAAGATCTGAAGGGTCTGGTATGGATTTTGGTGGAAACCCAGGCAATTTTTAAAAACATATTTGCCATGGAGTACCCCTTAAAGTTCGTACCAGATCTGAAGGGCCTGGTAAGGATTGGAGGGGAACCCCACACTGCTTTTTTTTTTTTTTTAAACCGGCATTTGTGAGATACGAAACAAATTTTGAAATTTCAGAAACAAATTGGTCCCCGTACTCATTTATATCAGAGGGCCTTCAGATTCCAATAAGCCATTTGCCCGCAGACCACCCCCAAACCACAGCCCAGGGGGAAGCCACCTGCCCCAAAAGCACCCCCCCATGTTGAGGGCATGTGGCCTGGTATGGTTCGCTCATCCCCATTTTTTTGACCTGCCAGGCTGCATGCTCATATAAGGATCTGTATGGATTTTGGGGGGGACCCCACGCCATAAAAAAAATAAAAAATTGGAATGGGGTTCCCCTTTAAATTCATACCAGATTTTGTTTTTTTAAAAACTACTATTCTGAATAAGCAATGCTAAAAATACAAAACCAAATTCTGAAATTACAAAAACAAATTGGACCAATTCATTTTCTGAAATTTGGAATTTGTTTCATATCTTACAAATACTGGTTTAAAAAAAAAACACATGAGTGTCCCCCCCCAATCCATACCAGGCCCTTCAGGTCTTTACGGATTTTTAGGGGAACCTCACACCAAATTTTTTTTTAAAAAAGCAAAACCAAGCAAGCAGCCCAGCAGGCTAGGAAAGGAGGCCCCTTGTGATGTCACTGACCCAACGTGCCTCTGGTCAATGATATCATCCAGTGACTTAGTACCCCTGCTCATTCACATGGGGGGGCCAGGATCTGGGGGCCCCTCGTTAAAGTGGGCTTCCAGATTCAGATAACCTCCACGCTCGCAGACCCACACAACACACACAGTGTCAGCGATCGCGGCGTCCTGCCGGCCCGCGCATGCGCGCTGGCGACGGCTCACGCCGGGACACAGGCACTAGGTCCCGGCGAGCCGTGGATGACAGGATGCCGCGCATGCGCAGTGGGACCCGCGGGCGCGCCTCGGGCGGCCAATGACAGCCCAGGGGCGCGTCCCGAGCGGCCAATGACAGTGCAGGGCGCAATATTTAAAGATGCCCTGCACTGTCAGTAATCGCCGCAAGGTCTATCTGAGTTCCTGAGTCCTGTACCTGTGTTTTTGACCCTGATTGACCCTGACTACGCTGCCTACTCCTGTGTTGACCCGGATTGTCCTGACTACTCTGCCTTCTCCCATCCTGACCCCCGGCTTGTTTTGACCTCTCTACGGACTGACTTATCCTGCTGACCCTGCGTGTGACCTGACGATTCTCCGCCTGCCGATTCTGTACCTCGCCTACCCCACGGGACCCCCGCTCGTGATCCATCCTGCTAGGTCCTGCCGTCCTCCTCACATCTGGCTCTCCCGGTACCAATACATCCCCGGAGGTTGCCCCTGCCACTGGTGGGCCTGCTCGGAGGTCGTGACCTGGTCCCGGTCTGTTTCATGTCCATCCCCACCATCAGGGGCCCTGGTGAAAGCACAGACCGGGACTTAGACTCCACGCTTTGGGTAGGTCTGTCAAGTGGGCAGCCAGGGGCACCACCTGGCGGGTCCTAACACCCAGCCCAGGGATGTGGGGAAAAGACCCCTTTCTCCATCAACATGGGGACAAGAGGTGCTTTGGGGGGGGGGAGCTCCCCTGCCCTAAAGCACCCCCCCCCCTCGGTTTCCAGACCTGCCTGGTTGCATGCTTGAATAAGGGTCTGGATTTTGGGGGTACCCCATGCAATTTTTTTTCATTTTGACATGGAGTTCCTCTTAAAATCCATGTCAGACCCAAAGGGCCTGGTCTGAATCGGGGGGGACCCAATGTGTTTTTTACTTTATTGTTCTTTGCCGGCATTCTTTTGTTAACATTCAGCTATCAGTGGGGAAAACCACTGACAGCTGATGAGTCGTCAGTTGTTAAGGACGTGGTGGCTGGCTTCCCGGACCTCCCCTTAACAACTAGCAATTCACACAGAATTCGGATTGGTCGAAAATTCGAGTTTAAATCGTTCTGAAAATTTGGAATTTGTTAGAAAATAAATAAATGAAACGTAACTATGAATTTTACCAACATTTGTTACTATTGTTATTTGGAAATTCAGGAACATCCGAGTCTCTGAATAAATAAAAATGTGTCCAAATTTAGATTCGGAGTGAAACGCATTGCACATGTCTATTTATAGTTAATGCAGGAGCTCTGGCACTAGAACATGGCTTTACAAATTTGCTTTCAACCCCATCGCGTCGATGTCACACAAATATGCGGCCTCACAGAACTGGGCTTTTTTCCGTGGGGATGCATATTTGCGTACCTGTCTTTCTGCTGGGAGCACACCGCACAGCGCGCTCCCAGCACAAAGACCGCGGTGTCACTGAGAGCCCTGGGTCCCGTTCTAACGATCGGGACCCAGGACTCCCTATTCCGGGTCACATGATCACTGTGATAGCCTCTGATTGGCTATCACAGTGATCAGTCACTTTATAGCCCACCCCCCTTTTTTTTTTTCTCTGTGAATGGAGGAGAGAGATACATTGTATCTCTCTAACTCCTTGCATACAGAAAAAAAAATGTATGTTAATGAATAAATAAATAGATATTTAAAAATAAAAGAAAAATACCTAGATCAAAGTTTTTTTGATTGGTATCAGTGTCAGTTAGGCCCTGATTTACTAATGTGCCTAGGCGCATTTCCATGGGCTAACGTCTACTTTTCAATAGCGATCGTATACTTTTAGACGGCAAAGACATTTACTAAAGAAAGCGTCAACAAGTAGACGCGAAATCGAATTTACTAACCAGGCACAATCCAGGAATCAGTCTAAGAAAGTAGACTTGCTAAGAAGCACATCTAACACAACGAAAAATCACTGCAGAGACATGTTCACATTGAAATTTGCTTTCACAAATATCGGGACTTCACTTTAAACAATATCTTACATTTCAAAAAATTTTTTAAATGTGTGAAAAATTGTTTTTTAAAGGAATTCATGACAGTCAAGAACTAGACGCTTTTCTAGCGTCTATGCACGGATATAAATGTGCATGTGCAGAACACATTTTAGCCTTCAGGTCTGGTATGGATCTTAAGGGGAACCCCACGCCAAAATAAAAAAAAAATGGCATGGGGTCCCCCCCAAATCCATCCGAGCATGCAGCCCAGCAGGTCAGGAAAGGGGGGGCGAGTGGGCGCCCCCCTCCTGAACCATACCAGGCCACATGCCCTCAACATGGGGGGGTGCTTTGGGGCAGGGGGGCTCCCCCCACAAAGCACCTTGTCCCCATGTTGATGGGGTCAAGGGCCTCTTCCCCACAACCCTGGCTGGTGGTTGTGGGGGTCTGCGGGCAGGGGGCTTATCAGAATCTGGAAGCCCCTTTTAACAAGGGGGCCCCCAGATCCCGGCCCCCCCTATGTGAATGAGTATGGGGTACATGGTACCACTACTCATTCACAAAAAAACAAAAAGTGTAATGTAAAAAAAGACAGGACACGGTCTTTGACAAGTCCTTTAATAAAAGAAAAATCTAAAAGAATGTTCCCCGAAGTAGATCCAACGTCAATCAGGAAGCCCGCCGTCGGCGACCCGAAAAAAAAAAAAAAAAATAAAGGTTCCGTTCCTGATGATGGCTTCCCAGCCCTCTGCTGTGAGCCTGGTTGACAGCTCCTAAATATGTAAGGGGCAGGGCCACCCGGGGACATCATTGGAGTGACCCCACCCCATGTGACATCAATGATGTCACATGGGGTTGGGTCACATATATGATGTCCCTGGGTGGCCCCGCCCCTTACATATTTAAGAGCTGTCAACCAGGCTCACAACAGAGGGCTGGGCAGCCATCGTCGGGAATGGAACCTTTTTTTTTTTTCGGGTCGCCGGCACCTTACACCGTGATTGACGTTGGATCTACTTCGAGGGACATTCTTTTAGATTTTTCTTTTATTAACCACTAGCCTACAGGGCACTTATCCCCCTTCCTGCCCAGGCCAATTTCCAGCTTTCAGTGCTGTCGCACTTTGAATGACAATTGCGTGGTAATGCAACACTGTACCCATATGAAATTTTTATCATTTTTTTGTGACATATAGAGCTTTATTTTGGTGGTATTTGATCACCTCTGGGTTTTTAATTTTTTCTTAAACAAACCAAAAACCACTGAAAATTTTGAAAATTTTGCTGCCTATCTTAGTGATAGGCAGCACTGACGGGCACTGATAGGCGGCACTGATGCACACTGATAGGCGGCACTAACTGGCATTGATAGGTGGTACTGACTGGCACTGATGGGTGACACTGAAAGGCAGCTCAGATGGGCACTGATATGTGGCATTGATGTGCACTGGTAGGCACTGAAATGTGGTATTGATGTGGCACTGATAGGCACTGGCAGGTGGCATGTATGAGCACTGACAGCCGGCACTGCTGGACACAGCTGAATACATGACCGAGCCGACATCTTCAGCTCTGTCCGTTGATCGGTGATCCACCGCTGATTGCCATGTTGCATGCTCCCAAAGCTGCACATGCGCGGTTAGAATGGGAGGACGTCATATGACATCCTCCCAGAACGAGAGAACCGCCTTGCGCCCGTACAATGGTACCATATGGTACAATGGTACCATATGGCGGGCGGGAGGCGGTTAAAGGACTTGTCAAAGACCGTTTGATGTCTTTCTTTACACTACAGATTTTGTTTTTTCGTGAATAAGTAGAGGTACAATGTACCACATACTCATTCACGTAGGGGGGGGGGTCGGGATCTGGGGTCCCCTTGTTAAAGGGGTCTTCCAGATTCTGATAAGCCCCCCCACCCGTAGACCCCCACAACCACTGGCCAGGGTTGTAGGGAAGAGGCCCTTGTCCTCATCAACATGAGGACAAGGTGCTTTGTGGGGGGAGCCCCCCGCCCCAAAGCACCCCCCAATTCTTTTACATTCATCTGTCAGTGGGGAACGCCGCTGACAGCTGAAACATTAACATATGGTTGTCACTACTAAAATACCGCATTAGCTATTTTATCAAGTCATGCGGTGTTTTAGTAGTGAGAACCAATGCAGCATTCATGTTTCAGCTGTTGGCGGAGTTCCCCACTGACAGCTGAATGTAAAAGCATTGCCGGTAATTTAAAAAAAATGTAAAAAACGGCGTGGGGTCCTCCCTCCCATCCACACCAAGCCCTTCCGGGTCTGGTATGGATTTAGAGGGGAACTGCCATGCCAAAATGTAAAAAAAAAAATGGCGTGGGGTCCCCCCCAAAATCCATGCACTGCTGCCTCACAGCGCTAGGGTCATCAGTTTGAATCCCAACCACGGCAATGAAGTTGCATGATTTCCCTGGATGGCTACCCTAACATAGATTTTTGTGCTGGTTGCAGCATCTTTGCTTTCTGTCTAAATGATCCCTAGAATGTGAATTAGAATGAGGGCTTGTCTGTTCAAACACATTCAAAGCTGCACCTTATGTGAATGTCAAATGATGGGATGAGATAAGGGCCTGGACTAATGATTTATTTGTTAATGCTGGTTTGCACTCTGCCCCCTTTTGGGAAGGATTTGTCAAGCCAAGAGCTGAGAGAGAGAAGAGCGAGCAAGAGAGCGAGAGAGAGAAATGGATTTAAAAATAAATAAATAAAATAATGACATGGAGTCCCCCTCCAAATCCATAACAGACCCTTATCCGAGCATGCAGAAACCGCATGCCTTCAAAGATTTATTTCCTTTGTTGAATTGCCTGCTTGGTTTACACTAGATGCGATTTTAAAATAGTACTGTTTGTTGGCAATTTCACCGTGTTTTCTGTAGATTTACCAATGAGTTATTGCGTTTTCAATTGTGTTTTGCATTGTGATTTCTATTGTAGTCTATATGTGAAATTGCTACAAAATGCAGAAAAAGTTAGACAAAAACTACTTTTGAAATTGTGCTGCAGCAAATAGTGTATGCTAAGACACTCACATCCACATTCATTAGATCCGATATCAGGTACAATTTCAATTCCCAAGTCACACCAGAAATAGCACACGCTGGATGCAACTTGGCATGCGATTTGCATGCCCTGTGACTTACAAATCGCATGCCAAATTGCACTTGATGTGACTGGGGGCTAACACCACAGTCACATCTAATCCGATTTGGAAATTGGGCAACTTACAGTGAAGTCGCACGATTTCAAAATCAGATTGGATGTGAATGGAGCTTATAGTGGACAATAGGGTGCGACTTGGCCTACGATTTGCAAGCCGTCTGGCATGCAAATCGCATGCCAAATTTCACCTGATGTGACTGGGGGCCACCCTGGTCACATCAAAGCGGATTTTGAAGTGGTGCGACTTACACTACGGTCACATCATGTGACTTACAGTGAAGTCGCATGATTTGAAAGTCGGGGGACATGCTGATTTAAAGTGCGATTTTCAAGACATCTGACACAGATCTCTCTGCAAAGCGCATGAAAAGTAGTGTATTCATTACTTTAGAAATTGTTGCGGCTCCCACCAAGTTTGAACCACACCAATATGAATGCTCTAATAGCGGTAACATTGAGTACGACTTGGCATGTGATTTGCATGACATGCGACTTGCAGATCGTATGCCAAGTCGCATCCTATTGTCTGCTATTAGAGCGGTCACATGGGTGCGTTTCCGACACTGATTTCTAAAGGAGTACATGTACTACTTTTGTGGCGATTTGCATAGATATCTGTGTCAGATGTCTTGCAAATTGCAAGGAAATCGGCATATTCACTGTAAGTCGCACAATTTCTAAATCGGCTTTGATGTGAGGCCTTTTTATGTTTGATTTCCCAAGTGTATTTCAGATTTATGGGACAACCCGCATACTAGCAAAAGTGAATTGACATTTTCAGTATTGCATGCGAGATGTGGTCATGTGACTGCCTTAACTCATGCGATAATCTGGAGTGAATTGTGCCCATAGTGCCAATAAATATTGCCATGGGGTTCCCCTTCACATCCCTGTTCAATGTTCTGTTGTATGCGGCACAGGTACACTTCACTGTGGCTTTCTTTCTGACTCTGATTTGTGGGGCCTGTATACTAAGGGTTAACGCAGGTGGGAAGAGGAATCATCAGGTGCAAACACTTTCTCTGACCAAATGAATGACAGTGGCAGGTGTGGCCTATGTTATATAAAGAGTTGCAGTAGTGGGTAATTTTTTCCTTGTAATAGGCCAGGTTATTTTCAGCAAGTGCTTGCCTGTGGTGGTTTGGGAAGGAAAAGATATTGTGGTGAGTTGCCCCAGACCACATTCACACTGTGTTTTGATGTGGGCTGTAAATGTTTTCCATTTTTTTCCTTCTAAAGTGTCTTTATGTGTTATTGTACAATGATTGTGTGTTTATTATCTTTGCATTGTAATCCTATCACGTGTCAATTGCTCTGCTCTTCCAAATCTGCACTTGACTATAGTTTGCTTGCTTATTTAGACTGAAATGCAGTTTTCGGACAAACCTGATGAGAAATGTATGTGTGGGGGATTTGGGTAGGTGGGAGGTGTTTTATTTTGACACTTATGTATTTTTATATTGATATTTTGACCTGCAGCCTGTTTTGTGGATAGATAAGCCTACTAAGTGATTCATATTAACTGTTTGTTTCCTGCTGTAACCTGTGAAAGCACAGTTCATTAGAAGTATAATCTTTTAGATTGTAAGCTCTTATGAGCAGGACCGTTCTATTTTAGCAACATCAATCCTGCTTTTTTTTTTTCCACCAAGAAATTGACTACCTACTTGTTGCTGCTGTCCAAATAAATGTGGAATATGTATTTGATCAAAAAAACGTTTGGACTATGTTTATTTTTGGGGGTTATTTCATGTTCAAGTTCAATATACTAGCACCCCTAACACTTATGTTTTGCAAGCTATATAATATGCCCAAATCTAGCTTGCTAGAGTGCACATATGCAAGTATGTCCAAACTAACAAACCAAAAGCCCCTTATTGCACATCAAGACCATGTTATGTACCAATGAATAGGTCCTGTTCAATG
This sequence comes from Staurois parvus, assembly GCF_062004578.1. Classification (NCBI taxonomy): domain Eukaryota; kingdom Metazoa; phylum Chordata; class Amphibia; order Anura; family Ranidae; genus Staurois; species Staurois parvus. The sequence goes on along the minus strand of NW_028318571.1, from coordinate 93,140 downwards.
TGCAGCTAGCTACAATCCTCTTAACAGTAATACATTAGGTCCCCAATTTATGTTGACTTTGGGCCTTTACCGCCAAACATATATTCACCAATGCCAAATACACAATAGAGCTGCAAACATATATTCACCAATGTGATATACACAGTAGAGTTGCAAACATATATTCACCAATGTCATATACACAGTAGAGCTGCAAATATATTCACCAATGTTATATACACAGTAGAGCTGCAAACATATAGTCACCAATGTCATATACACAGTAGAGCTGCAAACATATAGTCACCAATATCATATACACAGTAGAGCTGCAAACATATAGTCCCCAATGCCAAATCCACAATAGAACTGCACACATATATTTGCGAATGTCATATACACAATGAAGCCGCATGGAAAATTGCTATGGTGCACAAATAAACACCAAGATGGCTGTTGGAGGAGGCGCTAGAGCAGCTGTCATACTGTAAATACGTCATCACATTTGCAGAAGGACGTTTGCACACACCCAGAAGTGGTAGTGGCGAGTGTTAGAGGATGGGAGTGTAGTTAGGAAAGTTTAGTGGTAATTTGCAAGTCTATTTTTTGGCTTTGTGAATTGTTCTTTCGTGGAATTCCAGTCCAGGGGTGGACTGACCATTTGGAAACTCGGGCACTGTCCGAGGGCCCGGGGTCAGTAGGGGGCCCCATGAGATGCCCCTGGTACCTTTTTCATAGGCTTTTTTGAGTTTGGGCAAGGACACAGGGGCCCCATGATCCCCTATTGCCCGGGGGCCCCATGAGTTGTCAGTCCGCCCCTGTTCCAGTCCACATCTGGACATGGTGAGATCGCTGTTCTTGACCAAGGAGCTGATCCTCATTTGCAGGGGAAACATTGAGGTACATAGCAGAGGTTCAAGGTATTCTGTAGAAGTTATTGTTCTTCCTAACTATACAGGTGGCACAGACACAAGCATACACCCAGGGCCACTGTTAGATATCACAAGGCCCCATACAGCATTCCTGACAGCCTCCCACCACCAGAGAAAATATCCAAATTATATTTATGGTAAAAATACACTAAAAACATTATTAATGGACACACGTCCAACCATATTCCTGTGAAATCTAAATGATAAAACTGTACTGAGTTCATAAATAAAGCTGTGTGTGTAATTGAGGTCTTGGGGCTCATTCACATGGGTGCTGTGCCTGTAGAGTGTGAATCAGTGGTTTGTTTTTGTGGCTGTCACTGTTTGTAGGCAACCTATGTTACACTATGGAAATGCTGCAGGTCCTAATTTGACAAGCATATGGGTGCAGGTGTACAGCCCTGAACACAGACAGTGAGCATTCAGGGCCACTTCCCCACACCTTCACACCTGTCAGATTAAAACCTGTGTTCATACAGCTGCTGTGTCCCCATAGTGTAACAGGTGGCTCCAGCCACATGAACAACCCACTCATTCATGCTGTACGGCCAGAGGACCTGTGTGAATGGGGCATTTTTGACTTTTTTTTTTCTCAGCTCATTAATTTCAATGGGCTGCCTAACGTGTGGGAACATGCAAAAATACTGCAGGCATATTATTTTAAAAGTGTGTTAAACCTAACCGCACAGTAGTGTGTTGCAATGCGTTTTGGTGGCTGTGAATGCATCTGTGTTTACTAGATGTGTGGAGGTGCGATTAACTTTTCATCATGGTACCTGCGCATATATGCAGAGGGCATGACATTTCTTTGCTGTGCAGGAAAATACGTGCTCTTGCATGTGTTTCTGCACCACAAATGGTGTGAACAAGTCCTAAGGGCCAGTTCACACTATAGAAACACAGTCTAGATGTGTTCCAGATGCGTTTTTGCATGCACTTTTTTGAATGCATGTTTAGCGTGTTCCAGTGCATTATGGATGCATTTTTGATGTGTTCCCGTGCATTTTGAATGTTTTTGATGTGTTCCAGTGCATTTTGGATGTGTTTTTGACGTGTTCCAGTGCATTTGTTTATGCATTCCAGTTAATTTTTTTCCCTCTCTTTTTCTTCAATTTAATTAGGGACATGTGCGTTTTAGTGCGTTCCAGGGGGTTTTACTGCGTCCAAGTACAGTTCTATGCATAAACCATACAGCCTGTTTTTTGGCAGCACCTGCAATGCACTGGAACTTCAAGCGCTGATGTGAACTATGACATTGACAACCATATAACCTTCTTTCTATGCGTTTTGAATGCAAAAAAGCAACTGAAACACATGTAGTCGTTGGTTCGAATCCCAGCCACGGCACCACCTGCCTGGAGTTTGCATGTTCTCCCTGTGCCTGCGTGGGTTTCCTCTGGGTACTCCGGTTTCCTCCCACACTCCAAAGGCATGCTGGTAGGTTAATTGGATCCTGTCTAAATTGTCCCTAGTATGTGTACGTATGAATGTGAGTTAGATTGTACACCCCTTGAGGGTTAGGGACTGATGTGAATGTACAATATATATATATATATATATATATATATATGTAAAGCGCTGCGTAAATTGATGGCGCTATATAAGTACATGAAATAAATAAAAATAAATGTAGTGTGAATTGGCCCTAAAGGTTATTATAGGTAAGGGAACTGGACTGACCAGGAATTGTGAATTCAATCAGGCTAGTGGTGAGATACAGTGCAATCAGATCTGAGCTGCAGGTGATAGGAAATGAGACACATTAACTTGATCAGTAAACAAATAGTTAAATAAAAAGAGTGGGGCGGCGATACATAGATTTGCAGATGGAACAGGTGATGACGGGGGGGTGGGGGAGGGGGTCAAGTTGTATAAGGAGAGAGGTTTAAGGGCTCGTTCACACTTGACTTTATTTCTAACTCTTGCCGAACGGCCCTAAAGCATTTGACAGGCATTTGGGAAACTGTTTTAACGCTCCTCAAATGCTCCCCAAATGCCCTATGCACAGTTTTGAGGCATTTGATAGGCGTTTGCCAAGCGTTAAAACTGCACCACAAATACCTGTAATGAAGTTAAATGGTATTAACACTCTGCAAATGCCTCGCAACCGCGTCACAACCGCACCACAAATGCCTGCCAGGCGTTTGTAGAGCTGCACTATAGACTTGAATGGGAGGCTTCAACTCCTACTGACTGAACATGAGGCGCCAGTTTTGCCGCGCCACAAAGCTAACGCTTCAGTGTGAACAGCACTGTGTGCTGCCATGTGCAGAATTTTTATAGGCATTTGAGAAGCGTTAAAAACGCTTTCCAAACGCCTGTCTGACGCCTGCTGACAAAGCTAGTGTGAACGTAGCCTAAGAGAAGAGAAACAAAGTTGTAATGAAATATAAACAGAAGGAAAATTGAAAGTTTCAAACTTGTCAGAAGAACAAGGTAAGATTTACTCCCATTGATTGATCAATATTCTTGGCACTGACAGAACCCTGGAAATTGATCTCCATATTTTGAGCATTCACAAATGTCAAGGAGCTTACAATCTAAGACCAGAAACTCAGACATATACTAGGCCCAATTAACCTAACAGCATGTCTTTGGAGTGTTGGCAGAAACACACCCATGCAGAGAAAGCATGCAAACTCCAGACAGGTCAGCTATGACTGGGATTAGAACCCGTGCTGTAAGTCCTGCGTACTAACCACTAAGCCACTGTAGAAGACAGAGTTTGAGCTGGAATGTAGAAGAGTTACATGATTAAGGAGAAGGAAGATATATAATTATATTGGGGAATTAGAACTAGACATTCAAATTATTTGAGAAAAAAGTGTGAAAATGTTTGACATTTCAAAATAGAATGTATGACATTCTTTAGGAAATGCATTAGTTGGCCGATCATTTTTGGAGAAACCGCAAAAAAAAAAAATATATAATATAGGTGTGCTTTTTATTTTAAATTATAAGTATTCTCATATGCAAACAGAAAAACACAGAGACAAAGCTGTGCGCCACCTAGTGAACATATCCGGTATTGCACCTAGAAATGTGCCTAATGCGATTCTGGATTTACTAACAGGAAAAGAGTCTACAAAGTAGACTCTTTTCAATGAGCTTGCTAGACGCCTTTCTGATGACTAACAGGTCTAGATTGATTGAATTGAGTCTACCTGAATGTTCAGCGTCTGCTGGTAGACTCAATTCTTAGTAAATCAGAGCCTTAGGCCCTTAGGCGAACGTCTAATTTTTTTACTAGCGACCGTCTAATTTTACCCCGCTAAGAGATTTACTAAAGAGAAGCGTCAAGAAAGTAGACGCCAAATCGAATTTACTAACGAGACACAGATCAGGAATCAGACTCAAAAAGCAGACTTGCTAAGAGGCACGTCTAACACCATGAAAAATCACTGCAGAAACACGTTCACATTGAAATTTGCTTTGCCAAATATCAGGACTTCACTTTAAACAATATCTGCCATTTCCAAAAAAATTTTAAATGTGTTAAGTTTTTTTTTAAGCAAGTCGACACAGTGAAGAACTAGACGCTTGTGCAGTGTATTTGTCCGATATAAATGCGCATGTGCAGAACACATTTTGGATGTCCTCTGTGGGCGCTTGCTTTTTAGCCGCTGTTCAATAGTAAATCTCTCTGTGGAGTCCTCTGACAGCCGGCACTCGTCCGCGTCTACTGTGTTTAACAAACAGCACTAGGCATATCTTTATGTATTCTAATTTGATTTCCTTAGTTCTATTGATTCTATTTTTGTTTCTTATCCTTTATAATTATTTCTGTAATGATTTTACTTATTTCGAAAGTCTAGATAATATTTATTTTGACAGCTGAATGTAAAAATAAAGGTCTGCAATTAAAAAAAAAAAAAAAAACAGCGTGGGGTCCCCCCTCTCATCCATACCAAGCCCTTCAGGTCTGGCATGGATATTAAGGGGTAACTCCATGCCGAAATTAAAAAAAAATACAGCGTGGAGTCCTCCCCAAAATCTATACCAGACCCTTATCCGAGCATGCAGCCCGGCAGGTCAGGAAAGGGGGGGGACGAGCGAGTGCCCCCCCCTCCTGAACCATACCAGGCCACATGCCCTCAACATGGGGGGGTGCTTTGGGGCAGGGGGGGGCTCCCCCCCAAAGCACCTTGTCCCCATGTTGATAGGGACAAGGGCTTCTTCCCCACAACCCTGGCCGGTGGTTGTGGGGGTCTGCTCCCAGATCCTGGGCCCCCCCCCACGTGAATGCGTATGCGGTACATGGTCCCGCTACTAATTCACAAAAAAAGCAAAAGTGTAGTGTAAAAAAAAACAGTACAGGGTCTTTGACAAGTCCTTTAATAAAACAATGTCCCCCGAAGTAGATCCAACGTCAATCATGGTGACCCGAAAAAAGAAGAAAAAAAAAAGCTCCGCTCTAGATAGAGCAGCAGTTCTCAACCTGGGGGTCGCGACCCCTTTGGGGGTCGAACGACCATTTCACAGGGGTCGCCTAAGACCATCGGAAAACACATATTTCCGATGGTCTTAGGAACCGAGACACCGCTCCTGTCTCAGCCGATCTGTGGGCGGGATGATATGCTGCCCCTGTAACCTGGCCACACCTCCGGGATCACTCAACAGCTCTGCCTCCTCGCCGCTGATTGGCCACCGGAACTGTAGCTCAGGAGAGGCACACAGGCGGCCAATCACCGGCGAGGAGGTGGAGCTTGGAGAGGAGGAGCCGAGCGGCAGCGCGCGGAGATCGAAGAAGATCGAGGGAGCTGCAGGAACGAGTGAAGAGAGAGGCCAGAGAAGGAAGACAGCTGACAGGTAAGTGCAAATTTTGCTGCTGCAGCCAGGTATGCAGGCTGTAGATGGGAGAGGGAGAGAGCAAGCCCAGGCTGGAGCAGGAGTCAGCAAGGTAAGTATCATTGGTGTCAGTGGAAGGGATAGTGCCCCATCATTTGTGTCACTAATACCAACGATGGGGCACTATTCCTCCCCCCACTGACACCAACGATGGGGCACTATTCCTCCCACTGACACCAATGATGGGGCACTATTCCTCCCACTGACACCAATGATGGGGCACTATTCCTCCCACTGATACCAATGATGGGGCACTATTCCTCCCACTGATACCCACAATGGGGCACTATTCCTCCCACTGACACCCACAATGGGGCACTATTCATCCCACTGACACCAATGATGGGGCACTATTCCTCCCACTGACACCAATGATGGGGCACTATTCCTCCCACTGACACCAATGATGGGGCACTATTCCTCCCACTGACACCAATGAAGGGGCACTATTCCCCCCACTGACACCAATGATGGGGCACTATTCCTCCCACTGACACCAATGATGGAGCACTATTCCTCCCACTGACACCAATGATGGGGCACTATTCCTCCCACTGACACCAATGATGGGGCACTATTCCTTCCACTGATACCAATGATGGGGCACTATTCCTCCCACTGACACCAATGATGGGGCACTATTCCTCCCACTGACACCAATGATGGGGCACTATTCCTTCCACTGATACCAATGATGGGGCACTATTCCTCCCACTGATGCCAACGATGGGGCACTATTCCTCTCACTGATGCCAACGATAGGGCACTATTCCTCCCACTGACGCCAACGATGGGACACTATTCCTCCCACTGACACCAACGATGGGGCACTATTCCCCCCACTGACACCAACGATGGGGCACTATTCCCCCCACTGACACCAACGATGGGGCACTATTCCTCCCACTGACGCCAATGATGGAGCACTATTCCTCCCACTGATGCCAATGATGGGGCACTATTCCTCCCACTGATACCAACGATGGGGCACTATTCCTCCCACTGACACCAACGATGGGACACTATTCCTCCCACTGACACCAACGATGGGGCACTATTCCCCCCACTGGCACCAACGATGGGGCACTATTCCTCCCACTGACACCAATGATGGAGCACTATTCCTCCCACTGACACCAATGATGGGGCACTATTCCTCCCACTGACACCAATGATGGGGCACTATTCCTTCCACTGATACCAATGATGGGGCACTATTCCTCCCACTGACGCCAATGATGGGGCACTATTCCTCCCACTGATACCAATGATGGGGCACTATTCCTCCCACTGATGCCAATGATGGGGCACTATTCCTCCCACTGATACCAACGATGGGGCACTATTCCTCCCACTGACACCAACGATGGAACACTATTCCTCCCACTGACACCAACGATGGGGCACTATTTCCCCCACTGACACCAACGATGGGGCACTATTCCCCCCACTGACACCAACGATGGGGCACTATTCCCCCCACTGACACCAACGATGGGGCACTATTCCCCCCACTGACACCAACGATGGGGCACTATTCCCCCCACTGACACCAACGATGGGGCACTATTCCCCCCACTGACACCAACGATGGGGCACTATTCCCCCCACTGACACCAACGATGGGGCACTATTCCCCCCACTGACACCAACGATGGGGCACTATTCCCCCCACTGACACCAACGATGGGGCACTATTCCCCCCACTGACACCAACGATGGGGCACTATTCCTCCCACTGACACCAACGATGGGGCACTATTCCTCCCACTGACACCAACGATGGGGCACTATTCCTCCCACTGACACCAACGATGGGGCACTATTCCTCCCACTGACACCAACGATGGGGCACTATTCATCCCACTGATACCAACGATGGGACACTATTCATCCCACTGACATCAGTGATGGGGCGCTAGTCCTCCCACTGCAAAATTACATTTATGAAGTAGCAACGAAAATAATTTTATGGTTGGGGGTCACCACAACATGAGGAACTGTATTAAGGGGTCGCGGCATTAGAAAGGTTGAGAACCACTGAGATAGAGGCTACCAGCCTTATGCAGTGAGTTTCTCTCTGACAGTTCTTAAATAGGTAAGAACGGAAATTATTTAAAATTCAGCTGTCAATGGGGAACCCCGCTGACAGCTGAAACATTAATGCAGGCCATAGACCTGCCGAAAACCGGCCGTTTAAATGAAAAAAAAAAATGAAAAATTGGTTGTTCAAAAGGCCGGCGTTACCACCAGCGGTAAAAATAATCGGTCAATTTTCATCCTGTCTATGGCCTGCATTTTTCTTTTTTCTTTTTTTTAATTATTTTTCTTTTTGTTCTTTTTCTTGCAGGTCGCGGCTCATGCGCAGATTTTTTTTATCGGTAAAAAGCGGTCGATTTGACGATAATTGGCGCGAAAATCGGACGATCAGCAAAATCGTCCGATTTTTTTTCCAAATTTCCCGATAAAAAAAATGTGCCAAAATCCCAAAAAACCAGTTAACCCACTATCGGTCCGAAAATCGGCCGATTTCAGAACCATCTATGACCTGCTTTAGATGGGTCTAAAATCGGCCGATTTTTTTGGTCGAAAAAAAAAAAACGGCCGATTTTTAGGCCATTTGTGGGTTAATTGGTCGGCTGTTTTTCGGGATTTTGGCCCTTTTTTTTTATCAGTAAATTTTGAAAAAAATCGGCCGATTTTGCCGATCATTGCCGCGAAAATTGGCAGATCGGCAAAATCGGATGATTTTTTTCCAAATTTACCGATAAACAAAATGTGCCAAAATCCTGAAAAACAGCCGACCAATTATCCCACTAACGGAAGAGGCCCTTGTCCCTATCAACATGGGGACAAGGTACTTTTGGGGGGTAGCCCCCCTGCTCCAAAGCACCCCCCCATGTTGAGGGCATGTGGCCTGGTATGGTTCAGGAGGGGGGGGCGCTCGCTCGTCCCCCCCCCCCCTTTACTGACCTGCCAGGCTGCATGCTCGGATAAGGATCCGGTATGGATTTGGGGGTGGACCACATGCAGTTTTTTTTTTTAATTTCGGCATGGAGTTACCCCTTAACCAATTCAATACTGGTCAATTTTACACCTTCCTGCCCAGGCCAGTTGTAAGGTTTCAGCGCTCTCACAATTTGAATGACAATTGCGCGGTCATACAACATTGTACCCAAACTAAAATTTTATAATTTTCTTCACACAACTAGAGCTTTCTTTTGGTGGTATTTAATCACCGCTGGGGTTTTTATTTTTTGCTAAATTAACAAAAAAAGACCAAAAATTTTGAAAAAAACACACGGTTTTCTTTGTTTCTGTTATAAAAGTTTGCAAATAAATAATTGTTCTTCATAAATTTAGACCAAGATGTATTCTGCTACATGTCTTTGGTGAAAATAACCCAAATTAGGATGTATTTTTTAGTTTGTAGGAAAGTTATAGAGTTCACAAACTATGGTATAGATCTGAATATTGATCAATCCTGAAGTACTGACAGCCAATCTAATTTATTGAGGTCCAAGAATGTCGGAACAGTACAGATATCCCCCAAATGACCCTTTTTGCAAAGTAGACAGTCCGACGTGCTTCATAAGAGTTTTTTGAAGTTGTATTTTTTTTGTCATAATTTTTCGGAAAATGAAAAAATTAAAAAAATTTGTTTCACTATTTTTTTTTTACATACTGTCACCAGTGCAGTACAGCGTCATCATATAACTGGCATGGCGGTGATCAGGGACACTGACTGGTGACAGTATGAAAAAAAAAAAAAAAAAAAAAAAAAATATATATATATATATATATATATATATATATATATATATATTTTTTTTTTTTTTATTAAATTTTTTTTCTTTTATTCAAGATTTGTTTTTCATATTTTACTATGACCAAAGTAGTACAATGTTACCATAGTAACATTGTGCTACTTTGGGGAAGTGATCGGTATTTTGTTATTTATTTATTTTTTTTACACAATTTGCTTATAGCAAAGAATTACTTTGCTATAAGCAAGCATTTACCTGAATGACATCGATTCATTCAGGGTTTTGGTTTTTTTTGTGCTTAGCTGTGATTTAGCCATAGCTAATCACATGACATGTGCATGTGATTAGCTGTGACCATTCACAGCTAGACACTAATATACAATGGATGGCATGAATGAAGCCATCCATTGTACACAACTGTCATGTGACCTGCTGTGATTGGTCACAGCAGGTCACATGGTACCGGCAACGGGGGCCGATACTCAGATCTGTCATCGGCTGTGACCGAGGTACACGGCCGGTGACAGATCGCGCCGCTGCACGGCTCGGCTCTGCAGGAGCGCAATCTGCGCATGTGCAGGAGGACGCCATATGGCGTCCACCCGGAACGCTGATGGCATTTGCTGGCCGCCATTCAGCCATAGGGCGGGTGGCAAATGGCTAATATCTATGCCAGACCCGAAGGGCTTGGTGTGGATGGGACCCCACGCCATTTTTTTTTTTTACATTTTGGTGTGGAGTTACCCCTTAAGATACATACCAGACCCGAAGGGCTTGGTGTGGATGGGAGGGGGGACCCCAATGCCGTTTTTTATTTATTATGTTGCTGGTTTTTAAATGTAATTCTCCCTTTTTTTTCCTTCACTATAGCTCAGAAATTTGGGACAGACTAAAACATTTAATGTGAAAATGGCTTAATGTAGCTTAACGTGTAATAAACTGCCTAAATCTCAATCAATTGACTTAAAACTTTGCACAGCCCAAGTTCTCAACATCCCAAACATGTCCTAGAAGTTTCATAGATTTCAGCCTTCCACAAAGAAAATGGGGGGACATTAGGCTTGTTTTTTGGGGAGCTTAATGTAGCTTAACGTACAAAAAAGAGCTTAGATGTTGACCAATTTCCCCCAAACTTCACACATTAGAAGACTCTATCAATGGCAACATATTCTAAAAATTTATTTGGTAAATCACACCAAAAGTTATTCACATTAAGCTCCCCAGCGCTGTACAGTAGCAAGGGGGACAGAACATGAGACACGACAGTAACAATACAATACACGAGGGGTTCGAGGGCCCTGCTCTTTCGAGCTTACAATCTAGGAGGGAGGGGAAGGTGGTACAGGAGGAGATGGCTGTGGGGGTGGAGTGGTGGGAGGAGTGGAGGAGGTTAGTTGTTAGGTGAGGTCGGGTGCTAGGTGAGGTTGGGGTAGGCTTCCCTGAAGAGGAGGATTTTCAGGGTGCGCCTGAAGGTGAGGAGGGTAGGTGACAGTCTGATGGATTGGGGTAGGGAGTTCCAGAGGATGGGGGAAGTCCTGGAGAAGTCCTGCAATCGGGCGTGAGAGGAGGAGACCAGGGAGCTAGAGAGTAGGAGGTCCTGTGAGGAGCGGAGGGCACAGGTAGGGTAGTATTTGGGTATCGGGTCAGTTATGTAGTTTGGGGCGGCATTGTGAATGGCTTTGTAGGTCAGAGTTAGCAGTTTGAATTTGATGCGTTGGGAAATCGAGAGCCAATGAAGGGATTGGCAGAGGGGGGAGGCAGAAGTGGAGCGGTTGGTGAGGTGGTCTAGCCGCTGAGTTTAGGATCAACTGGAGTGGGGATAGCGTTCGGTTGAGTAGGCCAGTGAGAAGGGAATTGCAATAGTCCAGGCGTGAGATGATGAGGGAGTGTACGAGTTGTTTGGTGGTGTCTGGGGTGAGGAATGTGCGTATCTTGGAGATGTTGCGGAGGTGGAGCCTGCAAGATCTAGATAGCAGTTGGATGTGGGGTAGGAAGGAGAGGTGGGAGTCCAGGGTGACACCAAGGACTTTGGCGTGTGGGGTGGGAGAGATGGTGGCGTTGTTAGTAGTGATGGAGAGGATGGGGAGGGGGGGGCATGGGGTGGGGGGGAAGACCAGGAGCTCGGTTTTGGATAGGTTAAGTTTTAGGAAATGGAGCGACATCCAGTCTGATATGTCGTTTAGGAGGTGGGCGATGCGGGCAGAGAGTGAGGGGGTGAGGTGGGGGGTGGAGAAGTAAATTTGGGTGTCGTCGGCATAGAGGTGGTAATGAAGCCGTGGGAGTGAATAAGTTTGCCAAGGGAGGAGGTATAGATGGAGAAGAGGAGGGGCCCGAGGACAGAGCCTTGGGGGACCCCGACAGAGAGGGGGAGGGAGGGGGAGGTGGCAGTGTTGTAGGTGACGCTGAAGGAGCTTTGGGAAAGGTAGGAGGAGAACCAGGAAAGAGCAGCGTCCTTGATTCCAAGGGAGTGCAGTTTGGCAAGGAGGAGAGGGTGGTCAACAGTGTCGAAGGCCACGGAAAAGTCGAGGAGCAGGAGGATAGAATAGTGGCCATTGGCTTTGGCGGTTAGCAGGTCGTTGGTGATTTTAAGTAGGGCGGTTTCGGTGGAGTGCAGGGGACAGAAGCCAGACTGTAGGGGGTCAAGGAGGTTGTTATTAGTGAGGTGGGCGCTTAGGCAATTGTAGGCGAGGCGCTCAAGGAGCTTGGAAGTGAAGGGCAACAAGGAGATGGGTCTAAGGTTGTTAAGGTTAGTGGGGTCAAGGGAGGGTTTTTTGAGTATGTGGGTGATGTGTGCGTGCTTTAGAGGGGAGGGGAAGGTGCCGGTGGAGAGGGAGAGATTGAAGATGTGGGTGAGGGAGCGAATGATGGAGGGGGGGGGGTGACTGGAGGAGCTGTGAGGGGATAGGGTCCAGAGGGCAGGTGGTGAGGCGCGCTTCAGTGAAGACCTTAGAGACCTCGTCAGGGGTAGTTGGGCTGAAGGAGCGGAGTGTTGGGGAGGTGATGATGTGCGGGGCATTAGGTATAGTGGGGGGTAGTGCGGCTATGAGGTCGGGGGAGGGGACGGTTGAGGGGTTGAAGGAGGGCGGGAGGCTGGGTGGAGAGGTGGATTGTGAGTTGACAATGTCCTTACGGATATAAAATATAGCTTAATGTGAATAACTTTTGGTGTGCTTTACTATATGATCTAAAATGTGCAGAATATGTTGCCATACAGTCTTCTAATGTGTGAAGTTTGGGGGACATTGGTAAACATCTAAGCTCTTTTTTGTACATTAAGCCACATTAAGCCCCCTAAAAAACAAGCTTAATGTCCCCCATTTTCTTTGTGGAAGGCTGAAATCTATGAAACTTCTAGGACATGTTTGGTAAGTTGGGAACTTGGGCTGGGCAAAGTTTTAAGTCAATTGATTGAGGTTTAGGCACATTATGGAACGTTAAGCTCTTTTCACATTAATATAAAGGATGCGGCGCTGTATCGCAATTATAATTATACTGAATCACAGTTATGGTTATATTGAAATATCCAAGGTATGTGTGATGATTGGTGACTACTAAGAAACCATAAATATCCTGTCACAAACAGAGTGACATGCAGTGCAAAACAGTCTTTGGTGACAATCCTTCAAAAAGTGCTTCTTCCACACGGTGATAGTGAAAAGATATAGCTGTGCACTCACCAGATGCTAGGTTTAACTGCACATTTAAAGATGAACTCTTTTCCAAATCCACCGACTGTTTCTAAAGGTCAGGTCAGGCCAGATATTCATTCCCCTGTTGTATAGCTGACAATCCACGGTCTCTCCCTTAGGTGGCTCTATAGGTGATAAGTGACTCACCAAGGGCCACAAGAAAAGGGAGACCAATAGCGTGATACCGTTTCAAAAAGTTTGGACTTTATTCCACACAGTATACAGATAAAAGGGAAAAAAAACACACACTGACCATGAGGTGAATTTAAAAGATGGCCACCGGGACCTCCATTGTGCCGGTGACAGAGAGATAGTGACGCTGTAGCTCCTTCACTGACGCGTTTCGTGCTAGTCGCACATCATCAAAGGGGAAAGCTTCAGCGTCTGTTTCTGACAGCGTCCATTAAGTATCGTAAATGGCGCATGCGCAGTGCGGATGCGCCATTTTTCATTAGAGATATGTCCCCGTATCAGGCGCCATTTTGTCAAAGACCAATCGCATCTCACATGCGCGGGCGCCATATTTAAGTTACAAGTGAGTGTCACTAAATCACCAGGGGAACTAAATGTAAATATACAAAAGAAGCGTCCCCAAATACAAAAATTCTTTAGTGAGGAGCACCCAGGACCAAATATATTGTAAACCCACTGATTTAAATTGGGTTTTACAAATACCGCCGCAGACCAACCACTGCGCATGTGCGGGATCCCATTATAAAAATACAAAGGTTATTATAGATAGTAGCTCCGCATAAACACATAAAAACCTCATTAATGGTAAACTGGATGATATTGGTGGCACCCACATTATTATGAAATCAAATTAATATAAATTAATACATAGTTTCAATACTATAAAAACGCATGTCAGAATAAATATCCATTCTTAAAACATGTCATATTATGCATAATAAAATACACAAATATTTAATATAAAATATGCTAATATGTCATAAAACATTTTTCATTCTCAAATAGTTATTAACCTAAAAATTATGTACTTATAAAAATCGCAATGACCAAAACGCATCCAAGCCCAATTAAAAAATATATATATATGTAAGCATTTTAAAGGTATATCAAGAATTGGGGATGAGTTATAAACGGCACAAAAAAGTGTAAAATTTAAGTATAGCATGTAAATGAAGGAATAATAGTAAGGCTAAAAAACGGATTCAAAACCTCAACTATTATCTATGAAACAGTTGATATCTATATCAACGTTCAATCCTCTAGGATACATAGAACCCATCTCAAATATCCACTTTGTCTCAAGCTGAGAGACCGCCTTTTTCTTATTAATACCTCTCCAGTGCTGGTGTACAACGTCTATGGCCGTGAATTTGAGGGATGTCGGATCTCTATTATGACAAAGTCTGTAATGTTTCGAAAGAGAATGCTCTTTGAATCCACGTTTAATATTGTACACGTGTTCCCGTAGGCGGTCCCTCAGCCTCCTTGTGGTACGGCCTATATACTGTTTAGAGCACGGGCATTGGAGTAAATATACCACGTGTTTAGTATTACATGTTATAAAACTTTTAATATCATATTGTTTATTAGTGGAAGTGGAGACAAATTGATCAATTCTCCTCTTTCTATAATTGCTACAAGTACAGATAACACATTTGTTACACGGAAAAAAGCCCATTAGACTATTAAAAAACTGAATCTTAGGAGGAGGGTTAACTACATTTGGAGCTATTTTATTCCTTAAAGGAATAGCTCTTCTAAATGTAATTTCCGGTTTACTCGGTAAAATTTTAGTAAGAGTGGAATCCGCCATAAGAATTTTCCAATTGTTCTTAATAATCTTTGTAACACTTTTATATTGAGATGAAAAAGTCGTGACAAAAGGACAAATCTTAGAAGGTTTTGATTCTATATTATTATTAAGCATCTTGTCCCTGTCCATATTGGCAATCGATGTTAAAGTGCATAAGAGTGAGGATTCATCATAACCTTTTTCGATGAATCTCTCCTTTAGTATATCAGCTTGAGCAAAATATGTGTCCAGATCAGTGCAATTACGACGGATCCTCAAAAACTGGCCCTTAGGAATGTTAGAGAGCCATGCCGGATGGTGGCAGCTGTTAACCGGAATATAACCATTGCGATCTGTTTCCTTAAAAAAGGATTTGGTGGTAATGGTTCTGTCAAGGTCCTACCTTTTTCCTGTGGTTATGTTGCTTCATGTGCTGGTGTCCATCTTGGATTCTGCTGTGCATGATGGGAGCCCTTTTATGCCTTCAGGTTTCTGTGGTCCATCCTCCAGAGGGGTGTGGCTGATGACATATAAGCCTGTGGCCCGCACATGCTCTTTGCACTTGTGTCTTGTGTCTTTGTGTTGCTATTACTCTGTTCTGACTCTCGTGACTCTCCTGGTATCTGATTCGGCTTGTCTTGACTATTCTTTGTATTCTCCTTTGATCTGACCCTCTGTTGCTGAACCCGGCTCGTGACCTGTGATTCTCGTCTGCTGTCCTGTACTGTTCTGTCCTGTTGTTGTTGACCCCGGCTTGTCTGACTACTCTTTTGTCTCTTCCACCAGCTACACGCCATTGGCGGCGGCCATTACCGCAGCTGAGGTGTCTCGGGGGCCGCGACCTGGTTCCTGGCTGCGTCAAGTCCATCCCCACCATCAGGGGCCCTGGTGAAGGGCAGCCTGGGACTTAGACTCCGCGCCCTGAGGGACTTTGGTCTGTGGGTGGTGGTTGTCGTCAGCCAGTGCGTTACATTGTTAGGCCTGCCTGTCCGTTCCTCAGCTCCTGCCCTGACATTACACAAGTGCCATGAACCCTGACGGTGCAGGCACGCCTTCGCTCCCAATGCTAGTCGCCAGACTCGATCAACAGGATCACCTGTTGGATCAGTTCGCTCAGGCGTTGCAAACTCTGCTTGCACGCACCGTGCACCTTACTCCTGGTGTTATTAGGCCGGTTGTCGCTCCGGTGGTCGCTTCCGATGCCGTTCCGCTTGCTGTGCCTACCGCCGCGGCTGATGCGGCACCCGCGGTGTCCAGAGGTATGACCGGTTCAGCCCCTCTTCCACAGCGCTTTGGGGGTGAGCCGAGTCAGTGTCGTGGGTTCCTCAACCAGGTGGGTATTTATTTTGAATTAATACCCCACGCCTTTCCGTCTGAGAGGTCAAAGGTGGGGTTCCTCATCTCACTACTCTCAGACAAGGCCTTGGCCTGGGCAAATCCCTTATGGGAGAGGAACGACCCGGTGATTCAAGATTTTTCTGGTTTTGTCGATGCCTTCCGTAGGGTATTCGACGTACCGGCTCGTTCCGCCTCGGCGGCCAAGCTGCTCATGACCATGCATCAGGGTTCACGGACCGTGGCCGAGTACGCTATAGAGTTTCGTACCCTGGCGGCAGAGGTCGGTTGGAACAATGAGGCTCTGGTGGCTGCGTTTTCCCATGGTCTTTCTGACTCATTGAAGGACGAGATTGCAGCTAAGGAACTGCCTGTGGTGTTGGAGGAGCTCATCTCTTTCCTGATCCTGATTGACACCAGGCTCAGGGAGAGGCCTTCACTCAAGGAACGCCTGCGGAGGCCTTCCAATCAGGCCTTAGAACAATTCCTTCGGTGTTATATTTCAGACCATCAGGATGATTGGGCCGATCTCCTGCCGTGGGCAGAGTTTGCCAGGAACTCGGCGGTCAACTCCTCCACCGGGATGTCTCCCTTCATGGCCAACTATGGGTTTCAACCCGCGGTATTACCTGAGAGGTTCTCACCACAGGACATTCCGGCTGTGGAGAACCATCTTGCTGCCCTGCGTTCTTCTTGGGGGCAGATCCAGAGGGCCTTGAGGGACTCAGCTCAGCGCCAGAAGTTCCAGGCTGATTGCAGACGGATGCCCGCTCCTTCATACCAGGTCGGCGATCGGGTGTGGTTGTCTACTCGCAACCTCAATCTTCGGGTGCCCACACCCAAACTGGCTCCCCGTTTTGTCGGTCCTTTCCGCATTCTCCGCAAAGTGAATCCGGTGGCCTATGCACTTGCCCTCCCGTCTGGGATGCGGATCTCCAATATCTTTCATGTTTCCCTGTTGAAACCTCTGATCTGCAATCGCTTCACTACCTCTCTTCCTCGGCCCCGTCCTGTCCGGGTTGACGGTCATGAGGAGTATGAGGTGAGCCGGATCCTGGACTCTCGATTGGTGCGCGGTCAATTACAGTTCCTGGTTCATTGGCGCGGTTATGGTCCCGAGGAGCGTTCCTGGGTTCCTTCCGCGGATGTCCATGCTCCTGCCCTCCTCCGCGCTTTTCATACCCGCTTTCCTCAGAAACCTTTTGCTGAGCCGCGGAGGGGGAGGGGCCCTTGAGGGGGAGGTACTGTCAAGGTCCTACCTTTTTCCTGTGGTTATGTTGCTTCATGTGCTGGTGTCCATCTTGGATTCTGCTGTGCATGATGGGAGCCCTTTTATGCCTTCAGGTTTCTGTGGTCCATCCTCCAGAGGGGTGTGGCTGATGACATATAAGCCTGTGGCCCGCACATGCTCTTTGCACTTGTGTCTTGTGTCTTTGTGTTGCTATTACTCTGTTCTGACTCTCGTGACTCTCCTGGTATCTGATTCGGCTTGTCTTGACTATTCTTTGTATTCTCCTTTGATCTGACCCTCTGTTGCTGAACCCGGCTCGTGACCTGTGATTCTCGTCTGCTGTCCTGTACTGTTCTGTCCTGTTGTTGTTGACCCCGGCTTGTCTGACTACTCTTTTGTCTCTTCCACCAGCTACACGCCATTGGCGGCGGCCATTACCGCAGCTGAGGTGTCTCGGGGGCCGCGACCTGGTTCCTGGCTGCGTCAAGTCCATCCCCACCATCAGGGGCCCTGGTGAAGGGCAGCCTGGGACTTAGACTCCGCGCCCTGAGGGACTTTGGTCTGTGGGTGGTGGTTGTCGTCAGCCAGTGCGTTACATTGTTAGGCCTGCCTGTCCGTTCCTCAGCTCCTGCCCTGACAGGTTCCCTCGTAATTCATTAGTGTTAAATCTAAAAAATTAATATTCACTGTGCTATACTCATATGTTAATGAGATATTTTGAGTGTTATTATTCAAAGTAATAAAAAAATTAATAAGTGCCTGCTCGTCCCCTTTCCAAATCAATAAAATGTCATCGATATACCTTTTGTAAAAATACAATTCGGGCCAGTCACGAGAATAAATGATATCTTCCTCCCACCTGGCCATAAATAGATTGGCCAGGCTGGGAGCAAACTTTGCTCCCATTGCGACACCCGTGGTCTGTAGATAAAATTTACCGTCAAACCAAAAGTAATTTCTGGTCATTGCGAATTGTAAAAGATCCAAGATAAAAACTTTCTGTGAGGCAGGCATTTCACTATAATCATTCAAATAAAATTCAACTGCTTGTATACCATCATCATGCTTAATATTCGTATATAATGATGCTACATCCGCCGTTACTAAAAATGTGGAAGGCTCTACAGTTAGGTTCTTAATATCCTGAAGAACCTGCTTGGTGTCTCTAAGGTAGGACGGAGTTTTAATGACTAGAGGCTGTAAAAAATGGTCTATATATTGTCCTACCTTAGAACATAAAGAACCTAACCCACTAATGATCGGTCTCCCTGGAGGATGAATGGGATTTTTATGTATTTTAGGAAGTATATACATAATCGGCAGTCTCGGACAAGTGGGGCATAAAAAATCTTTCTCTTTCTTATTTAAGATGTGGTCATCATAACCTCGATTAATAAGAGATTTAAGCGATTTTTTATATTGTTTTAGAGGGTCCTTCTGTAGTAGATGATAAGTATTCTTATCATTTAGTATATTATATACCTCTTGCATATAGTCATTTTTATTCAATATTACTACACCTCCCCCCTTGTCGGCTGGACGTATGACTAAATCCTTTTTCTTCAAAAGGGAATTAATAGCCATTCTTGTATAGTCATACTTATAGTTATCCTTAATTTTAATTGCAGCAAGATCCTTCAACACCATTTCCTTAAAGGTGTTGACATAGTTTTGAGACTGTGGGGGAGGGTTGTATAATGAGGCATTCCTTAAATTAGAATTATGTGCCCCCTTTGAATAATTACGCTCTATAGGATTATTCAAAAAATATTTTTTGAGAGATACCTGCCTCACAAACTTTTGCACATCGATATAAGTTTGAAATTTGTTGAGTTTGTTCTCAGGTGCGAATTTCAAACCTCTATCAAGTAAGTTCAATTCTTGGGGTAATAATGTGGTGTTACTCAAATTAAAAATCCCCTTTCCTTTTACATTTTCCGTTTTTTTGGGTTTATTAACCCTCTTACCTCCTCTCTTTCCTCTGGTTGGGTACTTCTTTTGCGTACCCTGCCCTCTTCTAAAAAATGAACCGGTGTATAGTTATCATCCCTCCATCCCGTATGATGGTAATTGGGATCATTTGGGGGAGGTTGTGTATAGTTAATATTTTCATATTGTTGGCCATAATTGGTATTCCCATATTGTTGGCCATAAGATCTATAACCAGGGTTCCTCCAATTATTATTGGGTCCTTGTGGTGTCCTATCATTATTCTTTTGTTGGTAATACTGACCATTGGGTCTGTGATAATTAGTAGGATGATTCTGGTGTGGTCTATTTTGAAAATCACGTGAGTGTTTTTTAGAACCCTTATGCTTTTTACCTCCATTCCCCTGTTTGGGGTACCATCCATAATCCCTATGCCCAATGTTGGCATCAGGTAGAGACTGGAGAGGCGTGTATCTATTATTAGTAGGTATATTATAACCTTGATTATTGTTTGGCCTCTTTGGTGTTCTATATTGACCCTGTTGTGGAAAAGATTGGTTGGTGTTATAAGGTCTGGGAGTTCTTGGAGGAATAGTGTTGCCATGTTGTAAATTGCTAGACATTTCCTCTTTTTTGATTTGCCATTTGAAAACATGGTTTTCTGAATAATCCTTGTGATCCCTTGCATATTTTTTGCATTTCTTAGTTTTTTGTTCCTTATCTAAGTTATCCATAAACGTTTTAAGTTTATTGGATTCAGTCTTGTACTCCTCCTTATCTTTGTATGGTAACAATTTTTCTCGTACTTTATTAATCTCTGTATCAAGATGGATTAATTTTTTCTTTTTCCTTAAAATTAAAAATTTGAGTAGATCCAACCCAGTGGCATTAAAAAATTGATACCACTCTAAAATGCCATTGACATCGTCAGTCTCTGGGGACACTTCCCATCTGAGTGAGCGTGGGACCATCTGTTCCTTAATGTATCTTTCAAGGAAAGAGATGTCCCAAAGTGTCCTAATTTCTGCTGACGTTAGGTTATGTAAATGTAAAAATAGGCCCCTAAGGTCCTCTGTATCATGATCAATAACAAACACATCATCAGATATGATTTTTCTCATGGATCGAATCTCAAAAATATCCGCCATAGTAATGATAAAAATGACAAACAATAATGATAATTCAAGCTGCTCAACAATATAAATGGTATAGATACAAAACAAGCTTAAAAGAAATTTGCGAGCGCTCAAAGTGAAATAAAGCAGCCAAGCATCAAAAAGTAAACCAAAAAAACCTCGCAATCATATGAATATAAAGGATGCGGCGCTGTATCGCAATTATAATTATACTGAATCACAGTTATGGTTATATTGAAATATCCAAGGTATGTGTGATGATTGGTGACTACTAAGAAACCATAAATATCCTGTCACAAACAGAGTGACATGCAGTGCAAAACAGTCTTTGGTGACAATCCTTCAAAAAGTGCTTCTTCCACACGGTGATAGTGAAAAGATATAGCTGTGCACTCACCAGATGCACAGTTTAACTGCGCATTTAAAGATGAACTCTTTTCCAAATCCACCGACTGTTTCTAAAGGTCAGGTCAGGCCAGATATTCATTCCCCTGTTGTATAGCTGACAATCCACGGTCTCTCCCTTAGGTGGCTCTATAGGTGATAAGTGACTCACCAAGGGCCACAAGAAAAGGGAGACCAATAGCGTGATACCGTTTCAAAAAGTTTGGACTTTATTCCACACAGTATACAGATAAAAGGGAAAAAAAACACACACTGACCATGAGGTGAATTTAAAAGATGGCCACCGGGACCTCCATTGTGCCGGTGACAGAGAGATAGTGACGCTGTAGCTCCTTCACTGACGCGTTTCGTGCTAGTCGCACATCATCAAAGGGGAAAGCTTCAGCGTCTGTTTCTGACAGCGTCCATTAAGTATCGTAAATGGCGCATGCGCAGTGCGGATGCGCCATTTTTCATTAGAGATATGTCCCCGTATCAGGCGCCATTTTGTCAAAGACCAATCGCATCTCACATGCGCGGGCGCCATATTTAAGTTACAAGTGAGTGTCACTAAATCACCAGGGGAACTAAATGTAAATATACAAAAGAAGCGTCCCCAAATACAAAAATTCTTTAGTGAGGAGCACCCAGGACCAAATATATTGTAAACCCACTGATTTAAATTGGGTTTTACAAATACCGCCGCAGACCAACCACTGCGCATGTGCGGGATCCCATTATAAAAATACAAAGGTTATTATAGATAGTAGCTCCGCATAAACACATAAAAACCTCATTAATGGTAAACTGGATGATATTGGTGGCACCCACATTATTATGAAATCAAATTAATATAAATTAATACATAGTTTCAATACTATAAAAACGCATGTCAGAATAAATAGAGATCCGACATCCCTCAAATTCACGGCCATAGACGTTGTACACCAGCACTGGAGAGGTATTAATAAGAAAAAGGCGGTCTCTCAGCTTGAGACAAAGTGGATATTTGAGATGGGTTCTATGTATCCTAGAGGATTGAACGTTGATATAGATATCAACTGTTTCATAGATAATAGTTGAGGTTTTGAATCCGTTTTTTAGCCTTACTATTATTCCTTCATTTACATGCTATACTTAAATTTTACACTTTTTTGTGCCGTTTATAACTCATCCCCAATTCTTGATATACCTTTAAAATGCTTACATATATATATATTTTTTAATTGGGCTTGGATGCGTTTTGGTCATTGCGATTTTTATAAGTACATAATTTTTAGGTTAATAACTATTTGAGAATGAAAAATGTTTTATGACATATTAGCATATTTTATATTAAATATTTGTGTATTTTATTATGCATAATATGACATGTTTTAAGAATGGATATTTATTCTGACATGCGTTTTTATAGTATTGAAACTATGTATTAATTTATATTAATTTGATTTCATAATAATGTGGGTGCCACCAATATCATCCAGTTTACCATTAATGAGGTTTTTATGTGTTTATGCGGAGCTACTATCTATAATAACCTTTGTATTTTTATAATGGGATCCCGCACATGCGCAGTGGTTGGTCTGCGGCGGTATTTGTAAAACCCAATTTAAATCAGTGGGTTTACAATATATTCGGTCCTGGGTGCTCCTCACTAAAGAATTTTTGTATTTGGGGACGCTTCTTTTGTATATTTACATTTAGTTCCCCTGGTGATTTAGTGACACTCACTTGTAACTTAAATATGGCGCCCGCGCATGTGAGATGCGATTGGTCTTTGACAAAATGGCGCCTGATACGGGGACATATCTCTAATGAAAAATGGCGCATCCGCACTGCGCATGCGCCATTTACGATACTTAATGGACGCTGTCAGAAACAGACGCTGAAGCTTTCCCCTTTGATGATGTGCGACTAGCACGAAACGCGTCAGGGAAGGAGCTACAGCGTCACTATCTCTCTGTCACCGGCACAATGGAGGTCCCGGTGGCCATCTTTTAAATTCACCTCATGGTCAGTGTGTGTTTTTTTTCCCTTTTATCTGTATACTGTGTGGAATAAAGTCCAAACTTTTTGAAACGGTATCACGCTATTGGTCTCCCTTTTCTTGTGGCCCTTGGTGAGTCACTTATCACCTATAGAGCCACCTAAGGGAGAGACCGTGGATTGTCAGCTATACAACAGGGGAATGAATATCTGGCCTGACCTGACCTTTAGAAACAGTCGGTGGATTTGGAAAAGAGTTCATCTTTAAATGCGCAGTTAAACTGTGCATCTGGTGAGTGCACAGCTATATCTTTTCACTATCACCGTGTGGAAGAAGCACTTTTTGAAGGATTGTCACCAAAGACTGTTTTGCACTGCATGTCACTCTGTTTGTGACAGGATATTTATGGTTTCTTAGTAGTCACCAATCATCACACATACCTTGGATATTTCAATATAACCATAACTGTGATTCAGTATAATTATAATTGCGATACAGCGCCGCATCCTTTATATTCATATGATTGCGAGGTTTTTTTGGTTTACTTTTTGATGCTTGGCTGCTTTATTTCACTTTGAGCGCTCGCAAATTTCTTTTAAGCCTCTTTTCACATTAAGCTGTTCACATTAAATGTTTTAGCACTGTAAAATATAGCTTAATGTGAATAACGTTTGGTGTGATTTACCAAATAATCTGAAATTTTCAGAATATGTTGCCATAGATAGAGTCTTCTAATGTATGAAGTTTGGGGGAAATTGGTGTTGAAGGAGGGCGGGAGGCTGGGTGGAGAGGTGGATTGTGAGTTGACAATGTCCTTACGGATATAAAATATAGCTTAATGTGAATAACTTTTGGTGTGATTTACTATATGATCTAAAATGTTCAGAATATGTTGCCATACAGTCTTCTAATGTGTGAAGTTTGGGGGACATTGGTAAACATCTAAGCTCTTTTTTGTACATTAAGCTACATTAAGCTCCCAAAAAACAAGCTTAATGTCCCCCATTTTCTTTGTGGAAGGCTGAAATCTATGAAACTTCTAGGACATGTTTGGGATGTTGAGAACTTGGGCTGTGCAAAGTTTTAAGTCAATTGATTGAGATTTAGGCAGTTTATTACACGTTAAGCTACATTAAGCCATTTGCACATTAAATGTTTTAGTCTGTCCCCAGAAATTCACCTGTCACTTCCCCCTGCTAAAAGAGAACGTTTTCTTGGAATTTATATGCTTAAAGGAAACAATGTTTACTTTAAGTTTATTAAAAGATACAAAGTTTTCTGTAACTTTGGGGAAAGTGACTTCTAACCTTGTGAACTATAGTGAAGAAAAAAGAAAGGCTGGTATTTGCATTCGAAAATCAGCGCCGACATACACTTTGTATTGCGAAAAAATTATTAATAATTGTTTAAACCGAGGCATTATTTTCAATGGATTTTCTTTCATAAACCGAAAATTACATTAACCGAGGCATTGGTAAACCGAGGTACGCCTGTAATAATTTTGCAATCCTTTGTATTGGGATACATAGAACCAACATACATCTGAATTGGCAACATAGCACAACATTTGTGTCACATTGGAGATATCTGGCTAGTTACACTGACTTTGCCCGGGGACTTAGGGTTGATTCACACCACAGAAATACAGGCAGAGTTAGTGTTCAAAAGCTCCATGGATTAGTGGTTAGCACTGCTGCCTCAGAGCACTAGGGTTATCGGTTTGAATCCCAACCACGGCATTGAATTTGCATGATCTCTGTGTGACTAACCTAACATACATGTGCTGGTGGCAGCATCTTTGCTGTCTGTCTAAATGATCCCTAGAATGTGAATTAGAATGAGGCCTTGTCTGTTCAAACACCTTTAAAGTTGCACCTTATGTGAATGTCAAACGATGGGATGAGATGAGGGCCTGGACTAATGATTGATTGGATAATGCTGGTTTGCACTCCACCTCCTTTTGGGAAAGTTTGTCAAACCATGAGAAGAGTGAGCACGAAAGAGAAAAGGATTAAAAAAAAAAAAAAAATAATGGCATGGAGTCCCCCCCCCCCAAATCCATAACAGACCCTTATCCAAGCATGCAGATACCGCATGCCTTCAAAGATGTATTTCTTTTGTTGAATTGCCTGCTTGGTTCACACTAGATGCGATTTAAAATTGTGCTTTTTGTTGGCAATTTCACCGTGTTTTCTGTAGATTTACCAGTGAGTTATTGCGTTTTCAATTGTGTTTTGCATTGCTGCTTCTATTGTAGTCTTTAGTGAAATCGCTACAAAATGTTGAAAAAGTTATACAAGAACTACTTTTGAAATTGTGCTGCAGCAAATAGCTTAGGTTAAGACACTCACATCCACATTCATCAGATCCAATATCAGGTATAATTTCAATTCCCAAATCGCACCTGAAATCGTGCACCCTGGATGCGACTTGGCATGCGATTTTCATGGCATGCGACTTGCAAATCATATGCCAAGTCGCACCCTATTGTCTGCTATTAGAGCAGTCACATGGGTGTGTTTCCGACACTGATTTCTAAAGTAGTACATGTACTACTTTTGTAACAATTTGCATAGATATCTTTGTCAGATGTCTTGCAAATCGCAAGGAAATCAGCATCTTCACTGTACGTCGCACAATTTCTAAATCCGCTTTGATGTGACCGGGGTGTAAGGCCTTTTTTATGTTTGATTTCCTGAGTGTTTTTCCGATTTATGGGAAATGCCGCATACTAGCAAAAGTGAATTGACATTTTCAGTATTGCATGCAAGATTTGGTCATGTGACTGCCTTAACTCATGCGATAATCTGGAGTGAATTGTGCCCATGGGGCTAAGAAATATTGCCAATAGGGTTCCATTTTACATCCCTGTTCAATGTTCTGCTGTATGCTGCACAGGTACACTTCACTGTGGCTTTCTTTCTGACTCTGATTTGTGGGGCCTGTATACCAAGGGTTAAGGCAGGTGGAAAGAGAATTAATCAAGTGCAAACACTTTCTCTGACCAAATGAATGACAGTGGTGGGTGTGGCCTACCTTATATAAAGAGATGCAGTAGTGGCTGATTTGTCTGTGGTGGTTTGGGGAGGAAGAGATATTGTGGTGAATTGCCCCAGGCCACACTCACGCTGTGTTTTGATGTGGGCTGTGAATGTTTTGCATGTTCTTCCTTCTAAGGTGTGTTTGTGTGTTATTGTACAATGATTGTGTGTTTATTATCTTTGCATTGTAATCCTAACACATGACAATTGCTCTGCTCTTCCAAGTTTGCTTTATTTAGAATAGAAACAATTGAGTACTGTCCGTGATACTTTTTTTATTTGCACTAACATACAATTTTGAGGACAAGCTTTCGGGGTATGTCCCCTTCTTCAAAGTCCAAGCAGTACTATTACAAATCACAAAGTTTAAGCAGAATGTTAGAAGGGATGAAAAAAAAAAGGATACAGCAACAGGAGGGGGGGAGGGGGGATACTACACTCACACAGAGGGGGTCAAGCTAGATAATAGTCATAAAACTGTTGGATAATGATTGAGGAATCCCATGTCCATGTTAAGGTTGTTATCTCTTGTGTCAAATAGAATTATCATTCTTAGTTCAAAAGTTTTTCTTTCCTGAATGGATTTGAATTTTCCTTTCAGAACTAAAACATTGAGGTTTCCCATTGTGTGGCCTGGTTGTGTGAAATGGTGGCCTACAGGTGTGTAGAGGTCATCTTCTTTATGTTCCTTGATGGTATGTCTGTGCAAATTTATCCTTGTTTGCAACTTCTGTCCTGTTTCGCCAACATAAGATCCTTTGCTGCATTTTCTGCACTGGATAAGGTACACAACATTACTGGAGGTGCAGCTGTATGATCCGGAGATAATAAAGATCCCTTTTGAGTGTCTGACACTTTTTGATGGATTGATTTGGTTGCACAGCTTGCAGCGTTTCTTATTGCAGGGTTTGCTTCCATTATTTGTGACATCATAATCAGAAGGAAGTTTCCTACTGATTAGTTTATTTCTGAGGTTGGGGGGTTGTCTGAAGGCAAGTATTGGGGGTTGCTGGAATATTTCTTTCAGAGTTCCATCCTCTGTTATGATGGGTTGTAAATCTTTGATTATTTTTCTCATTCCTTCTAGTGCTGGGTTGTATGTGGTTACTAGAGGTACACGGTTGTTTGTTTTTTTTTCTCTTTGTACTGAAGTAGATTTTCTCTTCGTGTTCTCAAGGCTGTGTTTATGCTGGTGTTGATAGTTTTGTCCTTGTAACCTTTCTTATGGAAGGAGTCTGCTAGTGTCCCGAGATGTTTATCTCTGTCACTTGGGTCAGAACATATTTGGTGGTATCTAATGACCTGACTGTGTATGATGGCACGTTTCGTCTGTTGGGGGTGGAAGCTGGAACTGTGGAGGTAGTTGCATCTGTCAGTGGGTTTCCTGTATATTGAGGTGTGAAGCGTATCATCCCTGATGTATACTGTGGTGTCTAGGAAGTTGACGTGTGTGTTTGAGTATTCCATTTTTAGTTTGATAGATGGTTGAAAAGTGTTCATCAATGAGTAAAATTGTTTTAGGTTTTCTTCACCTTCTGTCCATATGATGAAAATATCATCAATATAGTAATAGTATCTGTATGGTTTTTGTTCCATGCTGTTCAGGAATATTTCCTCCAGGTCAGCCATAAATAAATTGGCATATTGGGGTGCCATTTTACTTCCCATCGCAGTGCCCATACATTGAAGATAGATGTCTTTATTGAAAGCAAAGTAGTTGTGTGTAAGTATGAATTCAATGAGCTGTGTAACATCCTCAGCAGTGTATTTGTGGTTTGGTGAGGATGATAAGGATCTGTGACATGCAGCTAATCCATCCTTGTGAGGGATATTACTATACAGGGATACTACATCCATAGTCACTAGAAGTGTGTTAGATGGTAATTGCTGTATGTTGTTAATCTTGTTCAGAAAGTCAGTTGTGTCTTGCAGGAAACTAGCAGTATTCATGACTAATGGTTTTAAAATTTATTTATTTATTTTTTATTTAGAATGAAATGCAGTTTTCAGACAAACCTGATAAGAAATGTATGTGTGGGGGATTTGGGGAGGTGTTTTATTTTGGCACTTATGTATTTTTTATATTGATATTTTGATCTGCAGCTTGTTTTGTGGATAAGCTTAAGTGATTCATATTAACCGTTTGTTTCCTGCTGTAACCTGTGAAAGCACGGTTCATTAGAAGTATAGTCTTTTAGATTATAAGCTCTAATGAGCAGGACCGTTCTATTTTAGCAACATCAATCCTGCGCTTTTTTTTTTTTTCACCAAGATGTTGTAGTTGTTGTATAAACATTTGGAATATGTATTTTTGGGGGGATTATTTCATGTTCTAGATGAATGTAGCACAGTGGCTAAATGGTTAGCACTTCCACCTGGCAGTACTAGGGTCGATGGTTTGAATCCCAACCATGGCACCTCGTGCCTGTGTGTTTCCTCCGGGTACTCTGGCTTCCTCCCATACTCTAATGACATGCTGGTAGGTTAATTGGATCCTGTCAAAATTGGTCCTAGTATATGTATGAATGTAAGTTAGGGACCTTAGTATGCCCCTTGAGGCTTAGGGACTGATGTGAATTTACCACACATATATGTAAAGCTCTGCATAGATTGACAGCGCTATATAAGTATCTGAAATGAATAAATGTACTAGCACCCCTTACACTTATTTTTGCTAGCTATATAATATGCCCAAATCTTCCTTGTTAGAGCGCACATATGCAATATGTCCAAACTAACAAACCAAAAGCCCCCTATTGCACCACAAGACCCTGTTATGTACCAATGAATAGGTCGTGTTCAATGTCCAGCTAGCTATTCTTTTTCTACAATCCTCTTAACAGTAATAAATTGGGCCCCCCAATTTATGTTGACTTTGGGCCTTTACCGGCAAATATATATTCGCCAATGTCATATACACAGTATAGCTGCAAGCATACATTCACCAATGCCAAATCCACAATAAAACTGCAAACATATATTTGCGAATGTCATATACACAATAGAGCCGCATGTAAAATTGCTATGGTGCACAAATAAATGCCAAGACGGCTGTTGGAGGAGGCGCTACAGCAGCTGTCATAACGGAAATACGCCATGACGTTTGCGGAAGGACATTTGCACACACCCAGAAGTGGTAGTGGGAGTGTTAGTGGATGGGAGTGTAGTTAGGAGAGTTTCGTGGTAATTTGCAAATCTACTTTTTAGTTTTGTGAATTGTTCTTTTGTGGAATTCCAGACCACATCTGGACATGGCGAGATCGCTGTTCTCCACCAAGGAACTGATCCTCATTTGCCGGGGAAACATTACTAATAATTGTTGTATTTTCAGTTGAAAACTCAATTGACATAATCCCAACCATATTCCTGTGAAATCTAAATGATAAAAATAAAGCTGTGTGTGTAATTGAGGTCTTGGGGCTCATTCACATGGGTGCTGTGGCCTGTAGAGTGGGAATCAGTGGTTTGTTTTTGTGGCTATCGCTGTTTGCAGTAAACCTATGTTACACAATGGAAATGCTGCAGGTCATAATTTGACAAGCATATGGGTGCAGGTGTACAGCCCTGCAGTGAGCATTCAGGGCCACATCCCCACGCCTTCACACCTGTCATATTAAAACCTGTGTTCATGCAGCTGCTGTGTCCCCATAGTGTAACAGGTGGCTCCAGCCACATGAACAACCCCCTCATTCATGCTGTACAGGACAGAGCACCTGTGTGAATGGGATATTTTTTACTTTTTTTTTCCTCAGATCATTAATTTCAATGGGCTGCCTAACGTGTGGGAACATGCAAAAATACTGCAGGCATGTTATTGTAAAAGTGTGTTGCACCTAACCGCACAGTAGTGTGGTGCCATGCGTTTTGGTGGCTGTGAATGCATCTGTGTTTACTAGACATGTGGAGGTGCAATTAAGTTTTCATCATGGTACCTGCACACATCTGCAGAGGGCATTGCATTTCTTTGCTGTGCTGGACAATGCGTGCTCTTGCATGCGTTTCTGCACCACAAATGGTGTGAACAAGTCCTAAGGGCCAGTTCACACTATAGAAACAGTCTAGATGTGTTCCAGATGCATTTTTGCATGCACTTTTTTTGATGCATGTTTAGCATGTTCCAGAGCATTTTGGATGCATCTTTTATGTGTTCCACTGCATTTTGGATGCGTGGGGCGGGGATACATAGATTTGCAGATGGAACAGGTGATGATGATGGGGGGGGGGAAGGGGGTAAAGTTGTGTAAGGTGAGAGGTTTAAGAGCTCGTTCACACTTGACTTTATTTCTAACTCTTGCCAAATGCCTCTATAGTGTTTGACAGGCATTTGGGAAGCATTTTTAACGCTCCCCAAATGCTCCCCAAACGCCCTATGTGCGGTTTTGAGGCATGTGATTAGCATTTACCAAGCGTTAAAACTGCACCACAAATGCCTGTAATGAAGTTAAATGGTATTGACGCTCCGAAAATGCCTAGTAACCACACCGCAAACGTATGCCAGGCATTTGAGGAGCGACACCATAGACTTGAATAGGCTTCAACTCCTCCTGACTCGACATGAGGCGCCAGTTTTGCCGTGATGCAATGCTAACGCTTCAGTGTGAACAGCACTGTGTGCTGCCATGTGCAGAATTTTCATAGGCGTTTGAGAAGCGTAAAAAACCCAAAATAGAAGAAGAATTCTAGTCCACTATTATATTTTACATGACAAGTCTTACGGTTGCAACAATGTATCTATTTGTATCTGAATAAAAACATCTGTGTCCGAAATGGATACAATGTTGCAACCGTAATACTTTTCATGTAAAATATAATAGCAGAGCTCTCTGCAAGGGACAGAAGTAAAAATGCCGGCCGTAGACGGGCCGCAAATCAGCCGATTTTTTTTTTTTGCCGTTGGTGGTAACGATTGAACGACCGATTTTCCGTTTTTTTAAAAAATGGCTGTTTTTTCACATATACTAGGCCCAATTAACCTAACAGCATGTTCTTTGGAGTGTTGTCAGAAACACACCCATGCAGAGAAAGCATGTAAACTGAGATGCAGCCATGACTGGGATTAGAACTCATGATGACCCACGTGCTGTAAGTTCTGAGTTCTAACCACTAAGCCACTGTAGGAGACAGAGTTTAAGCTGCAATGTAGAATAGTTATATTGTTTAAAAATAATGATAAAGTGAGCGCTGGTAAAATTATATAGACTACTAAAATGGTATTACACGAGATAAATATAAATATAGGTATAGATATGAAGGTAGCAGCTAGCACTCAGGGTATTGGCAACAGTCCCAGAATAGAAATATGTTAAAGTAATAGTGCAGCGCTATAAATGCATGTTATCAATCAACGCATGTAAAATAAAAAAAGTGCAAATAATTGCAATAATGATGTAAACTGGTAAATGGTGCTAAAAAATGTTCATATAATAATTCCTGAATAATGGAATGTCATTTGTGTGAGAGTACCAACTCAGAGAGTGCCTATGAATGGCACTTGTGGTTTATCTGTGACGGACAGTAGTGCATGGACTCGTGAAAGGTAATCCACCCTTGGGATGGGTGTACACTCACCAGAACAAAAGTATTAATGCGCATGGGTTATACACATCACACATCTGGGGGTGCAGCGGTATGCTGGCAGCTATGGGTTAGTCATCCAACTCCATCCATCCATCAGGGTGGGTGCCAAAATGGTCCTGTAGAGGAATTAGCTCAGCCACTGGAGCCAGAAAGGTGCTTAATAGTGTAGTACTTTATTATAATGGTCACGAGTAACAATTTAAAATATCCACGTCGACTAATAAAAATAACAGCAAATTGAGTACCAAGATGGCAGACGCTCCTCAATGGCGGCGGCAGCGTGGCGTCAACAATAGGGATCCACCCAATGCATTTCGTGTACCAACACATCCTATTGGTGTGCCCCTGAGGGCGCGTTGGTACACAAAATGCATTAAGTGGAGCCCTACTGCAGTGTTTTTCAACCTTTTTTGTGCAAAGGCACACTTTTTTCATGAAAAAAATCACGAGGCACACCACCATTAGAAAATGTTAAAAAAATTTATTGAAAAACTTTTTGACTTGAGGGCCGCAATGGGTTCATATATTGGACCCGGGGGCCGGACCAAGAGTAGATGAATGATGTGTATGTGTCATCCATAGTAAGTATAGTAATATTCCCCCATAGTAAGCATAGTAATTAATCCCCCATATAGTAATTCATCCCCCATAGTAATTCATCCCCCATATAGTAATTCATCCCCCATATAGTAATTAATCCCCCATAGTAATTCATCCCCCATATAGTAATTCATCCCCCATAGTAATTCATCCCCCATATAGTAATTCATCCCCCATAGTAATTCATCCCCCATATAGTAATTAATCCCCCATATAGTAATTCACCCCCCATATAGTAATTCATCCCCCATAGTAATTCATCCCCCATATAGTAATTCATCCCCCATATTAATTCATCCCCCATATTAAGTCCCCAAGCCCCCCCGTGTCAATTCACTTACCTTTGCTCCTCGCGTTCCTCTCGCCGTTCCGGTGTAGCATGAAAATCTGTCTCCTATGAGGATCTGTCCCCCTCGACGTATCTGCGCATGTGCCAGTTTCAGGCATTAGCAGCCAATCGGCGATCTCCGGCACATGCGCAGATACGTCGAGGAGGACAGATCATCCTGACAGTATCACGTTCCGCGGGCCGGATTAAAAGGTCCGCCGGGCCGTATACGGCCCGCAGGCCGTAGTTTGCCCATTGCTGTTCTAATGATTGGTCTATTTGTGAGCCGAGGCCACATGTTACGGATGAAATTGCAATTTTTCCCACGGCACACCAGACAATATCTCACGGCACACTAGTGTGCCGCGGCACAGTGGTTGAAAAACGCTGCCCTACTGTATTGCTGACGCCACTGCCATTTAGGAGCGTCCGCCATACTGTCCGTATTAAACGCATTACATGCGTTTATGATTGATAACATGCATTTATAGCGCTGCACTATTACTTTAACATAGAATAGTTACATGATTAAAGAGAAGGAAGATATATCATTATATTGGGAAATTAGAACTAGACATTCCCAATTATTTGAGATATAAGTGTGAAAATGTTTGACATTTGAAAATAGAATGTATGACATTCATTAGGAAATGCATTAGTTGTCTGATCATTTTGGAGAAACAGCAACCCAAAAAAAAAAAATATATATAGGTGTACTTTTACTTTAAATTATAAGCATTCTCATATGCAAACACAAAAACGCCAGCAGGACAAAGCCCGTGGTTGTGTGCCATCTAGCGAACATATCCGGTATTGCACCTAAAAATGTGCCAGACGCGATTCCACATTTACTAACAGGAAAGAGTCTACAAAGTAGACGCTTTTCAATGAGTTTGCTAGACGCCTTTCAGAAGACTGACAGGTCTTGATTGATTTAATTGAGTCTGCCAGAATGTTCAGTGTCTACTGGTAGACTCAATTCTTAGTAAATCATAGCCTAGATCTCTCCTCTGCCCTTACATTATCTAATCAAACCAAGGTCGGCGTGATCAGTCGCTTTCCCAATTTACAAATGGCACTGTTTATATCCTGTGAAACTGAAGTGATGAATTGCTCATAGCTTCCAATTTCATAGGCTATAGAGATGATTGGCACCATTCTGGTCTCCAATCAACTCTATGGTCAGCTGGCAGAAACACCGGCTGCATTCTCAGGTTCCCCCGATGGCACTGGAGTGCCCAAGAAGGCCATGGAAGGCAGTGGAGGAGGGGGGCATCATCTCCCGCTTCTTGTAAAAGCAATCCTGCAGCTAATTAGCCACTAGAATTGCTTTTACATGAAAGCCGATCGCTGGCTGAAAAAAATTATACCAGGATGATGCCTGTAACTGTAGGCATCCTGGTATAATCATTCAAAGTTCAGTGATGTACCAGTACATCTCTGGTCATTGTTGGGTGTATCTGCTATGTTTTTTTTTTTTGCATACAGCCTGTGGGCTGAATGAAGGAAAGAGAAGAAACTCTGCCAAAAAAAGTGTGTGGTATGCCCACCATTAGAATATACCGCCCTGCATCCACCCACTTCTAATGGTGGTCACACATTAGGTCGCACTGCGCCACATGCGCCAGTTCCAAGATGTAAAAATGTCTAAATAGTGGCACGCTTGAATAAAAATTGTCCACGTATAAGTGGTATCCCATATGGAAAAAGGATGACACCAAGTTCAAAACTATCTTGCCATTGCTCCCCATGTAGGTCTGGGCATCTGGGGGGCTCCATGTGACTATCTTTTCCCTCGTAAATCCGAAACTTATATGTATAGCCTGTTGCCCTCTCACAGATCTTATACATCTTGAC
Organism: Staurois parvus; assembly: GCF_062004578.1. Lineage (NCBI taxonomy): Eukaryota > Metazoa > Chordata > Amphibia > Anura > Ranidae > Staurois > Staurois parvus. The sequence continues at coordinate 58,755 of NW_028318571.1, read as the reverse complement.
CCCATATCTGGCACGCTTGCTGGAGAGAAATTGTATGAATGCAAGACTGCCAGAAAAATAAATGAGGGACTCAGCAACGCAGATTTTTTGCTGGGGAGTATAGACATCTACAAATTTTTGGTTAAGGTGATTTACGAGGGGCTGAATTTTGTGGAGCTGGTCAAATTCAGGGTCACCTCGAGGACGACAGTATATTGTCGTTGAAATGCATAAAACACATTATACTTTTGTATCTATGCCTGGCCATGGCAGCAGAGAACACGGGCATATGATAAATCGGGTCTATGGACCAGTACAACCACAATTAATTTTTTTTAGTAATGCCCATGTTGAGGGTAAGGTCCAAAAAAAATTTAAATTTGGAAACCATATTGGGTTTCTATGCAAATGGTCTGGCAAGGTTAGAATTTGGGTTGGCGGCGATAAATTGTTGTGCATATAAATTGCTTTGATCCACAATCAGTTGCATACAAATCTTCTGTGAAAAACAGCTCCAAAAAATCAAAGGGAGTAGTTAAATTTGCTATTTCCACCTGAATTCCAGGTAGGGCAGTGGATGGGGGAAGTACAGGTGCTGCAGAATTTGTGGGCTGCCAATCGGGATTTGCAAGCACATCCGGAAGGATACTAGGGGCTCTAAGGGCCTGTGTGCGAATTCTTGGTGGCTGCGGGACAATACTTGTGCTCGCCACTGCACCAGCTTGTACTGCACTTTTGGGACTTGCCACGTCACCAAGTGATACTGCAGTGCTGGTATGTGAAATACTAGGATGTACTAGGCCACTGGTGCTCGCTTATTCACCAAAAGGTAGCGCGGCACTAGTACTGGCACTCTGCTGCATATGGGTCATCAAAATTTACTGACAAGTGCTAGCAGAGATCAGGCCTGATTCTGCAAACACTGCGGCTTTGTGTGCAATGTATTAAGTGACAATGACTTACTGACACTGCACTTGCTGGGGGAGAAGGGGGGGATAAGCGTAGGGGCTAAACGCAGGTGCCGGGGCTGATCCCGATAATGCTGCATTTTTGGGGACGCTATACTAATGTGAACGCTGGTATAGTGCTGATCTGATCAAAGATATTGATCCGTTCAGACACTATACTAGCAATGGAGGTTTATCGTGTATGAGCGTGTTTCTGGCAATCAAGGGGTTAAATGTGAATACTGGTGTACTGATGGGCAATCTGACGCTATCTGGGAGGGGCGTGAAAACCACGGGAGCGTGAATCATGTGTGTGTGTATATATATATATATATATATATATATATACAGGTGAAACTCAAAAAATTAGAATATCGTGCAAAAGTTTATTTCTGTAATGCAACTTAAAAGGTGAAACTAATATATGAGATAGACTCATTACATGCAAAGCAAGATAGTTCAAGCCGTGATTTGTCATAATTGTGATGATTATGGCTTACAGCTCATGAAAACCCCAAATTCACAATCTCAGAAAATTAGAATATTGTGAAAAGGTGCAATATTCTAGGCTCAAAGTGTCCCACTCTAATCAGCTAATTAAGCCACAACACTTGCAAAGGGTTCCTGAGCCTTTAAATGGTCTCTCAGTCTGGTTCAGTAGGAATCACAATCATGGGAAAGACTGCTGACCTGACAGTTGTGCAGAAAACCATCATTGACACCCTCCATAAGGAGGGAAATCCCCAAAAGAAGTTGGATGTTCCCAAAGTGCTGTATCAAAGCACATTAATGGAAAGTTATGTGGAAAGGAAAAGTGCACAAGCAGCAGGGATGACCGCAGCCTGGAGAGGATTGTCAGGAAAAGGCCATTCAAATGTGTTGGGGACTTTCACAAGGAGTGGACTGAGGCTGGAGTCAGTGCATCAAGAGCCACCACACACAGATGGATCCTGGACATGGGCTTCAAATGTCGTATTCCTATTGTCAAGCAGATCCTGAACAAAAAACATCAGAAGCGTCTTACCTGGGCTAAAGAAAAACAGACCTGGTCTGTTGCTCAGTGGTCCAAAGTCCTCTTTTCTGATGAGAGCAACTTTTGCATCTCATTTGGAAACCAAGGACCCAGAGTATGGAGGAAAAATGGAGAGGCACACACTGCAAGATGCTTGAAGTCCAGTGTGAAGTTTCCACAGTCTGTGTTGATTTGGGGAGCCATGTCATCTGCTGGTGTTGGTCCACTGTGCTTCATTAAGTCCAGGGTCAACGCAGCCGTCTACCAGGAGATTTTGGAGCACTTCATGCTTCCTTCCGCACACGAGCTTTATGGGGATGCTGACTTACTTTTCCAGCAGGACTTGGCACCTGCCCACACTGCCAAAAGCACCAAAATCTGGTTCAATGACCATGGGATTACTGTGCTTGATTGGCCAGCAAACTCACCTGACCTGAACCCCATAGAGAATCAATGGGGCATTGCCAAGAGAAAGATGAGAGACATGAGAACGAACAATGCAGAAGAGCTGAAGGCCGCTATTGAAGCATCCTGGTCTTCCATAACACCTCAGCAGTGCCACAGGCTGATAGCTTTCCATGCCACGCGGCATTGAGGCAGTAATTGTTGCAAAAGAGGCCCAAACCAAGTACTGAGTACATATGCATGCTTATACTTTTCAGAGGTCCGATATTGTTCTATGTACAATCCTTGTTTTATTGATTGCATGTAATATTCCAATTTTCTGAGATTGTGGATTTGGGGTTTTCATGAGCTGTGAGCCATAATCATCACAATTATGACAAATCACGGCTTGAACTATCTTGCTTTGCACGTAATGAGTCTATCTCATATATTAGTTTCACCTTTTAAGTTGCATTACTGAAATAAATGAACTTTTGCACGATATTCTAATTTTTCGAGTTTCACCTGTACATATATATATATATATATATACATATACATGATTTTGCGCACCCGTGCCGCCCTGTAGCAGTATTTCTGCTATAGCGCGGTCAGGAAGCGGTTCCATAAGCGGTTTGTGTTATGGCACTGTGTTACTTTAACTGACAATTGCACAGTTATGCAACGCTGCACCCAAATTAAATTTACGTCCATTTTTCCCCACAAATTGAGCTTTCTTTCAGTGGTATTTGAACGCCTGTGCGTTTTTATTTTTTGCGCTATAAAAGAAAGACCGACAATTTTGAGAAAAAAAACAATATTTTCTACTTTTTGCTATAAAACATGTTCAGTAAAAAAATTTAAAAATCAATAAATTTCAGCCAAAATGTATTCTGCCACATGTGTTTGCTAAAAAAATCCCAACACGTGTAAATTAATTGTTTTACGTGAAAGTTATAGCATTTACAAATGTCAGTATAGATACTGGATTTTTCTTTATATACTAATAATAGCGGCTATCAGCGACTTATGGCAGGACTGTGGCGGACATTCTGACACTGGGGGAGAACTGACTTGGGGTCACTGACATCCCCAGTGACACCAATACAGTGATCAGTGGGAAAAAAAAAGCACTCTCACTGTACTAATGGCACTGGGGAGGAAGGGGTTAATATTAGAAGACAATCCAAGGGTTAACTGTATGAGGGGAGTGTTTCACTATGGGGCGGGGGTGCTTCACTGTAACACACTGACCTGGAAGGTTGTGCTCATCCATCCGGATCAGTGTGCTGAAAACTGACAGGGAGGAGAGCTTCATTGAAAACAATGCAGCTGTGTTTCAGTGTTTGCCGGCAATCGCCAGGCTCTGGCTGGTAATCACCATCCGGGACCCGGTAATTGACGGCCGTGATCGGTGCCGTGGTTTGGGCGGTCTCACGCTCGCCCCCTACCCCAAAATCAGGATGACGTTTATAAACGTGATCCTGTGCACAGGGGCTGCCTTGCCGCAGTATATGTACTGTGGGCAGTCCCCTAGTGGTTAAGATTTGTTTTATCCTTAGGCATGAAGGGGTTAATCTAGGAGCCAGCTAAAAAAAAAAAAAAAAAAGCAGACATTTTTTTAACTAACAATGATTTATAACCATGATGCACACAAACTGGCTAATGCCAAAGGGAGTGTGAGAGAACCTTATCGCACAGCAGCAGTTGGTCTACTGGTGAAAGGGGTGAAGAATACATGGAGGTGCTAGTATGTGAAAAAGAGAAAAAAACTTTTGCTTTTAGATGTTTACCACTTGACCTCTCAAAGATTTACCCCCTGCATGACCAGGCCATTTTTTGCTATACGGCTCTGTACTACTTTAACTGCCAATTGTGCAGTCATGCAACACTGTACACAAATTACATTTATATAATTTTTTTTCACACAAATAGACCTTTCTTTTGGTGGTATTTGTTCACCACTAGGTTTTTTTTTCACTATAAATGAATAAAGATCCAAAAATTGTGGGAAAAAAACAATATATTTTACTTTTTGCTATAAAATATGTCCCAGAAATTTTTTTTTAAAAATTATTTTTATTCATAAATTTATGCCAAAATGTATTCTGATACATCTTTGGTAAATAAAAAATAAATCCCAATAAGTGTATTTTTGTTGGTTTTTGTGAAAATTATACAAACTACAAATGCTAGTATATACTGGATTATTTTTTTTAATAGTAGTGGCGACGATCAGCGACTTATAGTGGGACTATGATAATACAGTGGGCATTCTGACACTGGCATCACCTGTGACACTAATACAGTGATCAGTGCTAATAAAATGTATATTATAACTGTGTATTATAACTGCACTGTGTTCTGTATTACTAAGGGATGTGTTGGTTTTTGTGTCCCTGCTTTGCACTTCCTCTGAAGGCCATAAGTGGAGATTTCCATTTGGTTCAGAAGAGGAAATGTTCTAAATTACACGTCCCCCTTTCCCAAGTCTCCAAGGATGCTGACTCATCCTTTGAAGATGCGAGAGTTATGAAGCATCAAATGGATAGAAAAGGAGAGTCCTTGTTAAAAATGGCTTGGGAGGCATCGGCTTTTTCTCTAGAACTAGCTCTGGCTTCCACTTGTCTGGCCAGAAACTTGGATGTCTGGGTTGACAAGTTGGATGAGCTTTTCTCCACAGATACCCCTATAGCTCAAGTCCATGAAGCCCTTCCACTTATCAGTAGCCTTTCTAGCAGACGGTGCAGAATAGAGTGTTAGGGATACAGCCAGGGCTTCTACGCTCTTAAACTCTGCTCGCAGGGCCATTTGGCTCAAAGAGGGGGGTTTGTCTTCCAAATCCAAGCTCTTTAGCTTGCCTTTTGAGGGCAATCTGTTGTTTGGTTCTGGGCTCCAGAAGGGCGGTAAATTTCCAGTCAAGAAAAATAATTTAATTATTATAATAATAATTTCTAGCAGGCAAAGAATCGGTCCGACCAGTCTGGTAAAACAAAATGTAGTTTTCCCAACGCACATGTTCCTGCAAGTGGCTGTAAATAGTGTTTGGGTGCTGTAGTGTCCACAGGCTGGGAACTGCAGACAATCCAGAAAGAAAAATGTCACCAGCACACCAAGGAATCCTCAAAAGGGTCCGAAGCTTTATTTAGTGCTCACATAATATCAACAGTGGCAATGTTTCGGAGCCACGCAGGGCCCCTTCTCCAGGCAAGTGTCATCTTTCAGTCTGGTAGAAAGCGCTGGTCTTTTGGAAAGGCCAAAGGAAAAGGGGGTGCCTTATTCTTCTCTCGAAACCCCACTCCAAAAGCTGATAATTGACGCCAGTGGGGGGAAGTTTGTGCCTCTTCTCCAACATTTGGGAACAGAAAGACATAAGTACTTTTGTTCTTTAGATTGTGAAGGAAGTGTGCAGACTGAAGTTTGCGTCTCCCCCTCCCCAACATTTTTTTGCAACAAATTTGCCAAGGGACAAGGAGTGGGCACAGGTCTTTTTGGAAGTAGTGGCTCACTTGGCCTCACAGGAGGCCATCATTCCAGTTCCAGTGGAAAACCATTTTCATGGTTTCTACTCATATATTTCTGGTAAAGAAGGGTTAGGGTGGATTTAGAATGATTATCAATCTAAGAAGACTAAACCGTCACCTTTTGTACAAACAGTTTCATATGGAGAGTAGCTACACATTCAGGAACCTGCTTTACCAGAAAGTTTTTATGGCTTCTCTGGACTTACAGAATGCATATCTCCATGTGCCCATTCACCAAAGTTACCAGAAACATCTGAGGTTTGCAGTCCATTCGAAACAGATTACAGCATTGGCAGTTGCAGGCACTCCCATTTGGCCTTGCGGCAAAAGTCTTGGCTGGAGTCATGGCGATCTTGCATATGCAAGTTGTAGCCATTGTCTCTTACTTAGACAATCTTTTGATTTTTTTTTTTCCCAATTAAAAGAGAAGCTGAAGACATATTTAGGTCTAGTTTTGTCAGAAATAAGGTCTTTGGGTTGTTTAGTCAACCTAGGAAAGTCCAACCTGGAGCCATCCCAATCGGTAGAATTCTTGGGTTACAAAGTGAATTCAGTTTCTCAGAAATTGATTCTGATGGAAGCAGAGGTTCAAAGATTGATGTCTTCAGTCTGAAACTTTCAGGATCAACAGCAAGTTTCCTTGAGATGGATCATGCAGATTTTTCAGCTGATGACAGCGGCCATTCCGGACTAATCTGGGCTCAGCGGCACTTGAGAAGGTTACAATCCTTTTTGCTAGCCTCTTGGGATCACAGTCACATTTCCCTGGACAAGGTGGTGAATTTTCCACAGGATGATTCAATGGGGCTGGATTGGTGGGTCGATCATCAGAATCTGATGGGGGGTCCTTGGTATCAGAAGGACCCTACAAAGGGGTTTGGGGGACTCATTCAGGTCGTTACCACACTCAAGGAGCTTGGGGTCCAGACCTGGTAGGGGTATCCTCTGATTTCAGGGAATTGTTGGCTGTGGTATTCTCCCTAAAGTCTTTTTCAAACACCATCCAGAACCAGGACGTTTTGATCTTTCACTCCAGTGGCCTATTTGAACAGGCAGGGTGGTACAAGCTCTTAGAAGTTGCTGTCTCTGGCTCAAGAAATTCTGGTTTGGGCAGAGGGTTGTCTGAATTCCTTGAGAGCAGTCCATCTCAGGGGATCAGACAGTGTTCTAGCCGATTATCTCAGCCAGAACCCAATGCTACAGGAAGAATGGGAGTTGAATGCATAGGTTTTTACTCGGATTGTGGACCTGATTGTGGTGACCCTTCCACAGGTGTTATGAAAGACTGTGTTGGAAGACTGCCAAATCATCCTCATAGCCCAGTATTGACCAAAAAAGAGTTTGTTTTCAATTCTAATGTCAGTGTCCCCGTACACTCCTGGATCATCTGGATCTACTCCTTCAGGGGCTGGTTTGTCATCCCAGTCCTTGTCTCTCCAACCTGACAGCTTGGAGGCTGAAAGGAGGATTCTCAAATCTAAAGGTTGTTCGGAGAAAGTAATCGAGACTCTCCTGGGCTGTAGGAAACTCTGCACTAGTAAGATTTATGCTAAAGTATGTAGAACATTTCACTCTTGGAGAACTAGTTCTGGAAGGTCAGAGTTTTCCATTCCTGTGGTTCTGGATTTTATGCTGGCAAGGGTGTACAAGGGGTAGTAGTCAGCACCTTAAAGGTACAAGTGGCTGCCTTGTCTGTCTTTGTGGATCAGAGGTTAGCGGAGGATTCTTTGGTTAGTTGCTAGGGAGAGACATACCCCTACGGTACTTAAAACGGTTTCTTCGTGATATTTTGCCCTAGCTCCCACGAAGGTTCCATTTTGAGCTATTATCAGAACACTCTGATATTTCTTACATTAAAAATGCCTTTTTTGCTGGCCATCACCTCGGCCAGGAGGATGAGAAACTCAGTCTTTTTGAAGTAAGGATCCTTACTTGTCTATTTTGGAGGATAGAGTTATTCTGAGGCCAGATCCTATTTACTTTCCAAATGTCTCCTCAGACTTTCACCATTCCCAGGTGGTCTTACTTTCTTTCTGTAGTATTCCCAAGAATGAGAAGGAAGCTTTGTTTAGTTTTTTTAGATGTAAGAAGGTGCATGTTGGGAGTATTTACAAGTTACCAGGTTTCAGGAGATTTCAGGAGATCCAGTCATCTTCTGGTCCTTTTCAGTGGGCCTAGGAAGGACCTCTGTGCATCCAAAAGTCCTATTGCCAGATGGATCCGTGAGACTATTTTGTTTACCTACAAGAGCCTGGGCCACCAGCCACCCTTTAGAGTGTGTGCACATTCCACTAGAGCCTTGGCAGCCTCCTGGGCGGAGAGGGCAATTGCTTCGTGAGATGATATCTCTGGAGCAGAGGTTAGGTCCAGTAGTCACGCCTTTGTAAAACACTACTGTGTGGAGCTTCTTTCTAGCCAGGATTTTACTTTTGGATGTTCTGCACGCAGTGGTCCCTCCGTAAGGTTGGAGTATTTCTTGTTTATCCTCTCATGTAGCCATTCTAGAAGATGCTTTGGGAAAACCATGGTGTCAGAGCCTGGGTCCGAACCTTGGCCTTCTGTGGTGAGTGGCAATTTTTCTTCTTGCTGAGCCACCTGGAATGCTGGACAGCTCCCTTGACAATTATGGATGATCCTACCTTGACCTTGTTTGTCACGAACCTTGAACCCCTTGCTCCTCCCAAGAACTTCCTGATATAAGCCATGTCTCTGCACTTCCTGTTTGCCAGATTATTGTGCTCTCCAGCCAGTATCTTGCTCCTTGCCTTCTCTGCTGTTATTCATATTTTGTTACCACTCATTATTTACCCTTGACTTGTTCTCGACTATGCTTCTGCCTGATCCCAACCTACTTACCACGCATCCATTTGATCCTTACCTGCTTAATATGCTACTGGATCTCCACTTGCTCACCTCCTGGTGGGGTGAACCTGAGGACCGTAACCAGGTGCTAACACGCAGCAAAATCCATCTCCACCATCAGGAGCTCTGGTGAATACCGACTGGTACTTAGACTCCGCACCTCAGGTGAGCCCACTCTTCCGCCACAGTGACCTGCTTGTGTACCTTTCCTGCTGGTTTCAGGTGAACCTTTCCACTGCTATAGCAACCGGCCTTTGAGCCTGACACCTGATTGTGACACACGGTCATTTACTGATAATGGTCTTTCCTGGAGTCTACCAGGACAGTGTTCTTTTTCCCACTCAGTATTTCTTCATGTTGTGATATTGGTGGTTTTGCTTATTTGTTTTTCTCCCCTTGTGTACACTGGTGATAGTCTACTTAAATTACTGAGGGGATTTTGACTTGGTGTCTGTATTGTGTTTCCTGTAGCCATCCTGGAAGACTCCCGGAAAGACTGTTACCAGTAAGTAATCGTGGTTGTCTGTAACACTGTTAAAAATCTGAATCCCCAGCAAGCAGATTGGTATTAAGATTTTACCCCCCCCCCCCAACATCCTGGCGCTCTAAGCCGCCTTATGCTGGCACTGGCCTTGTACAAGATATTGCACTAAATCTGTAGATAAAAAAGAAAACCAGAACCTTTGCTAAATGGAAGAGTGGGTTTTATAATAAAGTTGGCAGTGCCTCCACGAAGGACAGGGCATCTGTAAATTGAGGGAATTCCCTTCCTGGGAAATTACCTGTAATTTAATCAAAGTAATTGGGGCAAAGGAACTACTGCAACCAGCATATAACACTAACCATAAATATATACAGTACAGTGAAAACGTTTTAGACAGGTGTACAGAAATGCTGTAAAGTTACAATGCTTTCAAATATATATATTTTAAAAGAGAAGCATGAAAAATATATGTAACAAGGATAGTGCTCCACCCCACTGTATAATATATCAATAATCTATTTATTAAAGTGTTATTCATACATATTATACAAATGAACGCAATGTAACATATGTGAACCACCTAACAACAAAAAGGTGCAATAAGCATGATCTGTGCAATATATAACATATATAAAATAAATATTGTGACATTATGAAAGGCGAGCTGATTGATGGACACTATGGCCCTGATTTACTAATGTGCCTAGACACATTTCCGTGGGATAAAATCTACTTTTCAATAGAGTCCGTCTACTTTTAGATGGCAAAGACATTTACTAAAGAAAGAGTCTAACAAGTAGACTCAAAAGTGAATTTACTAACTAGGCTCAATCCAGGAATCAGTCTAAGAAAGCAGATGTGCTAGAAGCACATCTAACACAACAAAAAATCACTGCAGAATCACATTGTAATTTGCTTTCCCAAATATCTGGACTTCACTTTAACCACTAGCCTACAGGCCAATTTCCAGCTTTCAGTGCTGTCGCACTTTGAATGACAATTGTGCGGTCAAACAACACTGTACCCATATGAAATTTTTATAATTTTTTTGTGAAAGAGCTTTATTTTGGTGGTATTTAATCACCTCTGGGTTTTTAATTTTTTCTTAAACAAAACAAAAACCACTGAAAATTTAGAAAAAAATTTTTTTTTCTTAGTTTTTGTTATAAAATTTTGTAAATAAGTGATTTTTCTCCTTCACTGATGTGCGCTAATGAGGCTGCACTGATGGGCACTGATAGGTTGCACTGATGGACACTGATAGGTGGCACTGATGGGCATTGACATGCATCACTGATGGACACTGATACATGGCCCTGATACATGGCACTGTTAGGCGGCACTGACGCGCACTGTTAGGCGGCACTGACGCGCACTGTTAGGCGGCACTGACGCGCACTGTTAGGCGGCACTGGCGCGCACTGTTAGGCGGCACTGGCGCGCACTGTTAGGCGGCACTGGCGCGCACTGTTAGGCGGCACTGACGCGCACTGTTAGGCGGCACTGACGCGCACTGTTAGGCGGCACTGACTGGAACTGAGAGGCGGCACTGATTGACATTAATAGGTGGCACTGACTGGCACTGATGGGCGGCACTGATGGGCATTGACATGCATCACTGATGGGCACTGATACATGGCACTGTTAGGCGGCACTGGCACGCACTGTTAGGCGGCACTGGCACGCACTGTTAGGCGGCACTGGCGCGCACTGTTAGGCGGCACTGGCGCGCACTGTTAGGCGGCACTGGCGCGCACTGTTAGGCGGCACTGGCGCGCACTGTTAGGCGGCACTGACGCGCACTGTTAGGCGGCACTGACGCGCACTGTTAGGCGGCACTGACGCGCACTGTTAGGCGGCACTGACGCGCACTGTTAGGCGGCACTGACGCGCACTGTTAGGCGGCACTGACTGGAACTGAGAGACGGCACTGATTGACATTAATAGGTGGCACTGACTGGCACTGATGGATGGCACTAATGGGCATTGACATGCATCACTGATGGGCACTGATACATGGCACTGTTAGGCGGCACTGGCGCGCACTGTTAGGCAGCACTGGCGCGCACTGTTAGGCGGCACTGGCGCGAACTGAGAGGTGGCACTGATTGGCATTAATAGGGGGCACTGACTGGCACTGATGGGTGACACTGAAAGGCAGCTCAGATGGGCACTGATATGTGGCATTGATGTGCACTGGTAGGCACTGATATGTAGCACGAGGCACTGATGAGTACTGACATAAGGCACTGATAGAAACTGACAGGTGGCACTGCTGGGGCTACACTGATCATCAGTGCCCTGATGATCAGTGTACATGTCCCCTCCGCGGAAAGCCGATTACCGGCTCTCCTCTCGAGCTGTCAGCGTGACAGCTCGAGAGGAGAGAAATGCCGATAACCAGCATTTCCCTGTTTACATGTGATCAGCTGTGATTGGACACAGCTGATCACATGACCGAGCTGACGGCTCTTTCTGTGATCGGTGATCCGTTGTGTCCGAGGGACACAGCGCACCGCCGATCGCCGTGCTGCGCGCTCCTTGTGCCGCGCATGCACAGTGAGAATGGGAGGACGTCATATGACATCCTCCCAGAACGAGAGAACCACCTTGCGCCCGTCATATTACTATATGGCAGGCGGGAGGTGGTTAAACAATATCTTACATTTCAAAACATTTTTTCAATGGGTAAAAAATAGTTTTTTAAGGGAATTCATGACAGTCAAGAACTAGATGCTTTTCCAGCGTCTATGCAGGGTTAGAAATGAGCATGTGCAGGACACAATTTAGCTGTCTGCCGTGGGCGGTTTCTTTTTAGACGCTTTTTAATAGTAAATCTGTGTGGAGTCCTCTGCAAGACGGCACTCGATCGCGTCTACTGTGTTTGACAAACAACACTATTTGTAGCTAGGCATATCTTTATGTATTCTAATTTGATTTCCTTAGTTCTGTTGATTCTGTTTTTGTTTCTTATGCTTTAAAATTATTTCTGTAATGGTTTTACATATTTTGAAGGTCTAGATAATATATATTTTGACAGCTGAATCTAAAAATAAAAGTCAGCAATTTAAAATTTTTTTTTTAAAAAAGGGCGTGGGGCTCCCTCCCATCCATACCAAGCCCTTTGGGCTTGGTATGGATCTTAAGGGGTAACTCCATGCCAAAATAAAAAAAATGGTGTTGGGTCCCCCCCAAATCCATACCAGACCCTTATCTGAGCATGCAGGTCAGGAAAGGGGGGAGACGAGCGAGCCCCCATGAACCATATCAGACCACATGCCTTCAACATGGGGGGGGGTGCTTTAGGACAGGGGGGCTCCCCCCCAAAGCACCTTGTCCCCATGTTGATGGGGACAAGGGCCTCTTCCCCACAACCCTGGCCAGTGGTTGTGGGGGTCTGCGGGCAGGGGGCTCATCAGAATCTGGAATCCCGCCCCCCCCACGTTAACGTGTATGGGGTACATGGTACCTCTACACATTCACAAAAAGACAAAAAGTGTAGTGTAAAAAAATACAGGACACGGTCTTTGCCAAGTCCTTTAATAAAAGAAAAATCTAAAATAATGTCCCCCGAAGTAGATCCAACGTCAATCACAATGTAAGCCGCCAGCGACACGAAAAAAGAAAAAAAGGTTCCGCTCCCGACGATGACATCCAGCTGTTGGCTGGGTTGACAGCTCTTAAATATGTAAGGGGCGGAGCCACCCAGGGACATCATCCGAGTGACCCCACCCCATATGACATCATTGATGTCACATGGGGTTGGGTCACACACGTGATGTCCCCGGGTGCCCCTGCCTTCAAAGATTTATTTCCTTTGTTGAATTGCCTGCTTGGTTCACATTAGATGCGATGTAAAATTGCACTTTTTGTTGGCAATTTCACTGTTTTCTGTAGATTTACCAACAAGTTATTGCATTTTCAATTGTGTTTTGCATTGCGATTTCTAATGTAGTCTATATGTGAAATTGCTACAAAATGCAGAAAAAGTTAGACAAGAGCTACTTTTGAAATTGTGCTGCAGCAAATCGCAAATGTTAAGATGTTCACATTCATTAAATCCGATATCAGGTACGATTTCAATTCCCAAATCACACCTGAAATCGCCCACCCTGGATGCGACTTGGCATGCGATTTGCATGCCCTGTGACTTGCAAATCACATGCCAAATTGCATCCGATATGACCGGGGGCTAACACCACAGTCACATCTAATCCGATTTGGAAATCGGGCAACTTACAGTGAAGTTGCACGATTTCAAAATCAGATTGGATGTGAACGGAGCCTATAGTGGACAATAAGGTGCGACTTGGCCTACAATTTGCAAGTCGCCTGTCATGCAAATTGCATGCCAAATCGCACCCGATGTGATTGGGGGCCACCCCAGTCACATCAAAGTGGATTTTGAAGTGGTGCGACTTACACTACAGTCACATCATGGGACTTACAGTGAAGTTGCATGATTTCAAAGTCGGGGGACATGCTGATTTAAAGTGCGATTTGCAAGACATCTGACAGATCTCTTTGGAAATCGCGTGAAAAAAAGTAGTGTATTCATTACTTTAGAAATCGTTGCGGCTCCGACCAAGTTTGAACTTCACCAATATGAACGCTCTAATAGCGGTCACATTGAGTGCAACTTGGCATGTGATTTGCATGACATTTGACTTGCAAATCGTATGCCAAGTCACCCCCTATTGTCCGCTATTAGAGCAGTCACATGGGAGCGTTTCCGACACTGATTTCTAAAGTAGTACATGCACTACTTTTGTGGTGATTTGCATAGATATCTGTGTCAGCTGTATAGCAAATTGCAAGGGCAACGGCAACTTCACTGTAAGTCGCACGATTTCTAAATCAGCTTTGATGTAAGATCTTTTTATGTTTGATTTCCGGAGTGTTTTTCAGATTAATGGGAAATCCCGCATACTAGCAAATGTGAATTGACATTTTCAGTATTGCATGTGAGATGTGGTCATGTGACTGCCTTAACTCATGCGATAGTCTGGAGTGAATTGTGCCCATAGTGCCAATAAATGTTGCCATGGGGTTCCCTTTCACATCCCTGTTCACTTTTCTGTATGCTGCACAGGTACGCTTCACTGTGGATTTCTTTCTGACTCTGCTTTGTGGGGCATGTATACCAAGGGTTAACGCAGGTGAGAAGAGGATTGGTGCTGGATAATCAGGTGCAAACTTTCTCTGACCAAATGAATGACAGTGGTGGGTGTGGCCTTCATTGGGGGTGGGGCCTTGTTTGGTGTGCTCCAATTGCAACCTATGTTATATAAAGACCTGCCCCCAGACTCCACTCAGGCTGTGTTGTGATGTGGGATGTAAATGTTTTGCATTTGTTTTCCTTCTAAAGTGTGTTTGTGTATTATTGTACAATGATTGTGTTTATCTTTGCATTGTAATCCTAACACATGTCAATTGCTCTGCTCTTCCAAATCTGCACATGGCTAATTTACTTATTTAAACTGAAATGCAGTTTTAGGACAAACCTGATGAGAAATGTATGTGTGGGGGATTTGGGGAGGTGGGAGGGGTTTGGTATTTTGGCACTGTCTTATGTATTTTTATATTGATATTTTTATCTGCAGCCTGTTTTGTGGATAGATGATCCTACTAAGTGATGATGTGTGTTAATTTTAATGCCCTGAAAATGTAACTTGATTCATATTAACCATTTGTTTCCTGCTGTAACCTGTGAAAGCACAGTTCATTAGAAGTATAATCTCTAGATTGTAAGCTCTTATGAGCTATTTTAGCAACATCAATCCTGCTTTTCTTTTTTTTTTTCTTCCCACCAAGAAGTTGACTGTACCTACTTGTTGCTGCTGCCCAAATAAATGTTGAATATGTATTTGATCAATAAATGTTTAGACTATGTATTTTTTTTGGGGGGGGGGGTTATTTCATGTTCAATATACTAGCACCCCTAACACTTATGTTTTGCAAGCTATATAATATGCCCAAATCTAGCTTGTTAGAGTGCACATATGCAAGTATGTCCAAACTCACAAACCAAAAGCCCCCTATTGCACCACAAGACCATGTTATGTACCAATGAATAGGTCGTGTTCAATGTGCAGCTAGCTATTCTTTTTCTACAATCCTCTTAACAATAATAAATTAGGCCCCAATTTATGTTGACTATGGGCCTTTAACGGCAAATATATAGTCACCAATGCCAAACACACAATAGAACTGCAAACATATATTCACCAATGCCAAATACACAATAGAACTGCAAACATATATTTGCGACTGTCATATACACAATGGAGCTACGTAGAAAATTGCTATGGTTCACAAATAAGCGCCAAGACAGCTGTTGGAAGGGGTGCTAGAGCAGCTGTCATAACGGAAATATGTCATCACCTTTGCGGAAGGACGTTTGCACACACCCAGAAGTGTTAGTGGATGGGAGTGTAGTTGGGAGAGTTTAGTGGTAATTTGCAAATCTATTTTTTGGCTTTGTGAATTGTTCTTTTGTGGCATTCCAGACCACATCTGGACATGGCGAGATCGCTGTTCTCAACCAAGGAGCTAGCTGATCCTCATTTGCAGGGGAAACATTACTAATGGTATTTTCAGTTGAAAACATGTCCAATTCCTAGATACATTGAGGTATATAGCAGAGGTTCAAGGTATTCCATAGAAGAATTTATTGTTCTTCCTAACTATACAGGTGGCACAGACACAACGCAAGCATACACCCAGGGCCACTGTTAGATATCACGGGCCCCGTACAGTATACCTGACAGCCTCCCACCGCCAGAGAAAATATCCAAATTATATTTATGATAAAAATACACTAAAAACATTATTAATGGACACAATCCCAGCCAAATTCCTGTTAAATCTAAATGATAAAACTGTACTGAGTTCATAAATAAAGCTGTGTGTAATTGAGGTCTTGGGGCTCATTCACATGGGTGCTGTGGCCTGTAGAGTGTGAATCAGTGGTTTGTTTCTGTGGCTGTTGCTGTTTGCAGGCAACCTATGTTACACTATGGAAATGCTGCAGGTACTAATTTGACAAGCATATGGGTGCAGGTGTACAGCCCTGTACATGTACATGTGAATGTACAGTGAGCATTCAGGGCCACTTCCCAACGCCTGCACACCTGTCAGATTAAAACCTGTGTTCATACAGCTGCTGTGTCCTCATAGTGTAACAGGTGGCTCCAGCCACATGAACAACCCACTCATTCAAGCTATACAGTACAGAGGACCTGTGTGAATGTGGCATTTTTTACTTTTTTTTTTTCCTCAGCTCATTAATTTCAATGGGCTGCCTAACGTGTGGGAACATGCAAAAATACTGCAGGCATATTATTTTAAAAGTGTGTTGCACCTAACCGCACAGTAGTGTGGTGCCATGCGTTTTGGTGGCTGTGAATGCGTCTGTGTTTACTAGACATGTGGTGATGCAATTAGGTTTTCATCATGGTACCTGCACACATCTGCAAAGGGCATTGCATTTATTTGCTGTGCAGGAAAATGCGTGCTCTTTCTGCACCACAAATGGTGTGAACAAGTCCTAAGGGCCAGTTCACACTATAGAAACAGTCTAGATGTGTTCCAGATGCGTTTTTGCATGCACTTTTTTGATGCATGTTTAGCATGTTCCAGTGCATTTTGGAAGCGGTTTTTGATTTTTTTCCAGTGCATTTTTTTTATGCATTCCAGTAAATTTTTTCCCCTCTCTTTTTCTTCAATTTAATTAGGGACATGTGCGTGCCAGGGCGTTTTACCACGTTCCATTACAGTTCTATGCATAAACAATGCAGACTGTTCAACGTTTTTGGCAGCACCTGCAACGCACTGGAACTGCAAGCGCTGATGTGAACTATGACATTGACAATCATATAACCTTCTTTCTGTGCATTTTGGATGCAGAAAAAGCAACTGAAACACATGTAATGTGAACTGGCCCTAAAGGTTATTATAAGTAAGGGAACGGGACTGACCATGAATTGTGAATTCAATCAGACTAGTGGTGAGATACAATTAGGAATCTTATAATAATGCTAGATCTGAGCTGTAGGTGATAGGAAATCACTCCTCAAATGCCTGGCAGGTGGTGCAGTTGCAATGCGGTTGCAAGGCGTTTGCGGAGCGTTAATACCATTTAACTTCATTATAGGCGTTTGTGGTGCAGTTTTAACGCTTTGCAAATGCCTATCAAATGCCTTGTATTTGAGGAGTGGCACCATAGACTTGAATGGGAGGCTTCAACTTCTCCTGATTCGACATGAGGCACCAGTTTTCCCGTGACGCAACACTTCAGTGTGAACAGCACTGTGTGCTGCCATGTGCAGAATTTTCATAGGTGTTTGAGAAGCGTTAAAAATGCTTCCCAAACGCCTGTCTGACGCCTGCTGACAAAGCTAGTGTGACCGTAGCCTAAGAGTAGAGAAACAAAGTTGCAATGAAACATAAACAGAAGGAAAATTGAAAGTTTCAAACTTGTCAGAAGAACAGGATGCAGGTAAGATTCACTCCCTTTCCACTTTTTAGTCACTAGCCAAAATCTTAATTCCTTGATCAATATTCCTGGCACTGACAGAACCCTGGAAACTGTTCTCTATATTTTGGGCTTTTACAAATGTCAAGGAGCTTACAATCTAAGGCTAGAAACTCAGACATATACTAAGCCCAATTAACCTAACAGCATGTCTTTGGAGTGTTGGCAGAAACACACCCATGCAGAGAAAGCATGCAAACTCCAGACAGGTGCAGCCATGACTGGAATTAGAACTCATGACCCAAGTGCTGTAAGTTCTGAGTTCTAACCCCTAAGCCACTGTAGGAGACAGCGTTTGAGCTGGAATGTAGAATAGTTACATGATTAAAGAGAATGAAGATATATAATTATATTGGGAAATTAGAACTAGACATTCAAATTATTTGAGATATAAGTGTTAAAATGTTTGACATTTGAAAATAGAATGTATGATATTCATTAGGAAATTGCATTAGTTGGCCGATCATTTTTGGAGAAACAGCAACAACAAAAAAATATAATATAAGTGTGCTTTTTATTTTAAATTATAAATATTCTCATATGCAAACAGATAAACGCCAACGGGACAAAGCCTGTGGTTGTTCGCCATTTAGCAAAGATATCCGGCATTGCATCTAGAAATGTGCCCAACGTCATTACGTTTTTACTAACCAGAAAGAGTCTAGAAAGTACACTCTTTTTTAATCAGCTTGCTGGGCACCTTTCTGAAGACTGCCAGGTCTTGTTTGATTGAATTGAGTCTGCCTGAATGTTCAGCATCTGCTGGTAGACTCAATTCTTAGTAAATCAGGGCCTATGTGTCACCTCGCATGCATTCATATCTAGGAGACTAAGGTGGAGTCCAGTCTGGGTTTTCCAGGCCACTTTGGCAGAGTTGCTTCCACTGATGACCACCAGCAGGTGGTATAAATAAAGCAGGCCTGGAGTTTTATTTTCTGTTCTGTTTATGATGCCTGCAACCTTTTAAATAAAACTGGCTACAAGTCAGATTTTTAAGAAAGACCTGCCGTCTGGACTACCTTTTTTTTCCCAACAAATATACACTCAAAAGAAAATTAAAGGAACACTTTGAAAACACATCAAATCTCAATGGGGAAAAATATCATGCTGGATATCTATACTGATATGGACTCAGTAATGTGTTAGGAACGTAAGGATGCCCCATCGTTTGATGGAAATTTTCAACCTACAGAAGACTGAATTCAAATACACCCTAAAAATCAAAGTGAAAAAATTATGCAGCAGGTTAGTCCATTTTGCTGAAATTTAATTGTAGCAACTCAAAATGGTATTCAGTAGTGTGTATGGCCCCCACATGCTTGTATGCATGCCTGAAAACATCAGGGCATGCTCCTAATGAGATGAGGGATAGTATCCTAGGTTATTTCCTCCCAGATCTGGACCAGGGCATCACTGAGCTCCTGGACAGTCTGAGGTGCAACCTGGTGGCCTCATATGGACTGAAACATAATATCCCAGAGGTGTTCTATTGGATTTAGGTCAGGCCACCTTCATGAAATCTGTTTCTGATTGTTTGGTCAGAGACATTCACACCAATGGCCTTTTTGGAGGTCATTTTGTAGGGCTCTGGCAGTGCTCATCCTGTTCCTCCTTGCACAAAGGAGCAGATACTGGTCCTGCTGATGGGTTAACTGTCTGTCTCCTGGAATCTCCTCCATGCGCTTGAGACTGTGCTGGGAGACACAACAAATCTTCTGGCAATGGCAGGTATTGATGTGCCATCCTGGTGTTGGACTGCCTGTGCAACCTCTGTATGGTCCGGGTATCGCCTCATGCTACCAGTAGTGACACTGACCCTTGTCAAATGCAAAACTAGTGAAAAACAATCAGAAAAGATAAGTAAGGGAAAAAATGTCAGTGACCCCCATTCCTGTTTTGCGGGTCCTCTCATTGTTGCCCATCTAGTTCACCTGTTGTTAATTTAATTAACACCAAAGCATCTGAAACTGATTAATAACCCCCTCTGATACTTAACTGACCAGATCAATATCCCAGGAGTTTAATTGACTTGATGCTATACTCTGTTCCTTTAATTTTTTGAGCAGTGTATATAACATAATAGAAAATATAAACCACGTAGCAGTAATATAGTATAATGAGCATAGTCCAAGCAATATATAAAATTATTAAGCAATAAATAAATACAAAATAATGAAATTCTGTGCAAGTTCGTAAATGTGGTAACAATCCTAATGTGCCAGCTTGATTAAATAAATGTAAAAAAATACATCAAGTCTGTGCATGTTCACGAATATAGGAACAATCTCAATGTGGTAGCTTGATTTCAAAGTTCCTTTCTTTTCTATTTATAAATTCTTCTTTCTTTCACTGAAACCTCTAAATAATGCAATCCACCACCAGAAAATACTACATGGACTCACCAGAGGTAGATGCTGTTAATGTTATAAACCAGATGACAGCACATTCTCCCTCTGGGAGTAATATCCTGCAAGACACTGCAAATTCCTCTAAGCACTCTCATGATCACCAATATGTACTGTATCCGGGGAAGAGGAGAGAGAAGTTTGCATAGCATAAAAAAACCTTTAAAACATGCTTCTTTTATTTATAAAACTAATACAGCTACATTGTAGTGTGTCTCCATTGACACAAGTACAAACAGCATAATCACGTAAACCGAACTCCCTCTGACCAGAACTATTAGCTGTGATTTCGAAGCTCCCGTGTGTGGTAACGTCATGTCCAAACCCTGTCCTATGCATTTCATCTGACATCTTACAGGGGGTTTTGAGCTGGTTGAATAACAGCAGGAGAGCGGTAGCGCAGCCATTGCCTTACAAAATAGATTTGTCACATTTTTTTACACGGTATTTTGATTCACATGCATATTCTTTGTTTATTATTATTTGAGTGCTGTGGTGCAGTTAAAAAAGTGATTTTTTTTTTAAAAAAGAGAAATGTGTCTTTCTGTAAAAAAAAAAAAATATTTATGCCTAACTAGGTTGATTCAGCATTCATCCAATGATGCTTCTCTACACTGAGAACTGAGTGATCAAATACTGATCATTAGTTTTCCCCTTCACTCTGAGTAGAGAGCCATGACTTTCACAGGCTCTATGCTCTGCCACCCCAGTGCTCACTGGAACGCTGGGCTGTGTAGGGGGTGTGTAGAGGCTGAGCCAGCTGTCGGTCCAGGCTTCTGGGTGGATCCCGACTTTATGGTTGGGATCTTTTCACTGGACAGGCTGTGTTGACAGCCGACAGCAGGCTTTAGCCCACTGTGGGCTGAAAACTGGTCACAGGAGTGCAGAACTAATTGCTAATTAGTATTGCCAAAAAAGCTTTGCTTGTACTTCTCCTTTTATTAGTTTATTTTTACCAATTTACAAAGTGCAATGTGAGCGAACAGAGGGAAAAAATCTAAAACAAATCAATATTTGGTGTGACTACCTTATGGCTTCAAACCAGGTTGGAGCACAGTAATTTAACTGAAACAGCTGTGCAGGATGCTTAAAGCCTCATTTTTTCTTTTTAACCCCTTTGCGCCGGCGCCTCCCGGCCCCTTAAGGGTTTCAGAAGTCGGGAGGCGGGGTTTCAGGGTCATGTGACCGCTGTGACGGCCACATGATCAGGAAAGGTCCCAATCAAAAGAGGAGATCGGAACCTTTCCGTGAGTACTGGACGTGTGCTGGGAGCGCGCAGGGCGCGCGCTCTCAGCACATATGTCCTTTTTTAATAAAACGCAAATGTGCGGCCGCTTGGCGTCTAGACCCAGATGCCGGGAGGCCGCACATTTGCGTTCGACCGGCGTGAAGAGGTTAACATAACATGCCATACGTAAGTATACTGCTTTGTGCAGTGGTTTTGCTCAGAGCAGCCATTAACCACTTGCCATCCTGAGGATTTACCCCCCTTAATGACCAAGCCTCTTTTTGCTATTCGGTGCTGCACTATTTTAACTGATAATTGTGCGGTCATGCAATGCTGTACCCAAACAAAATTTACGTCCTTTTTTCACACAAATAGAGCTTTCTTTTGGTGGTATTTGATCACCTGTGCGCTTTTTATTTTTTGCACTATAAACAAAAAAGACCGAAAATTTTGAAGAAAAATTATATTTTTTACTGTCGGCTATAAAAAATATATAGTATGCTCAAAGTTAGTCATAAATTTAGGCCAAAATTTATTTTGCTACATGTTTTTGGTAAAAAAAAATCCCAATTAGTGTATATTGATTGCTTTGTGTGAACTTTATAGCGTCTACAAACTATGGTATAGATACTGAAATTTATGCCATTTTCTTGCTATACAGCGTTGCCACTAGTTTAACTGACAATTGCGCGGTCATGCAATATGGTACATAAATGAAATGTATGTCCTTTTTTTCACACAAATAGAGCTTTCGTTCGGTGGTATTTGATCACCTGTGAACTGTTTATTTTTGGCGCTATGAACAAAAAAAGTTTTGAAAAAAAAACTTTTCTCATTTCTGTCATAAAAAAAATTTCCTCATAAATTTAGGTCAAAATGTATTCTGCTACATGTTTTTGGTTAAAAAAATACCAATAAGTGTATATTGATTGCTTTGTGTGGAAGTTATAGTATCTACAAACTATGGTATAGATAATGGAATTTACAATTCTTTTACTTTTTGACTGCCCATCACATTTCTTAAAATACCAGGACAGTGCAAACACCCCCAAATGACCCCTTTTTGGAAAGTAGACACCGTAAGCTATCTGCCGAGAGGCATATTGAGTCCACGGAAGATTTACTTTTTTTTCCCACAGGTTTTTGGAAAATGACAAAAACAATTGTTTTTTTCACAGAGTTGTCATTTAAATGATATATTTCTCGCACAAGCCATGGGTTTATGTGACATTAAACCCCAAAATACATTCTGCTACTTCTACCAAGTATGGGTATACCATATGTGTGAGACTTTTTGGGAGCCTAGCCACATACAGGAGCCTGAAATCCAATGACCACTGTGAAAGCCTGAATGTGGGTAACTTCCTCATTTCACTTCCTCACTACCTATCACAGTTTCGAAGGCCCTGAAATGCCAGGATAGCACCCCCCCCCCTTCCAAATGACCCCTTTTTGGAAAGTAGACACCCCAAGGAATTTAAAAAGAGGCATGGTGAGTATTTTGCTCATTTTTTCTCACAAGCTTTTGAAATATAATAAAATAAAAAATATGTTTTGTTTGGCTAGACTGCCAAAAAGTCTCTCAAATGTGGTACCCCTATACTCGGGAGAAGTAGTAGAATGTATTTTGGGGAGTAATTCCACATATACCCATGGCAAGTGTGAGCAATAAATCATTTATTTGACAATTTTGTGAAAAAACAATTTTTTTACTTTTTGTTATTTTCCAAAAACTTGTGTTAAAAAAATAAATTCTTCTATTGACTCAACATGCCTCTCAGAAAATAGTTTGGAGTGTCTTCTTTCCAAAAAGGAGTCGTTTTGGGGGGGGGGGGGGGGATTTTATGCCAAGCATTAGAAGTTTATGCCACAAATCATTCACTCTTCTAACCAGCTGAAGACCAAGTCTTTTCTGACACTTTTTGTTCACATGAAAAAAATCTGTATTTTTTGCTAGGAAATTACTTTGAACCCCCAAACATTATATATATTTTTTTAAAGCAGACACCATAGTGAATAAAGTGGTGGGTGTTGCAAATTTTTATGTCACATAGTACTCACGCAGTGATTTTGCAAATGCTAATTTTTTAAAAAAAAAAAACCCACTTTTTGTACTTTTAATGCACAAAAACACAATATATTGGCCAGGTATTTGGTAAAATATAAAAGATGATGGTATGCCTCAGCAATTTAATTTTACCAATTAACTGGACAGTTTTAGCATACAGTTTTAAAGCATGTCATGTTTGGTATCTATTTACTCATAAATAGATACCAAACATCACATGCTTTAAAACTGTACATGCCCCGTGCAATGGCGACAAACGTCATTTTTTATATACATTTTTAATATCCATAGACAACCCTTTAAAAGCCTTTACAAGCTACCATTTTAGATTTACAGGGGAGGTCTAGTGCTAGAATTACTGGCCTTGATCTGACGTTCACAGTGATACTGCAAATGCATGGTACAACCGCTGTTTACATACGGAGTGCACAACACATGGGGTGCTTTTTTTTCAATTATTTTTACATTGTCCCTTTAATTTTTTTTCTTTTTTTTTTAAATCACTTTTAATGCTATCACATGGAATGCCCGTAGCTTCTGATTTCATAGACTATAGAGATGATTGACATCATTCCGGTCTCCAACCAGCTCTATGGTCAGCTGGCAGAAACACTGGCTGCATTCTCAGGTTCCCCTGATGGCATGGGACTGCCTGAGAAGGCCCTGGAGGGGGGGGGCATCATCTCCCGCTGCTTGTAAAAGCAATCCTGCAGCTAATTAGCCACTAGGATTGCTTTTACATAAAAAAAGACAATACCAGGATGATGCCTGCAGCTGTAGGCATCATCCTGATATAACCATTCAAAGTCCAGTGATGTACCAGTACGTCGCTGGTCCTCGTTGGGTATATATATATGCTATGTTCTTTTTTTTTTTTATATGCAGCCTGTGGGTCGAATAGGGAAAAAAAGAAGAAATCTCTGCCAGAAAAAGTGTGTGGTATGCCCAGCATTAGAATATACTGCATCCACCCACTTCTAATGTTGGGCACACATTAGGTCGTACGGTGCCACATGCGCCAATTCCAAGATTGCACACATGACTAAATAGCGGCACGCTTGAATATAAATTGTCCACGTATAAGTGGTAATCCATGTGGCAAAAGGATGACAGTTCCAAACTATCTTGCCACTACTCCCCATGTAGTCTGGGCATCCGGGGGGCTCCACGTGACTATCTTTTCCCTCGTAAATCCAAAACTTATATTTATAACCTGTTGCCCTCTCACAGGTCTTCTACATCTTGACCCCATATCTGGCACACTTGCTGGGGAGAAATTGTTTGAATGCAAGGCGGCCAGAAAAATTAATGAGGGACTCAGCAACGCAGACATCTGCAAATTTTTGGTTAAGGTGATTTACGAGGGGCCGAATTTTGTGGAGTCGGTCAAATTCAGGGTCACCCCAAGGACGACAGTGTATTGTCGTTGAAATGCATAAAATACATTATACTCTCATATCTATGTCTGGCCATGGCAGCAGAGAACACGGGTATATGATGAATAGGGTCTGTGGACCAATACAACCGCAATACATTTTTTTTTTAGTAATGCCCATGTTGAGGGTTAGGCCCAAATAAAATTTTAATTTGGAAACCGTAATGGGTTTCCATGCGAATGGTTTGGCAAGGTTTGAATTTGGGTTGGCGGCGATAAATTTCATTTAAATTGCTTTGATCCACATTCAATGCATACAGATCTTCCATGAAAAACAACAGCTCCAAAAATCAAGGGGAGTAGCTAAATTTACTTTTTCCACCTGGATCCCGGGTTGGGCAGTTAATGGGGGAAGTACGGGTGCTGCAGAATTTATGGGCTGCCAATCGGGATTTGCAAGCACATCTGGAAGGATACTAGGGGCTCTACGGGCCTGTGTGCGAATTCTTGGCTGCTGTGGGACAATATTTGTGCTCGCTACCGCACCAGCTTGTACTGCACTTATGGGACTCGCCACATCACCAAGTGATACTGCAGTGCTGGTGTATGAAAGACCAGGATGTACTAGGCCGCTGGTGCTCGCCAGTTCACCAAAAGGTAGAGTGGCACTAGTACTGGCACTATGCTGCATATGAGAGTCATCAAAATTTACAATAGTGCTAGCAGAGATCAGGCCTGATTCTGCAAACAATGTGGATTTGTGTGCAATGTATCAAGTGGCAGTGACCTACTAACACTGCACTTGCTGGGGGAGAAGGGGGGGTGGTAAGCGTAGGGGCTAAATGCAGGTACCAGGCTGATCCCAATAACTCTATGTTTTTAGGGACACTATACTAACGTGAACGCTGGTATAGTTCTGATCTGATCACAGATATTGATCCGTTCAGACACTATACTAGCAATGGAAGTTTATCGTGTATGAGCGTGTTCCTGACAATCAAGGGGTTAAATGTGATTACTGGTGTACTGACGGGCAATCTGACGCTATCTGGGAGGAGCATGAAAACCACGGGAGTGTGAATCACGTATATATACATGATTTTGCGCACCCGTGCTGCCTGCTACAGGGCGATCAGGAAGCGGTTTGCATTATGGAGCTGCGTTACTTTAACTGCCAATTGCATGGTCATGCAGCCCTGCACCCAAATGAAATTTAGGTCCTTGTTTCCCACAAATTGAGCTTTCTTTTGGTGGTACTTGATCGCCTGTGCGTTTATAATTTTTTGCCGGTGATTGATACCCACTGCCGCAATCGGCGGCGCGGTTAGGGCGGTCTCGCACGTGCCCCCCTACCCGGAAATACAAACTCACGTGTGTATATCTGTGATTTTGAGCACAGGCCCTGTGATCTGGCCTTAAGCGGTTAAGGAGGGGCAGCTGCCCTGGGCCCAGTCATAGTTGTTGGCCCAAAGCAGCTGCCCCATACTTGCCAACTGTCCCAGTTTACATTCCCTTATCCCTTGAAGTCTTTGTCCCTTGGTGTGTTCCAATATCTCAGGGTGAATTGCTGTCACTTATGCTGCCCAGCTCTGCCCTATTGCCATGACTCATGTGCAGAAGGTGTCAGCATTCACATATAAACAACTGGCATTCATATGTAAATAGAGGCGGGCCAGTGGAATATATACTGTATGTAAATAGCAGGGCATTCATATGTAAATATTGACAGTATTCATATTTATATTATGCCCCTGTGAGTGTGTGTATGTGTAGGTGCTAGAAATGAGAAAATAAAGTCCTTTTTCAAAATTACACCGAGCCTCAGCACCGTGAATTTTGGTGCATGTGGAAACGTGCACGTCAGCAGATGTGTGAGGGTGGCATTAACAATTAATGGCACTGCTGTGTATCTGTAAAGGGCATCACTTTTCTGTGGTGTCAGGAAAGTGATTTTGCATGCGTTCCTGACACGCACAAATGTGAACATAAGCTACAGTTGTGTCCAAAATTATTCAACCCCCAATGCTGTAAAGGGGTTTAGGGACTATAGTGTACATTTGGAATTGTATTCAGAATCAAATCCTACAAGGACGTTGTAACTACCCAAATGCAACTAAAATGACATCAATTGTTTATGTAATACAGTAGTAAATGGTTCTTATGTGGTTTCTTCATTGCCACAATTATTCAACCCCTTAAAGACTACCACTCTGAAGAACAGAGGTTCATACAGGTGCTTTCCATCAGGTATTGAAAACACCTGTGGATGTCACCGAGCAGCAATCAAGCATAATAAGCACCAATTAGGCAGCTTTAAAATGACTGTGATACTCAGCTCCTTCTAGACATTTACTGGTGTGGTTACAAACATGGTGAAGGCAAGAGAATGGTCCAGGAAGACAAGAGAAGAGGTGATTTCTCTTCACAGGAAGGGCAATGGCTATAAGAAGATTGCAAAGATGTTAAACATACCAAGAGACACCTTAGGAAGCATCATTCGCAAATTCAAGGCAAAGGGCACTGTTGAAACGCTACCTGGTCGTGGCAGAAAGAAGATGCTGACTTCGACTGCTGTGCGCTACCTGAAGCGTAGAGTGGAGAGAAGTCCCCGTGTGACTGCTGAGGAACTGAGAAAAGATTTGTCAGATGTGGGTACAGAAGTTTCAGCCCAGACAATAAGACGCACACTGCGTAATGAAGGCCTCCGTGCCAGAACTCCCAGGCGTACCCCCTTGCTGTCTCCAAAGAATAAGAAGAGTCGACTGCAGTATGCCAAAAGCCATGTGGACAAACCACAAAAGTTGTGGGATAGTGTTCTGTGGACTGATGAAACAAAATTAGAACTGTTTGGGCCCATGGATCAACGCTATGTTTGGAGGAGGAAGAACAAGGCCTATGATGAAAAGAACACCTTGCCTACTGTGAAGCATGGTGGAGGGTCAATCATGCTTTGGGGCTGTTTTGCTTCTGCAGGTACAGGGAAGCTTCAGCGTGTGCAAGGTACCATGAATTCTCTTCAGTACCAGGAGATATTGGATGGAAACGTGATGCAGTCCGTCACACACCTGAGGCTTGGGAGACGTTGGACCTTTCAACAGGACAATGATCCCAAGCATACCTCCAAGTCCACTAGAGCATGGTTGCAGAGGAAAGGCTGGAACATTTTGGAGTGGCCATCGCAGTCACCAGACTTAAATCCGATTGAGAACCTCTGGTGGGACTTAAAGAAAGCAGTTGCAGTGCGCAAGCCTAAGAATGTGACTGAACTGGAGGCCTTTGCCCATGAAGAATGGGCGAAGATACCCGTAGATCGCTGCAAGACACTTGTGTCAAGCTATGCTTCACGTTTAAAAGCTGTTATAACTGTAAAAGGATGCTGTACTAAGTACTAAGATTGAATGTCACTTGGGGGTTGAATAAAACTGATAATGCTGTGAGCACAGAAAAGACATTTGTGGTTATTTCATTATAACTGTTATGTTATATTTGTCTGACCTACAAGTGCCTCTTTAATGTAAATGTAAGCAAGATGACTGAATGATCAAAAGCAATGTCAAACTGGCCAAAACACTCAATTTCAGTGGGGGTTGAATAATTTTGGACACAACTGTAAATGACTCAATTACATTGGTGGTCAGTGTAAATCTTCTTAATACATTGGGGCTTGACGAAGAATCATTTCATTCACAATAGTGGTCAGTGTAAATCCCTCCTCACGTTGGCATTCACTGTGAATGGTCTTATTTCATTAGTGGTAGGTGTAAATCCCCTTTTACAATGGTGGCCACTATAAAAACTCCTCTTTATATTGGAAGTCAGTAAAAAATCTTAACTTTCATTTTTGGTCAGTGTCAAATTTTTCTTTACATTGATGGTGCATGTAGAGGCCTCCCTTAACCATTAGCCGCCCGGCCAATGGCCGTTTGGCAGCTTCAAATGTGTCTCTGCACTCCGGGTGCACGCCATGCGCAGTTTGCGCTAATGCAGAGCGGCGCAGCAGTGCGATCTGTCACCGGCCGTGCACCTCGGACACGGCCGATGACAGATCTGAGTACCGGCTCCCGTTGCTGGTACCATGTGACCTGCTGTGACCAATCACAGCAGGTCACATGACAGTTGTATACAATGGATGGCTTCATTCATGATGCCATCCATTGTATACTAGTGCCTAGCTGTGAATGGTTACAGCTAATCACATGCACATGTCATGTGATTAGCTGTGACCAAATCACAGCTAAGCACAAAAAAAAAAAAAACAGCTGAATGAATCGATTTCATTCAGGTAAATGCTTGCTTATAGCAAAGTAATTCTTTGCTATAAGCAAATTGTGTAAAAAAAAAAATACTGATCACTTCCCCAAAGTAGTACAATGTTACTATGGTAACATTGTACTACTTTGGTCATAGTAAAATATGAAAAAAAAAATCTTAAAAAAAAATGTAAAAAAATGTAATAAAAAATTAAATATAATAAAAAAATAAAAATAAAAAATATAAATTTTTTTTTTCATACTGTCACCAGTCAGTGTCCCTGTTCACCGCCATGCCAGTTATATGATGACGCTGTACTGCACTGGTGACAGTATGTAAAAAAAAAAATAGTGAAAATAATTTTTTTAATTTTTTCATTTTCCGAAAAATTATGACAAAAAAAATACAACTTCAGAAAACTCGTCATGCCTCTTATGAAGTACGTCGGACTGTCTACTCTGCAAAAAGGGGTCATTTGGGGGATATCTGTACTGTTCTGACATTCTTAGACCTCAAGAAATTAGATTGGCTGTCAGTACTTCAGGATTGATCAATATTCAGATATATACCATAGTTTGTGAACTCTATAACTTTCCTACAAACTAAAAAATACATCCTAATTTGGGTTATTTTCACCAAAGACATGTAGCAGAATACATCTCGGCCTAAATTTATGAAGAACAATTATTTATTTGTAAACTTTTATAGCAGAAACAAAGAAAAATGTGTTTTATTTTCAACATTTTGGGTCTTTTTTTCTTAATTTAGCAAAAAATAAAAACCCCAGCGGTGATTAAATACCACCAAAAGAAAGCTCTAGTTGTGTGAAGAAAATTATAAAATTTTAGTTTGGGTACAATGTTGTATGACCGCGCAATTGTCATTCAAAGTGTGAGAGTGCTGAAACCTGAAAAATGGCCTGGGCAGGAAGGTGTAAAATTGCACGGTATTGAAACGGTTAAATTGGTCAGTGTAAATTCCCGCTTACATTGGTGGCCAATGTAGAAATGTATTGCTTGTTGGTGTAAAATCCCCCATTACATTGGTTGTCAGTGCAAATTCCCCATTACATTGGTGGTCAGTGTAAATCCACTCTTACATTGGTGGTTGATGTAGAAATGTGAACTGTCATCCCCATCCAGCACTGCCACTGATCCCATCCACCCTAAGCACTGCCACTGATCCCATCCCCCTACCAGCACTGCCACTCATCCCATCCCATCCCCCCCACCACTGCCACTCATCCCATCCCCCTGCCACTACCACTCATCCCATCAACCCCCCAGTACTGCCACTGAGAACACTCTCCCCCCGGCACTGCCACTGATTCCAGGAGTCCTAGAATCCTTAGGAGTTTTCTGTCTATTAGTGGGTCCCTTCACCTTCCCAGTCCATGTGTGCAGGCAGTGAGGAGATTATGTGCTGTAACCTTCCTCAACCAATCAGTGAGCTGATTTCTTTTATTTTTTTTTTGTTGCTATTCTGTCTCTCAGTATTACAATACACCTACCATTATCTAATGGTAGGTGTATTGTAACACTGAGAGACAGAATAGACTGATCATTTCTTTGTGAGTGGGCAAACATTCAAATGTTAATTGGCTGAAAAAAAAATTCAATACATAGCAGAGGTTATTTTTCTTCCTAAATATACAGATGGCTCAGACACAAGCAAACACTGGCCAGCTGGTCTACTCCCTCTCCACTTTCTTGCAAAAAGCCACAGCAGTTAGTAATTTAATGTGTTATTGGCGTGGCCAGCTTGTTTTCATATTGACTACACACTGGATAGATCTTTATTAACATATGTGTCCCTGTGTGGCCCTGTGAATTTGGCATTTAGTACACAAAATTTCATCTATACCTATGTGAGAATACGTACATGTAAAGTAATGGGCGATCAGCTCCGTTTGATTGGCAACCCCATCCTCCGTGCTCTGCCTTCTGGGAACCCGCAGCTGACAGACCTCTGGCACCCTCTCCTCAGTCACCTCCCAGGAATCATTTCCCGACAGGCAGATATTATATGTACTGTAGGATGATACTGGAAGCCTTTTGAGGAGAGTACAGTAGCTCATCCCCAGGCCTGGCCAGGCAGAGAAACGGGGACTTCAGAAGCCCAATTGTAGTCTCCACAATGCCCTGTCTTTTCTGCAAGGCCTTGTTGTAACATTGTTCTGCCTGGCCCTGGTGGTACGTGATTGAAGCCATCAGCCACGTCAGATTGCGGGTAACTGGCATCCCCTGGGAAAAAAAAAGAAACACTATTTTGTCAAGTAATTTCACAAATCTGGTTATATGTTTGTCTAGTTGTGGCCCTAAACCAAGCCATGCATTATTCAATCTTCATCTCTGACACCAGGGAAATTGCCTCATTCCTGCATCACCTAACTCAGTTGTGACGGGGGAATAACATCTTAAGTACTATTATGTTCTGCTGGTGTGGAGGGCGGAAAGCCTTTACAGCTTGCTGTACAACATGCTTGTTGCTGGCTATAGACAGCCTCTCACGTTTTTGTGGAAAAAGCTGACAGGCTGGGTGCACACAAGCGGATTGATATATTGACTTGTTGCTAACCAGGGTGCACATACATTGGTTCAAAATCGGTTGCTCCCTGCTGAGTCAAACAATTAAACCTCCTACCTCCCTCCCCTGCACAGCCTGTCACTGGGAAGATCATTGTAATACATTTTCTCTCTCCTTTTATGCAACTGAGAACAGAGGGAATGTGATCACTTATAGAAAATTTAACCAAAAATTATTTCTAATATTTATTTCTATCTAGACATAACTGATTTCCTTTTCCTTTTATATTTTACACTGAACAGCTTTTGCATAATGAATGTAAAAGCACTTTAGGGCATTAAGTCCGTGTTAGAATAGATGGACCTCTTTGCACCATTTTCTGCTGATGTGTTGCATATATGCGTCCTCTTGTTTTTGTTTTAGGGTGTAGAGTCTACATATATGTGGCCTCATGTAAACATTTTGCTGTGCTGCGAGGGCGCTCCCAGCACAGTCCCCAGTGGGGCCTGGAAAGCGCTGAATATATGCTTGCAATTGGGTGCTTTATGATCATGTGATTGCTGTGACAGCCAAGCACAGCGGTCACATAACCCCAGTGCCTAGGCATCAGTCCAATTTTTTAACCTACATGCAACATTATAGTTCATGTTGTGCCACAAACACAATACTTTATTAATAAGCCACCCGGATGGCATTTGGCCACTCTCAAATTTTTCATAGACGCCCGACTGTTGGAGAGTGAAGACATCATGGCACTTACCTGAGAATCCTGTCCGAGCACTCATGATACACTGTCTGGTGTCACACACAACTTGGATGTTTAGGGAGTGGTACTGCTTGTGGTTCTGATAGTCAGCTCCATCTCATAGGTGCAATCACTGGTCCCCAGGATTTGTGGCAGTTGTCCACACTGGTAGAAAGCCACCTTCAAATCATTCCGCTCAACTTAATTTTGTGGCCAGAGGAGCAGGGCCCTCCTAACCCTCTTGTATTGAACTGTACTGATGCTGTATTGTCTCCCATTATATTGTAAAGTGCTGAGCAAACTGTTGGCGCTATATAAATCCTGGATAATAATAATAATATTTGTGGCACCAGGTCAAGAATGGCATCTATGACCTGCATAAACACCCTGGGCACAGTTGGTTGGCTTATACCAAGAATATTTCCAGAGGTGGTTTGGAAGCTGCCCCGCCCCAAGATATACAGGGTCGTCAGCATTACCATCAAAGATATGGCATGACTGCAGCCTGTGGTGGGAGCTATTTTGGCCTCTATGAGCTCATAGAGGTGCATAATTGCTGCTCGTCCTAAACAAAACCTGTAACAAACATTAGAGTCCCGCGTATGTTCCAAGTATGCAAGTGGTGCAAAAAGCCGTGGCTGGTGAGATCAGGTAACAGGAGCAGCAGCTTGGTGATATGCCTCCTCTTCCTGCTCTGCCACTTCACAATAAGCTTGAATAAATACAGTGAGACCCAAAAAGAGTGCCTTCTCCTCCACAGCCATGTTTGCTAAAAGTGCTGTGAGCGCAATCACGAATATATATGCACGTGTGCAATTACACACACATGAACGCAAATATCAATCATTCTTTCTCTGCATTTAGAACTCCTTGTCATTCACAAGTGCTGGTGTGCCTGTTTGTTTTCGCCCACTTTTTTCTTCATTATTTTCCTAAGGTAAGCTCACAATGTTGTTACTTAACAGATGTCTCTCATTGTTATATTACAATGAACTATAAGTTTAAACACATCACTCTTACCTGAACAGAAATTTACCCTTCTCTACTTAATTGGCCCATCCGTGTGTGTGTGTGTGTGTGTGTTTTTAATTTAGCTGATTTGCAGCTGCTGTAGTGTGCCATTAGCCCAAGCCTTTTCCTTATATTCTTATGTCTTGTTGCCCTTGCCAGATTTTGTATTTCTTCCTCTGGTCCAGTTATTGCTCCACCTCCTTTGTTTTGTGTTTCTGTATTTTTTAGTTTGCCAGAGTGTCCCCCTCCTCCTGGGGCTGTGGTTTCTGTTTTGGCCATAGAACTGACCTTTGTTCTTATCTCTTTTTTGCCTTTGCAGATTCTTGACTTATCCCCCCTCTTGTGTAGGAGGTGAGCTGTATTTTTTTTTTTTAAATTCCTTATTTATGTTAGTGCAACAATTGTTTGTATCTTTGAAGCTTTGCTATCAAAAGCATAAGAAAATATTAGATAAATACAGCCATCAGACTACCATTGTACAATAATCGCGGCGGCCATAACACTTTGCACACATTTGCAAAAATGTGATCATTTCACAGCAATAAAAACAAACTCAGAAGAGTGAAGAAAAGGAAGGTAGAGCAAGGGAAAGAAAAGAGAGGCAAAAGAGAGGTAGAGATGGGGCAAGAGGAGAAAAATAATAAAAGGGGGGGGAGAGGGGGGAAGGGAAAAAGGGGAACTGCCAAGGGAAGAAATGAAATGGAACAAGTCAGTCACGCACCCTCTCGCAAAATGGGAATGCAAAGGGCCTAGCGGATAAAATGTGACAGCATCTACCCAGCTCCAGAAGGAGAGGACTCGGGGTGGGCCACTGCCTGCAAGTAAGCATCCGTACAGGTGAAATAACTCCAGGGTCTCCATTTGTCCCGACACTGTTCCTCCGCATTATGCAGTTGCAGTCAGTTCTTCTATATGATGGATATCCCCAATTTTAGCATACCACAGGAGTCTGGTTGGTGGTAGATTTTCTCCACAAGGCAGAAATACATGCCTTTGCTGCATTGAGTAATTGAAATGTTAGGGTCTTCAAAAATTTCCCGAGGGGTCTCTTGGTTAGGTGCAATAAACATGCGGCTTGATTGCCTTTCAGATCAAGAGAGGTTAAATGTTTAATGGTGGATGTCACCTCTTCCGAAAATGGGATGATAGCCGTACATTACCAAAAGATATGGAATATAGTGCCAACATCTGCATTACATCATCAACAGATGTCTGGGACCTCCCTATTCATCTTGTGTGGAACGTACAGTACCCTGTACCACCTAGAGAGAATTTTGTACCCCACTTCCTGGTATTGATTGGCAATGGAGACTTTGTGAGCTAACAAAAAATGTTGTCTACCTGTGAAGGCGTCATGTGAAGTCGGCTTCCCATTGATGGACAAAAGCAGGCTACGGGTCATCAGCTGGGATCGTAAGATAGCTATACAATAAGGACAACATGTGTCTTGAAGGTTCCCCTCTACTAAACAACTGTTCAAAGGGGGTAAGGGCACAAGGACAGTAGTGCACTTTTCTAAACATTTGCATAAAACGTCAGAGCTGGAAGGAGCTTAAGTCATCAAGGGGTGGGTCTGAGAGCATGGATAGCCCTGAAAGAGAGGGAAGTCCCCCCCTGGCCAGACATCCCCCAAAGGGGATTTGCCCTGGTGTGCTAATCTCTGAAGGTGTCTACTGGTCAGACCAGGAGAAAAATCAGAGCTTCCAGTAATTGGAGTCATTTGGAAGGGTTGTGGAGACAAGGATGTCATCCAACCGACCGCACTACCTCTAAGGTAGCCCCAATCAGGGGGTGGGTCTGCATGTCTCCAGGAAATGGAGCAGCAGTCCAAGGTGATGACAAGAGAGGTATGGAGGTGTCCTCAATCTCCATGGCTACTCATTGTTTAAGATCCGCATTGCAATGCCAATCCACAACCCTCAAAAGGTGTACAGCTCTATAATATCTGAGAACATCAGGAAAGACAATGCCCCCTCTCGCCTTGGGCAAAGAGAGAAGCTGGAGGCTTATCCTCAAAGACTTGTGAAACAGGAATGCAGTGTCTGGAAAAAAACAAAGGGAATATGCACGGGCATGGCTTGTAAAATATAAAGAATCCACGGAAGAACCATCATTTTAACGCCAGTGCATTGCCCAAACCAAGTCAGAGCCAGGGAGTGCAAGTTCTGTAGGTCTGCAGACCATGCAGCAGTGGTAGCAGATTTTTGTGTATAAAGAGGCCAGATCAGGAGTAATATTTAAACTCAAATATCTTATGGATTTGTCCTACCACTAAAAGGTGAAAGGGGAATGAGGGCTACGGGCTTCGGAATCTGCCATTTTTACGTTCAACACCGCTGGTTTAGTAAGATTGATCTTGAAGTAGGAGATCTCTTCATACACACGCAAGGCCTCCAAAATGTTTGGCAGGGAGGTACGCGGATTGGAGACAAAAAAGATCAGGTCGCCTGCATAGGTGGCAATTTTATGGTGTCCCAATATCTTCTGTATGCCTAAAATATTAACATCTCACTGGATAGTACAAAGTAGGGGCTCCAGCATCAAGATAAATATGAGCTGCAAGAGGGGACAACCCTGTCCTCATACCATACCCTATAGTAAAAAAATCAGAGCGCCATTCGTTTACCAGCAATGCCGCCAATGGGGTGGAATACAATGAAAAAATCCAGCGTAGCATGATGGTGCCAAGTCCAATATAAGACAGGCCAAGCCACCCTGTCAAAAGCCTTCTCTGCATCAGTAAGACAGCAACATAAATGGACGTTGGAGGCCTCAAGCAGTGTGGATGAAATTGAAAACCTGTGTGGTATTGTCCTGTGTCTCTCGGGAGGGGAGAATGTCACCAGCACACCGAGGATCACCAATATGTGT
The DNA here is from genome assembly GCF_062004578.1 of Staurois parvus. NCBI lineage: Eukaryota > Metazoa > Chordata > Amphibia > Anura > Ranidae > Staurois > Staurois parvus. The sequence goes on along the minus strand of NW_028318571.1, from coordinate 22,547 downwards.
CCTAAAGTTTTAATGAACGATCACATAGTTACAGCAAGGCAACGTTTCAGAGTCTCGCAGGACCCCTTCATCAGGCATGTGACACATGCTGTAAAGGACAGACTGTGTACAGTTAGTAATTATAAATACCTAAGCAGAGTAGCTTATATAAAGGTTATGTACAAAAACTTTATAAATATTTAATCAAAGATTAATTAGAAAACAATACTCTAACAAGAAGGACTGTGGAAAAATATCAATAGATCTCTAGGTGAAGGCAATCAAAGAGTGAGGATCAATTACTGTAGCTTTAGACTTTTTATAAGTTTCTACCTTTATCAAAGGAAACCATCATCAGGTATTAAGTTATTATACAAATGAGGAAATCCAAAAGGAAAGAAGATTCGTTGAAGAATACTTTAAAGTTTAATTCAGTGTTTATTCCTTTGGGTATTAACGTTCCCAATGTAAATCCAATATTTTTCCTTCTGCAGTAAAACCTTATCATAATCTCCTCTTCTAGATGACAAGTTTAATAGGAAAATCCCTTTTACTTTTAAACCCTCTGTTTGTCCATTATGTACCTCCTTTAAATGTTGTGCTAATGGATTTTCCCTTTCCTTCTCTGTTTTTTTGTGATAACTTTTAATGTTTCTTAGATGTTCACCAATGTGGACCCTCAGTGATCTTTTAGTCTTGCCTATATAAAATTTCTTGCATGGACATTCCAGCATGTAGATAATTCTACTGTTTGAACAGTTTATAAATCTCTTAATCTCGTAGACTTTTTTTTTATCCGCATTGGTGGACATTCAACAGTTTTTTAGAAAAGGACACATTTGGCAGTGACAACAAGAATACATGCCTGTCAATTCTGATATATTTGTTAGCCAATTGCCTTTTGGGTATCTTTTAACTACTTCCCGACCGGCCATTGTATATAAATGGCCGGACGGTAGCACTGTAGGGTCGGGTGGCCGTTTATAAACGGCCTCCCCGCACCCTGCTTGTGCGCGCTCCCTGGGAGCGCGCAGCACCGAGATCCGGTGCCCGCTGTGTCCTCCGGACACAGTGAAACACCAATGGTCAGGTGGGACCTCTGTAAGAGGTCCCAATCATGCGATCACTGATTGGCCAATCAGTGATCACATGCAAAGTAGTAAGCAAGATGTCACTTCTGACATCATTGCTTAATACGTGTGAAATCTGTGAATGATCACAGAGGTCACATGGCACAAGGCTATTCACAACAGCCTTGTACCCTGTGACAAGCTGTGGCTAATCACAGCTCACTCAGTAGTTCTCAATGGCTGCAAGAATGCAGACAGAGAGAAAGAGACATGATTGCTTTTACATCCTATATGGGTGTAAAAGCAATCAGTGTAAAAAAAAAAATCTTCATCACCCCCCAAAAGTAGTACAGTGTCACCATGGTGACACTGTACTGCTAGGGTGACAGTATATAAAAAAAAAAATAAAATAATATAAAAAAAAAATAAAAATGTAAAAAAAAGTTTACAAATTATAATTTTTGGTTATAAACTAATTTGGCTTATTTTTTTTTACTAAAAAGATAACGGAATAAATGTTGGCCAAGATTTATGATGAAATATTATTTATTTGCAAAATTTTATAAGAAAAACACTTTTTTAAAACATTTTGGGACATTTTCATTTACATAGCAAAATAAATAAAAATCCCAGTGGTGAATAAATACCACCAAAATAAAGTTTTATCTGTCTCAAAAAAATGGTAAAAAATTCATATGGGTACAGTGTTGCATGACCGCGCAATTGTCATTCAAAGTGTGATAGCGCTGAAAGCTGAAAATTGCCCTGGTCAGGAAGGGGGTAAAAGTGTCTGGACTGGAAGTGGTTAAATTGTGAATATACTAATAGATCACTCAAATTGGAAGTCCTTTTTGCCAGTTGAAAAATATCGATAGATCTCTAGTTGAAGGTAATCAAAGAATTAGGATCAATTACTGTAGCTTTAGACTTTTTATAGGTTTCTACCTTAAATCAAAGGAAACAATCATCAAGTATTACGTTGCTATACAAATGAGGAAATGCAAAAGGAAAGAAGATCAATTGAGGAAAACTTTAACCACTTACCCTCCAGAAGATTTCCCCCCTTCCTGACCAGGCTATTTTTTGCGATACAGAGCTGTGTAACCTTAACTGACAACTGTGCAGCCACGCAACGCTGCACCCAAATTAAATTTAAATAGTTTTTTTCTCATAAAATGGAGCTTTCTTTTGGTGGTGTTTGATCGCCTCTGCGGTTTTTATTTTTTGCACTATAAACTAAAAAATTATTTTTAGACAAAACACAATATTTTTGATTTTTTGCTATTAAACATGTCCAGTAAAAAATTTTTAAAAATCTAATTTCGTCATAAATTTAGGCCAAAATGTATTCTGCTACATGACTTTGCTAAAAAAAAATATGTGTAAATTAATTGGTTTATGTAAAAGTTATAGCGTTTACAAATGGAGTTATATATACTGGAATTTGTTTTTTTTTTTTTTACTAGTAATGGCATTGATCAGTGACTTCTAGCGGGACTGCGGTGGGTATTCTGACACTGGGGGGGGACTGACTAACTGTCACTGACATTGCAAGTGACATCAATACACTGATCAATGCTAATAAGAAGCACTGACACTGTACTAATGACACTGGGCAGGAAAGGGTTAACATTAAAGGGTTACCTGTGTACTGCTTTACTGTGTGCTGTGTGTGTGTGTGCTTTACACTGTAAGCACACTGATTTGTATAGCCGGAAATGCAAAATCATGTATATATAGTTGTGCTCAAAAGTTTGCATACCCTGGCAGAAATGATGACATTTTGGTATTTATATTGAAAATATGACTGATCATGCCAAAAAATGCTCTTTTATTGAATGATGATGATCATATGAAGCCATTTATTATCAAATAGTTGTTTGGTTACTTTTTAAATCATAATGATAACAGAAATCACCCAAATGGCCATGATCAAAAGTGTACATACCCTGGAATGTTTGGCCTTGGTACAGACACACAAGGTGACACACACAGGTTAAAATGCCAATTAGAGGTTAATGTCCCACATCTGTGGCTTTTTAAATTGCAATTAGTGTCAGTGTATAAATGGTCAATGAGTTTGTTAGCTCTGACTAGGCTAGATACTGAGCCATGGGGATCAGAAAAGAACTGTCAAAACTCCTCCGTAACAAGGTAATGGCATTTTATAAAGATGGAAAAGGACATACAAAGATGTCCAAAGCCTTGAATATGTCAGTCATCACTTCCACTAAGTAGAAAATTCAGGGACCTCTTGCTACCAAGCCAAGTACAGGTAGATCAAGAAAGATTGCAGCCACAACTGCCAGATGACTTGTTCAGGATACAAAGGAAAACCCATAGGTAACCGCAAGAAAAATACAATATCAATGCCAAAATGTCACCATTTCTGCCAGGGTATGCAAACTTTTGAGCACAACTGTGTGTATGTATGTATATGTGTGTGTGTGTGTGTGTGTGTGTGTTCCCAACGTGTTTACACTATTTTTCCTTCTGCAGTAAAACCTTATCATAATCTCCTTCTAGATGACAGGTTTTATAGTATGGCTACTGATGTCTCCCAGACTGAGCTCATATGTGCTGTACAAGCACATGAGGAATTATGGGATGTATCAAAGGCCAACTGCATAACTGAGCTATATGTAGCTACATGTGGCCACCTGCATGTAGCTCAAGTATGCAGTTTGCATGGCCAAATGCCTGAGTCTCATGCAGATGCTAAGTGAACATGAGGCCACCTGCATGTAGCTCCGTTATGCAGTTTGCATGGCCAAATGCATAACTTGGCCACATGCAGATGCTAAGTGAACATGTGGCCATTTTTCAAAGGCCAACTGCATAACTAAGTTACAGTGGGGCAAAAAAGTATTTAGTCAGCCACCAATTGTACAAGTTCTCCCACTTAAAAAGACGAGAGAGGCCTGTAATTGGCATCATAGGTAGACCTCAACTATGAGAGACAAAATGAGAAAAAAAATCCAGACAATCACATTGGCTGATTTGGAAAGAATTTATTTGCAAATTATGGTGGAAAATAAGTATTTGGTCACCTACAAACAAGCAAGATTTCTGGCTTTCACAGACCTGTACCCATCGAGTGCTCCAATGCAATTTGGGAACTGTCTTCTGCCAGAACTCATCCGCAATATTCTACCACAACTCTTCAGTTGGCACAGGCATCATGGCTCCATGAAGTTCCTCCAACAGTGCCAAACATGTTTCTCATACAATTGTAGACACGGTGCAGACATTCATCAGAAAATAATGGTGCAACGATACAAACGTTTGTCCAGTCGCAAGAAACCTAGAATAAAATATAATAAAAACTGTATACCATAAAAACCTGGCTACTGGAACAAAAAAGTGCTACAGCAATTATGTGTAAAATAAAATTTAATTGCCCAAAAAAAAACAAAATAAGATGACATGACATACTGAATTGTCACGAGGAGACGTTCCCCTGGTGAAATGCTCATTCTCATCCAGGTGTCCATTCTTGTTAATCTGGGTTTCATCCTCAACAAAAGGTCTTCAAAAGATGTGATGGACATGCGTGTAAAGTTGTAAAATTTCTCTGGATAATCACGCAGCTCAGCATACATGTTTGTAAAGTATCCAGAAGATATTCGTATCAATGGATGGGTCCAGAATCGTCGTTGACGTCTACTCTCTTCCCACTGTCTCTGTCTCCTCACCATCCTTAACAGAATAAACGCAGATAAATGCTTTGCGAAAACGCTGAAAAACTAGCGTTTTTAACACGGCTTTTATCAGCTGATAACAGCAGTGTGAGGGAAACGTCAGGTGTGCACGAGGACTAAACCCTATTTTTGTCCATTATGTACCTCCTTTAAATGTGCTAATGGATGTTCCCTTTCCTTCTCAGTTTTTTTGTGATTACTTTTAATGTCTCTTAGATGTTCCCCAGTGCGGATCTTCAGTGATCTTTTAGTCTAACCTTTATAAATTTTCTTGCATGGACATTCCAGCATGTAGATAACTCTACTACTTGAATAGTTTTTATAAATCTCTTAAATCTCACTTTAGTTTTTTCTGCATTGGTGAAAATTCATCAGTTTTTTCTTTTCAAATCTTTTTTGTTGAGTATTGTACAATTACAACAAAATAGGGGAAAGGGTGAGGGAATAAAGAGAGAAACATAAAGAAATAGAGGAGACTAGAGCACAATTTCAGCCAAGGAAGCAATATGATATTCAATACTATATATTCATATTGTGTAGCATAAACATTCCTTTCCAACAAGACCACTTCAATTCAAATTTCCCCATGTGCTGACAGTGAAGGGCCACAGTCCTCTTGCAAATGTAGTGTGAGTGTACTCTTTGAATTACTTCTGATTTCCAAGCAGCAGTGATGGACATTCTGGCAGCGATATGTATATGGCCAATTATTGTTCTAAATTGGACAGGAAATAGGTGTAAGGTAATATTAAGTAGTGCTAGTCATCATTCCAGACACCCATGAGATAAGTGCAAAGACCTCTTGCCAGAAATTATGTAAACAGGAGCGTTCCCACATAATATGAAACGGGTTACCTTCCCTGCCACAATTCCTCCAGCATAGTGGCGACACATTAGGATACATTTTAACAAGTTTATATGAGGTAAGGTAGCTACGGTATAATATTTTAAGAGAACAATCCCAATGATTTGCACATTTAGTAACACTAAGTGTAGGCCTCTGCTTGGGATAGTATTTCCTATTTCAGTAAAAGTGCTGTGGCCTAAATCCCTTAAAAGATTGGTATTGAGGTTAGGGATAAAGTGTTCATACGCTGGAATATCAATTTGAAGCTTGGGAGAGGAGGTATTTAATTTATGCTGACAAAATATCCATGCTTCAAGAGATGCGGTGACAGATGAAAGAAATGTAATTAGGAGTTTGGATGTGACAGATCTAGTTAACAATAATGCCCGAAGATCAATATTGGGGACCACATTTTGCTCTATTTGTACCCATAATTTGTCTGACGGGACAAACCACACCTGAAGCTGATCCAAGATAGTTGAATAATAATAAGTAGAAAGCACCGCAAGACCTATCCCTCCTTTGGATTTATGTTTAGTAAGGGACAGGATCGGGATCCGCTATTTCTTCCCCCTCCAGATATAGTTTTTAAGGACCACCTCTAACTTATTGAAGTAAGCATGAGGAATAAGGATCGGAATTGTTCGAAAATAATTTAATATTTTGGGAAATACCAGCATCTTAAATGCCGCTATTAGAGATGAGCGAAGTATTCAAAAATTCGATTCGGCTGATTCGGCGAATTCGCGGAATAAATTCGATTCGAGTCGAATATATTCTCTGCGAATTTAACTTATAAAAAGGGTGTTTCTAGGCTTCAGAGAGCCTTTATATTAGTGCAGAACACTGTACCTTTAATTTAAATGCCCTTGGAGTCTGCTGGGGAAGAGAAATAATACTGTCAGTCAGTATGACATGCAGATGAGTGCCGTCAATCTTAGAATCACCGCACACTTCACTCATTTGGGCAGTCACGGGGCCAAAACCAGAGTGTGGAGCCACAGTGTGGCGGTGGAGGCAGCAGCAATGGGAGGCCATACAGCACCCTATGACAAAATGGAACCCACCAGCAGTGTGAGGAGACCTGAAAGTGGCACATGGCAGAGTGTGGCGATGGAGACAGCAGCAATAGAAGGCCGTACAGGGACCCATGACAGATTACGGGCCTGGCAGCAGCATGAGGAGGCGGTACAGGGGCCCATGACAGATTATGGGCCTGGCAGCAGCAATGGGAGGCCCGTAATCTGCCAGCACCCTATGACAAAATGGAACCCACCAGCAGTGTGAGGAGACCTGAAAGTGGCACATGGCAGAGTGTGGCGATGGAGACAGCAGCAATGGGAGGCCGTACAGGGACCCATGAGACACTCTGGACCTGGCAGCAGCATGAGGAGGCGGTACGGGGGCCCATGGCAGATTACGGGCCTGGCAGCAGCAATGGGAGGCCCGTAATCTGCCAGCACCCTATGACAAAATGGAACCCACCAGCAGTGTGAGGAGACCTGAAAGTGGCACATGGCAGAGTGTGGCGATGGAGACAGCAGCAATGGGAGGCCGTACAGGGACCCATGAGACACTCTGGACCTGGCAGCAGCATGAGGAGGCGGTACAGGGGCCCATGACAGATTACGGACCTGGCAGCAGCAATGGGAGGCCCGTAATCTGCCAGCACCCTATGACAAAATGGAACCCACCAGCAGTGTGAGGAGACCTGAAAGTGGCACATGGCAGAGTGTGGCGATGGAGACAGCAGCAATGGGAGGCCGTACAGGGACCCATGAGACACTCTGGACCTGGCAGCAGCATGAGGAGGCGGTACGGGGGCCCATGGCAGATTATGGGCCTGGCAGCAGCAATGGGAGGCCCGTAATCTGCCAGCACCCTATGACAAAATGGAACCCACCAGCAGTGTGAGGAGACCTGAAAGTGGCACATGGCAGAGTGTGGCGATGGAGACAGCAGCAATGGGAGGCCGTACAGGGACCCATGACAGATTACGGGCCTGGCAGCAGCATGAGGAGGCGGTACAGGGGCCCATGGCAGATTACGGGCCTGGCAGCAGCAATGGGAGGCCCGTAATCTGCCAGCACCCTATGACAAAATGGAACCCACCAGCAGTGTGAGGAGACCTGAAAGTGGCACATGGCAGAGTGTGGCGATGGAGACAGCAGCAATGGGAGGCCGTACAGGGACCCATGACAGATTACGGGCCTGGCAGCAGCATGAGGAGGCGGTACAGGGGCCCATGACAGATTATGGGCCTGGCAGCAGCAATGGGAGGCCCGTAATCTGCCAGCACCCTATGACAAAATGGAACCCACCAGCAGTGTGAGGAGACCTGAAAGTGGCACATGGCAGAGTGTGGCGATGGAGACAGCAGCAATGGGAGGCCGTACAGGGACCCATGAGACACTCTGGACCTGGCAGCAGCATGAGGAGGCGGTACGGGGGCCCATGGCAGATTACGGGCCTGGCAGCAGCAATGGGAGGCCCGTAATCTGCCAGCACCCTATGACAAAATGGAACCCACCAGCAGTGTGAGGAGACCTGAAAGTGGCACATGGCAGAGTGTGGCGATGGAGACAGCAGCAATGGGAGGCCGTACAGGGACCCATGAGACACTCTGGACCTGGCAGCAGCATGAGGAGGCGGTACAGGGGCCCATGACAGATTACGGACCTGGCAGCAGCAATGGGAGGCCCGTAATCTGCCAGCACCCTATGACAAAATGGAACCCACCAGCAGTGTGAGGAGACCTGAAAGTGGCACATGGCAGAGTGTGGCGATGGAGACAGCAGCAATGGGAGGCCGTACAGGGACCCATGAGACACTCTGGACCTGGCAGCAGCAAGAGGAGGCAGTACAGGGGCCCATGGCAGAGTGGCAAAGCGTAAGCAGCTTAAATTGAAGGCCATACAGAGGCCTATGTTAAAAATAATAACATGTTTGGGGCATGATTCATGGCGGATTTAGTCAGTTGTGTCAGGAACTGGTGGTTTGAAATCCAGACTAATCCACGCCTGATTCATTTTCACAAACGTGAGTCTCTCCACACTTTGGGTGGACAGTCGTGTCCTCCGCGGAGTTACAATACCTCCTGCCGCACTAAACACGCGCTCCGATGCCATGCTACTGGCCGGGCATGACAGCCTTTCAAGGGCAAATTCAGCTAGTTGGGGCCAAAGGTCAAGTTTCGTTGCCCAGTAGTCAAGGGGATTGTCTACCTCGGTTGGCAGGGTGCTGTCCAAGTAGGCCCAAGCCTGTTGTTTGAGGTCCTGCTCCAGGTCCACCTGATGATGCTGCTGCTGCTGCGGCTGGTTAGTAGTTTCCTCACTGCGCTGGTGAAGAAAGCTACTCATCATCGACTGCAGACTGAGGCAGCCGCTGCTGGTGGAGCTGCCACTGCTCCTACCACCCCACCCCTCCCCTGCTGCCATGGCAGCGGAACGCGAGCGCACAGGGCCCACAGTGTCTGAGGATGGACGTTGGCGCAGAAAGGCAGAGACCAACTGACTACATAGGTGGTTTTTATAGTACGTTATTTTGGCCTCCCTCTCAGCAGGTGTGAAAAAGGCCACCATTTTTGAACGGTAGCGAGGGTCCAACAAGGTGGACAGCCAAAAGTCATCCCTCTGTCTGATGGTTATTATTCGGCTGTCGCTACGCAAGCAACCGAGCATGCTATGGGCCATTTGTGCCAAGGAATGCGAGGGACTCCCTGCCTCCATCTCCACAGCATACTGCCACGGTGCGTCTGGGTCCTCTGTCTCCTCCTCCTCCTCTACCAGATGCTCCTGCTCTTCCACTCCTGTCCGCTGAGTGGAAAAACCACCCATTTCACTCAATAATTCCTGAGCACCAATGTCCTCCTCTACCTCCTCCTCTTCTTCCTGTCCTGCCCCCACAGGGGTCATGTGGCGTTGAGATCTGTGCGCCACGTCTACCGCACCCTGACCAGCCATTGTTAACAGCATTTGTTCCAGGACGTGCAACAGAGGAATGACGTCGTTCATCCCATAGTCCTGCCGACTCACGAATAGCGTGGCCTCCTCAAAGGGCCTGAGCAAGCGGCAGGTGTCACGCATGAGCTGCCAATGGCTGACATCTAAGTTACACAGGGGAGTACCTTTATCCGCTTGTAACATCAGGAAATTGGTGATGGCCTTTCGCTGTTCGTAAAGGCGGTCTAACATATGTAGGGTTGAATTCCACCTTGTTGCAACGTCACAGCATGAGGAGTCGGTACGGGGGCCCATGGCAGATTACGGGCCTGGCAGCAGCAATGGGAGGCCCGTAATCTGCCAGCACCCTATGACAAAATGGAACCCACCAGCAGTGTGAGGAGACCTGAAAGTGGCACATGGCAGAGTGTGGCGATGGAGACAGCAGCAATGGGAGGCCGTACAGGGACCCATGACAGATTACGGGCCTGGCAGCAGCATGAGGAGGCGGTACAGGGGCCCATGGCAGATTACGGGCCTGGCAGCAGCAATGGGAGGCCAGTAATCTGCCAGCACCCTATGACAAAATGGAACCCACCAGCAGTGTGAGGAGACCTGAAAGTGGCACATGGCAGAGTGTTGCGATGGAGACAGCAGCAATGGGAGGCCGTACAGGGACCCATGACAGATTACGGGCCTGGCAGCAGCATGAGGAGGCGGTACAGGGGCCCATGGCAGATTACGGGCCTGACAGCAGCAATGGGAGTCCCGTAATCTGCCAGCACCCTATGACAAAATGGAACCCACCAGCAGTGTGAGGAGACCTGAAAGTGGCACATGGCAGAGTGTGGCGATGGAGACAGCAGCAATGGGAGGCCGTACAGGGACCCATGACAGATTACGGGCCTGGCAGCAGCATGAGGAGGCGGTACAGGGGCCCATGACAGATTACGGGCCTGGCAGCAGCAATGGGAGGCCCGTAATCTGCCAGCACCCTATGACAAAATGGAACCCACCAGCAGTGTGAGGAGACCTGAAAGTGGCACATGGCAGAGTGTGGCGATGGAGACAGCAGCAATGGGAGGCCGTACAGGGACCCATGAGACACTCTGGACTTGGCAGCAGCATGAGGAGGCGGTACAGGGGCCCATGACAGATTACGGGCCTGGCAGCAGCATGAGGAGTCGGTACGGGGGCCCATGGCAGATTACGGGCCTGGCAGCAGCAATGGGAGGCCCGTAATCTGCCAGCACCCTATGACAAAATGGAACCCACCAGCAGTGTGAGGAGACCTGAAAGTGGCACATGGCAGAGTGTGGCGATGGAGACAGCAGCAATGGGAGGCCGTACAGGGACCCATGAGACACTCTGGACCTGGCAGCAGCATGAGGAAGCGGTACGGGGGCCCATGGCAGATTACGGGCCTGGCAGCAGCAATGAGAGGCCCGTAATCTGCCAGCACCCTATGACAAAATGGAACCCACCAGCAGTGTGAGGAGACCTGAAAGTGGCACATGGCAGAGTGTGGCGATGGAGACAGCAGCAATGGGAGGCCGTACAGGGACCCATGAGACACTCTGGACCTGGCAGCAGCATGAGGAGGCGGTACAGGGGCCCATGACAGATTACGGACCTGGCAGCAGCATGAGGAGGCGGTACGGGGGCCCATGGCAGATTACGGGCCTGGCAGATGACGACGAGGCTGCCAAGTGCGATCAGCCTCATCATCATCAATTAGGGTCTCCGCCTCACTACTAGCCCCCTCGGCTGCGTGTGGGTCAGAAGACAGACCTGTCTCTAGACCGGCTACCGAGTCACTCTCCTCGCCAGTACTTCTTCGCCTGGCTGCTGAAGAGGCGGATGTCTCCCCCCGTTCCTGACCGCCCTCTGTTAGCTCTTCCTCACTGTACAGTGGGGCTGAGCCCACAGCATGCGATACTTCGCTTGGTGAGGGAACACCAAAGGACAGGGGCAGGTAGAGGACACGTGATTTCAGTGGGCTTGCTCCCGGGCCATGCCAACTAATGGTTGTGTCTGACGTACCCACCGACCGTTGGCTGTAGGTGTCAGAGGTGACCTGGGAAGAGGAAGACGACCGAGCCAACCAATCGATGACGGCAGGGTTGTCGGTGGAGACACGACCGCTGGATGACACCGGGAGCACTGGCCTCTGGCTGCGACTAGTGCTGCCTCGACCCCTTCCTCTGCTGCCACGTCTATTTGCTCCTGAAACATTGCCTCCTCTGCCACTCCTCTGCGTGTTGTCTGTCATACTCTTTAATTCAACGATTCTGTGTCCCTGAGTAACAATTCTGTGTCCCTGAGTAACAATTCTGTGTCCCTGAGTAACAATTCTGTTTCCCTCAGTAACGATTCTGTGTCCCTGAGTAACAATTCTGTGTCCCTGAGTAACAATTCTGTGTATGTCCCTGAGTAACAATTCTGTGTCCCTGAGTAACAATTCTGTGTCCCTGAGTAACAATTCTGTGTCTGTCCCTGAGTAACAATTCTGTGTCCCTGAGTAACAATTCTGTGTCCCTCAGTAACAATTCTATGTCCCTGAGTAACAATTCTGTGTCCCTGAGTAACAATTCTGTGTCTGTCCCTGAGTAACAATTCTGTGTCCCTGAGTAACAATTCTGTGTCCCTCAGTAACAATTCTGTGTCCCTGAGTAACAATTCTGTGTCTGTCCCTGAGTAACAATTCTGTGTCCCTCAGTAACAATTATGTGTCCCTGAGTAACAATTCTGTGTCCCTCAGTAACAATTCTGTGTCCCTGAGTAACAATTCTGTGTCCCTCAGTAACAATTCTGTGTCTGTCCCTGAGTAACAATTTCTTGTCCCTGAGTAACAATTCTGTGTCCCTCAGTAACAATTCTGTGTCCCTCAGTAACAATTCTGTGTCTGTCCCTGAGTAACAATTCTGTGTCCCTGAGTAACAATTCTGTGTCTGTCCCTCAGTAACAATTCTGTGTCTGTCCCTGAGTAACAATTCTGTGTCTGTCCCTGAGTAACAATTCTGTGTCCCTCAGTAACAATTCTGTGTCCCTGAGTAACAATTCTGTGTCCCTCAGTAACAATTCTGTGTCCCTCAGTAACAATTCTGTGTCCCTCAGTAACAATTCTGTGTCTGTCCCTGAGTAACAATTCTGTGTCCCTCAGTAACAATTCTGTGTCCCTCAGTAACAATTCTGTGTCCCTCAGTAACAATTCTGTGTCTGTCCCTGAGTAACAATTCTGTGTCTCTGAGTAACAATTCTGTGTCCCTAAGTAACGATTCTGTGTCCCTAAGTAACGATTCTGTGGCCCTAAAGTCTCTCTGGCCCTAACTCTGTCCCTAATACAGACAGGTCTGTCTCTCTTGAATGACCGCAGGCTAATGGAGAATTGTAAGATGGCCGCAATTTATAGCTCCACCATTACACAGTGCTGGCTGGCTGGCTGCTGATTGGCTAATGCGATCACATGTCATGAATGAATGCATTATGGGTCAGCGCGCCTTGTCTGCGCGCCTTCCCAGAGATCCCCGCTCCGTCGCCACACATGTCGCCGCCATTTTTGGGAAAATTTGATTCGTGCATCCGAAGTTGGCTAATTTTCGGATTCGGCGCGAATCGAATATTTCCCAATATTCGAAATGAATTCCGCTTCGCCATGTTCGATTCGCTCATTTCTAGCCGCTATTCTACCTATCCACGAGGTTTCAAATTTGTCAAGCCATTGTAATTCCACTAGAACGGACTGATACAATTTTTCATAGTTATCTTTAAATGTATTGGAAGACGGCGCAGATATATATATATATATATATATACCGAGGTAGTCTAATTTTTTATGGGTCCAACTATAGGGAAATTTGTCTTTAAGGTCTTTCAAAGGACCTTTTGCAATGGCTATTGATAGAGCACATGATTTCGTAATGTTATGTTTATAATAGGAGACCGCACTAAATGACTGCAAGGAAGTCGAAATTTCTCTAAGGGAGTTCACAGGGTCAGTAACAGTAAGTATGGCATCGTCTGCAAACAGTCCAATTTTATGAGAGGTATCCGCTACTCGAATTCCCGAGATCCGTGGATTAGTTCTAATTGCAGTGGGTAGAGGTTCCATTACCAGGGAAAAAATAATGGGGGATAGCGGACAATCCTGCCTTGTTCCATTAGTGATGCTAAAAGGTTCCAATAGAGTGTTTAGACGTAAATACTTGTGTATACAGTGCCACAATAGCCGAATTTATAAATCCACTGATACCAAATTTGTTTAAAGTAGCATCCAAGTATTGCCAGTGAACTCTATCAAAGGCTTTTTCGGCATCCAATGCCATAAACACAGTCTGTAGCCCACGAGTTTCAATCAAATGCATCAGGTTAAGTATTCTACGGGTGCCGTCTGCTGCCGGTCTGCCCTTAACGAAGCCCACTTGATCAGCCCTAATGAGGAGTTAGGGGACGAGTCTCTATGATTTTGGCATATATTTTAAGATTAGTGTTTAGTTTGGAAATGGGCCTAAAATTTTGAGAGCGGTCCGAAGTCTTCCCCGGTTTAGGCAAACTGACAATAATAGCCTTTAACATCTTGGGTGGAGTACCTTTTAAGGTGAGGTACTAAAATAGATTAGAATTCCTTATAGTACTCATTTGAAAAACTGTCAGCCCCTGGAGATTTCCCTTTTGGTAATGCTTTAATAGCCGCAATTATTTTACTTTCCAGAATGGGTTGGTTAAGCCCATTTTTGATGGTCTGTTGTGGGCAATTATAATTTGTCCAAGAATTGGTTGATCAGTTCTGGTGTAGGTTGTGGAGTGTGAGGGTCATCTTTAAGATTATATAATTGGGAATAGTAGGAGCAAAACGCTTCCACTATTTTGTTAGGATGGTAAGTGAGTATATTTGATATAGGGTTCAGAATTGAGGATAATTTGGATATGGATTGTCTAGTTGCTAGATATTTTGCAAGCATCTTACCCGCTTTGATCCCCTGCATGTAGAATGTAGCTTTAGCCTTTTTCCAATTTTGTCCATGTCACCATAGTAAGAGATTCTTAAGTTCAAGTCTAGTGGTTTGGAGTTCCTGCAATACGGCGTGAGATAAAGATTGTTTTTTATTTATAAGTTCAAATCTAGCTATTTTATCAACCGTGTCAGAAAAAACTCGATTCCCATTGCGCTTAGCCTGTGATGCTAACTTCAATAGTAAACCTCTACAATATGCTTTGTGTGCGCACCACGTGCTAAATACATTTGTGTCAGGAGACTAATTAATATCAAAATATTCCTGTAAAGCTGTAGTGAGAACAGAACGAAAAGCAGGATTACAAATCGTTACGCCATAAAAATACTGGAGAGAATTTTAGAGTCTCTTCAATACTCAAGGAGATATGTGCGTGGTCCGACCATGTCATCGGATGGATCTCAGCTTTGGATATATTTTTCAGTCAATTCTTGAATAAAATTTGTGAGGGGCCGAGTAATGCGTAAAATCCTTTTCAGATGCATGTAGACATCTCCAGGGATCATAGAGGTTAGCTTCTGCTAAGACATGAGCTAGGGAGTGTCTCAAGCTATGGGAGGAATGTGAAGTGTCAAGCAAATTATTTATAATAGCCTTGAAGTCTTTACAATATAGCAAGAAACCCTTCTGGATTTTTGCCACCCTTTTCCGTAGAGAATTTAGAAAGTGGACCTGGTGGACATCGAGGGCATAGAGATTCACAATGGTATATACAATATTGTTAATTTCACAGACAATAATTAGAAATATGCCACTACTGTCAGACACTTGAGATAGTAGTGAAAAGGCGACAGAGTTTTGGACAGCAATTAGAGCACCACACTTCTTATCAGGAACATTAGATGTGAAAATGTATGGGAACAGGCGGTGTGAGCAATGAGGTGTTTTAAGGGAGGAAAAGTGTGTTTTCTGAACACAAATCATATCTCCATGTAGCCGTTGAGCCTCTTTCCACACCAATTGTCACTTGAAAGGGCCATGAGGCCATGTGCATTAAGAGAGAAAATCTTTAAAACCATGATAGAACTTGTAACTGTGAGGTGTAGTCGCCCTCAAGTGGTATAAGTAGGAATTGTATGTCAGATTTTATGAGCCAAATGGGAAATCTTACAGTATCCATGGTATTCCAGGGGAGAAAATAAAGAATGATGTAGCGCTAAAACACATAATTATAGCATCAGTACCTTAGGACATATAGCATAATATTGGGATCCTGTATAAGCGTGAAAAGGAAATACATATATGTGCGTGATGATACTGACAAGATAAAGATGGAAAACAGATGTGCAACCCCTGCACACAGTGCACATATATAAATATAAAGTCCAGTGATCCTGTATCAATATTCTCCACTCAAACAGAGTCCATGGACTGTATGTGGACCCGCACACCACCACGTGCAATCCAAAACCAGCTGAAATGGCCTCTCACCTCCTCCCTGCGACCCTGCAGGGCCACAGAGCTTTAACAGATCCCCACTGAATCAAGGTATGCTTCCTCTTGAGTGGATGGCTTCTTTAGTATATCCCCAGTATACAGCTTCCACCTCTCCTATGGTATCCTCCGAGGTAAGCTGAGCAGGATGGACCCCAGCCAGGATGTTTTCTAGACTCTTGTTCGGACAGATTTCAGTGAGTTATTCCTAAGAATTACAGGCCTAGACACACGAACAGTACCGTTCGTGTGTCTAGGCCTGTAATTCTTAGGAATAACTCACTGAAGCTCTGTGGCCCTGCAGGGTCGCAGGGAGGAGGTGAGAGGCCATTTCAGCTGGTTTTGGATTGCACGTGGTGTGCGGGTCCACATACAGTCCATGGACTCTGTTTGAGTGGAGAATATTGATACAGGATCACTGGACTTTATATTTATATATGTGCACTGTGTGCAGGGGTTGCACATCTGTTTTCCATCTTTATCTTGTCAGTATCATCACTCACATATATGTATTTCCTTTTCACGCTTATACAGGATCCCAATATTATGCTATATGTCCTAAGGTACTGATGCTATAATTGTGTGTTTTAGCGCTACATCATTCTTTATTTTCTTCTGCATTTCGTTTGATCTTGGGGTATTGGATCAGATGTTAGCAGCTTCACGCGTTTATTAATTGTTTTTTACATAGGAGCGCAAGCAGATTTCAAATATCATCTTGTTAATTCCAGGGGAGAAACAGGGGCTTTGGCCCTCCGGGGTCAGCGGGAAGAGTCATACTAAGTTCCAGTGGCAAGACTAGTACTGATGCTCTGTAAAAAAGAACTAGAAAAAGAAAGGAAAATTTTTGAAGAAAAAAAAAAAATATATAACATACAGGTTTGTGTGAAACAAAGCACTTAACCAATGGGGGGAAGTGCCAAGGTGTGCAGCCTGAGTATCTGCTGTCCAAGCGCACAGTGGGTAATACAGAAAAATAAGGAGGTGCGGGATGGGAGTGTTGATTTACGTCATCCTGCTGCCTGTTCCCATTCAGAAGAAAGACATGGAAGGAATGAAGGAGCGGAGGGATGAGAGGAAGGAAAGGTTGGAAGGGAAGGAAGGAGGGAAGAGATGAAGGAAGAAGGGGAGGGAGGAAAGGAAGAAAGGAGAGGAAGGAAGGAAATGGAGGGAGTGAGGAAGGAAGGAGGGGAAAGGAAGAAAGGGAAGAGAAGGGAAAAGGAGAAGGAAGGGACAATGAGGAAGGAAGAAAGTAAATGAAGAAAGGAAGGGAGTGAAAGAAAGAGAGAGAAGGGAGAAAGGAAGGAGGGGAAGGGAGGGATGGAAGGAAGAAGGGGAAGAGAGGGAAGGAAGGAGGGGAATGGAGGGAAGAAGGAAAGGGAAGAGAAGGAGGGGGAGGGATAGATTGAAAGACGGGAGGAAGGAAAGGCAAGAGGGACATAAGGATAGACATAATTAAGAAAGGAAGGGAGTAAAGGAAGGAAGGAAGAAAGATGGAAGGAGGGAAGGGAGTAAAAAAGGAAAGAAGGAAGGAAGAGGATGTGAAGAAAGGAAGGAGAGGAAATGAAGCAAGGGGATGGAGGGAAGGAAGGAGGAAGGAAGGAATGTAAGAGAAAGCAGAAAGGAATGAAGGCAAGGGAAAGGAAGAGAAGGGAGGCAGGAAATGAATGAAGGAAGGAGGGAAACGGAATGAATAAAGGAAGGAAAGGAGTGGAGTGAAGGAGGGAAGGGAAAGAAGGAAAAGAAAGTCATGGAAGGAATGAATTAGAGGACGAAAGGGATGGGAGAGAGAAAAGGAGGAAGGAAGGAGGGAGGGAAGAAGGAATGAAAGGATGGAAGGGAAGAAAGGAAAGAAGGGATGAAGGAAGAAGGGTAGGGAGGAAAGGAAGGATGGAAGGATAGGAAAGGGAGAAAAGGAAAGAAGGAAGAAAGGGAAGGAAGGAGAGAAGGTAAGAAGGAAGGGAGGGGAGGGGAGTGAAGGAGGGACGGGAAAGAAGGAAAAGGAAAGACATGGAAGGAATGAAGGAGCGGAGGGAGGAGGAATGAATTAGAGGACGAAAGGGATGGGGAGAGAGAAAAAGGAGGAAGGAAGGAGGGAGGGAAGAAGGAATGAAAGGATGGAAGGGAAGAAAGGAAAGAAGGGATGAAGGAAGAAGGGTAGGGAGGAAAGGAAGGATGGAAGGATAGGAAAGGGAGAAAAGGAAAGAAGGAAGAAAGGGAAGGAAGGAGAGAAGGTAAGAAGGAAGGGAGGGGAGGGGAGTGAAGGAGGGACGGGAAAGAAGGAAAAGAAAGACATGGAAGGAATGAAGGAGCGGAGGGGAGGGATGGGAGGAAGGAAAGGATGGAAGGGAAGAAGGGGAGAGAGGAAAGGAAGAAAGGAGAGGAAGGAAATGGAGGAAGTGAGGAAGAAAGGAGGGGAAAGAAGGAAAGGGAAGAGAAGGGAAAAGGAGAAGGAAGGGACAATAAGGAAGAAAGTAAATGAAGAAAGGAAGGGAGGGAAAGAAAGAGAGAAGGGAGGAAGGAAGGAGGGGAAGGGAGGGATGGAAGAAAGAGGGGGAAGGGAGGGAAGAAGGAAAGGGAAGAGAAGGAGAGGGAGGGATAGATTGAAGGATGGGAGGAAGGAAAGGCAAGAGGGACATAAGGATAGAAATAATTAAGGAAGGGAGGAAAGAAAGGAAGGAAGGAGGGAAGGGAGGAAAAAAGGAAGAAAGGAAGGAGAGGAAATGAAGCAAGGGGATGAAGGGAAGGAGGAAGGAAGGAATGTAAGGGAAAGTAGAAAGGAATGAAGGCAAGGGAGAGAAAAGGAAGAGAAGGGAGGCAGGGAATGAATGAAGGAAGGAACAAAGGAAAAGAAGGAAGGAGGGAAGGGAAAGAAAGGCATGGAAGGAATGGAGGAGGGGAGGATGGGAGGGAGGAAAGGAGGAAGGAAGGAGGGAGGGAAGAAGGAAGGAAAGGATGGAAGGGAAGGGATGAAGGAAGAAGGGGAGGGCAGAAAAGAAGAAAGGAGAGGAAGGAAGGAAAGAAGGATGGAAGGAAGGATAGGAAAGGAAAGGAGAGGGAGGAAGGGAGAAAAGGAAGAAAGGGAAAGGAGTGAAGGAGGGATGGGAAAGAAGGAAAACAAAGGCATGGAAGGAGAGGAAGGGGAGGAAAGGAGGAAGGAGGGATGGAAGAAGGAAGGTAGGGAGGGAATAGAAAGAAAGAGAGAAGGGAGGGATGGAAGGAAAGGAAGAGAGGTAAGGAAGGAAGAGAAGTGAGGGAAGAAGGAAAGGGAAGGGGAGAGAAGGATAGGAGGAAGGAAGGAAGGAGGATAGAAATGTAGGGAGGAAGGAAGGAAGGAAGGAAGGGAAGGGGGGAAGTGTAGGAAAGGAATGGAAAGGAAGGAAAGAAGAAGGGAGGGAGGAAAGAAGAAAGGAGAGGAAGTGGATGTTGATACAAAGCGAAGTGATCAGTTAAAGCTGGC
Source organism: Staurois parvus (assembly GCF_062004578.1). NCBI lineage: Eukaryota > Metazoa > Chordata > Amphibia > Anura > Ranidae > Staurois > Staurois parvus. Next base: position 3,103 of record NW_028318571.1, on the reverse strand, counting down.
ATTTTTTCATGTGAGGGCAGAAGATGTGCTTCTACATCTATTGCGCTGCATTTTGAAGCCTCAGGAACAAACGGTCATCTTTGTGGCCACCAAACACCATGCTGAGTATCTGAAAGAGATGCTGGATATGGTAGCTCATGACCACCTTATGTGTATGATCTCCACCTCTTTCTTGGAAGACCCTTGAAACTGGCAGGTGACCTACATCTTGGGAAGAGTGGCTGAGAAAACAAGGTTTGTTGATTTTCTGGAAGACGGGCCAGAATCTCCTGCAGCTGCTCAGCAAAAGTCTGTCTGCTTAATCAAAAACGACATACTCCACACTGCGTAACTTCAGATTCATGGCTGTGCATCAGACGGCCAGGTGTAGCAAAGATTATATCCGGATTTTCATGTAGTGCAGCAAACTGATCTTCCACCCAAAATAAGAGCAGTCTGCAAACCAGTAAATTTTCCAACCTAAAGCTTTCAGTAATATTAATTCAAGTATTTTAACCCATGCTCCCAGAACACCAGTAATCACTGGTCACTGGTTCAATCATAATAAATCCAATCTGCTGGGTCGGACTAGTCTGATGACTTTGTGAGCGGCAGCAGTTTAAGAGTATAGCTAAAGTGTAGCAGCTGCTTGTGGGGGTTGAAAGTCTAGCTGAAAAAAGACAAAAGTCTTTGCACAGAAAATAGAAATCATTCCTTCCTCCCTCCCTACTTCCTTGCTTCTTTTTTTCCTTCCTCTCCTTTCTTCATTTCCTCCCTTTCTTCCTTCCGTCCATTCCATTCCGTTCCTTTCCTACACTTCCCCTCCCTTCCCTTCCTTCCTTCCCTCCCTACATTTCTATTCTCCTTCCTTTCATTTCCTTCCTTCCTTCCCTCCTTCCTTTCTCCTGCCCTCCCTTTCCTTCCTCTCTTCCTTCCTCCTATCCCTCTCTCCCCTTCCTTACCTTTCCTTCTTCCCTCACTTCTCTTCCTTCCTTACCTCTCTTCCATCCCTCCCTTCCCCCTCCTTCCTTCCTCCCTTCTCTCTTTCTTTCTCTTCCTCCCTACCTTCCTTCTTCCCTCACTCCTTCCTTCCTCCTTCCCTCCTCCCCTCTCTCCTTCATTCCTTCCATGCCTTTCTTTTCCCTTCTTTCCTGTCCCTCCTTCACTCCCCTCTCTTCCTTCCTTCTTACCTTCTCTCCTTCCTTCCTTCCGTCTTCCTTCTCTTCTTTTCCTCCTTTCCCTTCTCCCTTTCCTATCCTTCCTTCCTTCCTCTCCTTCCTTCCTTCCTCCTTCCCTTCCCCCCTTCCTTCCTTCCCTCTTCCTTCCTTCTTCCTTCCCCTCCTTCATCCCTTCCCTCCTTCCTTCCTTCCATCCTTCCTTCCTTCCCTCCCTCCTTCCTTCCTCCTCCTTTCCTCTCTCCCATCCCTCCCCTCCTCTCCTTCATTCCTTCCATGCCTTTCTTTTCCTTCTTTCCCTTCCCTCTATCCCTCTTTCCCTCCCCTCTATCCCTCTTTCCCTCCTTCCTTCTTTTCCTTCTTTCCTTCCTTCATTATCTTCCCTTCCTTCCTTCCTCCCTTCTCTTCCCTTCTCTTCCTTTCCTTTCCCTTACCTACATTCCTTTCTACTTTCCCTTACATTTCTTCCTCCTTTCTTCCTTCCTTCCTTCTCTCTTTCCTTCCCTTCCTCCCTCCATCCCCTTGCTTCCTTCATTTCTTCTCCTTCCTTCTTTCCTTTTTCCCCTCCTTCTCTTCCCTTCCCTTTCCACCTTCCCTCCCTTCCCCTCCTTCCTTCCTTCCCTCTCTTCCCCTCCCTTCCTTCCTTCCTTCCTTCCTTCCTCCCTGCCTTCCTTCCTCCCTTCCTCCCTTCCTCTCCCAAACCTTCCTTTCCATTCCCTTTCCTACACTTCCCCTCCCTTCCCTCCCTACATTTCGATCCTCCTTCCTTCCTTCCTTCCTCCCTCTCTCCCTCCCTCCTTCCCTCCTTCCTTCCATCCTTCTTTCCTTCCTTCCAATCCTTTCTTCCTTAACTCCCTCCCCTTTTTTGTTCATCCCTTCTCTCCTTCCTTACTTCCCTCCCCTCCTATCCTTCATTCCTGTCATGCCTTTCTTTTCCTTCTTTCCCTTCCCTCCTTCACTTCTCTCCCTTCCTTCCTTCTTACCTTCTCTCCTTCCTTCCCTTTCTTCCTTCTTTCCTTTTCTCCCTTCCTCCCTTTCCTATCCTTTTCTTTCTTCCCTCCCTCCGCTTCCTTCATTCCCTTCCCTTCCTTTCATTCCGTCCTTCCTGACCTTCCTTTCTTCCTTTCCTTCACTTCCATCCCTACCCTCCTTCCTCCATTCTTTCTCCCCCCCATCTCCATTTCCTTCTATTCTTCCTTAATCCCTTCCTTCCCTTCCATCCTTACCCTTCCATCCTTCTTTCCTCCCCTCCTTTCCTTTTTTCCTTCCCTACTTTCTTGCCTGCTTTACTCCCCTCCCCTCCTTTCCCTTCCTTCCTTTCTTCCCTTCCTTCCTTCCCTTCCCGCCGTCCCTCCCCTTCCCTTTTCTTTCCTGCCCTTTCTTTCCTTTCCCTTCCTTCCTGCTTTCCCTTCCTTCCTTCTTTCTTTCCTCCCTTCCTTCTATCCCTCCCTCCCCTTTCCTTCAATCCCTTATTCCCCTCCCTTCTTGTTATTCTTCCTTTCCTTTCGTTTCCTTTTCTTTTCCTCCCTCCCTCCCTTCCACCCTTCCTTCCCTCCCTCCCTCCTCCCTTCCTTCCCTCCCTCCCTCCTCCCTTCCTTCCTTCTTCCCCTTCTCCTCCCTTCCCTTTGCTTCAATTTCTCGCCTTCTTTCCTTTCTGCCTTCCCTTCCCTCTCCTTCCCTTCCTTCCTTTCCTTCCTTATCTTCCTTCCTTCCTTTCCTCCTGCTCTCCATCCCCTTCCTTCCTTTGAGCCTTCTTCCCTTCCCTCCTTTCCTTTCCTTTCATTTCTTCTTTCTTTCCTTTCTTTTTTTTTTTTTTTCCGTAACGTTTATTAATAAACTCAGAGCATACAATAGGTACAGGTAATACAAGGTATCAGTCGGAAATACAATAGGCGGTAATACACATACAGCAAACAAAAAAATACATAGCAATACATAGGCAAAGAATC